>NW_009258675.1:1321976-1341385 GCF_000687185.1 Egretta garzetta
CCTCGCTTCACACGGCCCCAGACAGCCCCCTGACGCCACTGCGTGCGGAACGGGTAGGCAGCAGAGGGGTAGGGCGGAGTTAACAGGATTTGGCCCCGGTGCTTATAGTGCCCGAGCACCTTCTCCGAGTGTAGGCCCGTGGCATTGTGAAGTGGAGCAGCAGGAGTTTGTGGTAGGCTGTATCTATAACAGCAATAAATGCAGATGCCGGAGGCGGTTACACCACCCCCTGCCCTCCCCCGTCACACACATTGCAGGAAAGCAAATCTAGTCATGCAAGGGGTGACTCAAAGTAGACTTCATGCCTTTCCCTTGCAGCCCAGGGAGGAGCTGCAAAGGGAAAGAGAAGGCGCTGTTAGCACAGCCTGCCTTGTCTTCAGCTGCCAAGGTTCTTTTGGAGATGCCCCACCAGCAAGGCCTGGCTCTCCTCCACCCTCTGCCATCCTCTCTGCAGCAAAGGGTGGGTAACCTGGCCAAAATTAACAGATTGGAGCTGCCCTGCTGGGTGCTACAGGCTGAGCTCCAGCCAAGCCACTCCATCTCCATGCGCCCCGATGCACAAGCTGAGACACATAGCACTAAAAATAAATCACCAAAAGAGTGCAAAAGCTTAAGAAAAAAAAGGGTGCTATTAGCTTAATCTAATACCTTACAATTGTATTTGCCCTCATTGATTATTTCCCAGAGAAAGACATTTTAATAACAGTTACAAAAATGTACAGTTCACCTTTGTCTTTTTTCCTTCTTAAACCTAATGCAGAACAAAGATGGAAATACCCTTTGGAAAGGTGAGCTCTCATTTTGGACTGGGTACCAGCAGTGGGAAAGCCAGGGTAACCAAACAGTAATTGCTGAGAGCAAGACTGGCAGAGACCTTCAGAGATGACCTAAATCCATCCTCTCTTAATAGCGGAACATAACACCAGTCGCCCTCATTAAACCTACTGACATAAGTAACCTCAGATCAATTGTTTGACATTTTCTGTTCGCAGTTGGCTGCCAGCTTTCAGGAATGTAGAGAATAAAACACTACTTCAGGAATGCTTAGCATCTCCGTTAAGACACTTTACAACTCCTAGCACAAGCCAGCCCAGCGAGGCAAAACAAGTGAGCAGCGAAACTGCTGACCTTGTTACAGGCACAGTCTCTCCTCTGTTCTCCGGATTTTAAACTGTCAACACATCGGGTAAGGGCTGTCTGAGATTCTGCGCTCCGTAGAAAACAATCCTACTTGGATGCCTCTGCTGCTCCTGACACGAGCGTTTTATAAAATAAATACATCCAACTGCTTTTTCTTGCCTGCTGGGACTACCAATACGCTACGCCAGCTGCTGTGGATTTTGAAACAGATGCATCGCCAGAACTGGATCGCAACAATTTATATAACCCAGGCTATTGGACACGAGGGGCCCAAACTTTCAGTCACAGCTCTCTACTGGTCATAATTACCTGCTCATATGGATGTGCTCTCTGCGGCTCTCCTGCTAATTAAACAGCAGTTTGTGTCGTTCATCAAAAGAACTGGACCAGTAGAGCAACTGAGGCCATTAAAGCAAGTCTTCAGCTGAAACAGGCGTGCGCAATGGCTTGCAAATGAGGCTGAACCTGTGCACAGGAGCTGCCTGGGCCCAGGCTTTGTACGAGGTCAGCTTTCTGCAGCAGAGCTGCGCTCCAGCAGCGCACAGTGCCCCGAGGACACGGCGCTGCTTGAACTTGCTGCTTGCAGTGTCTGGCAAAATGCTGAGGTACCGGGGAAAGGCCGCAGTGGACCGTGAACGCAGCGGTTCGCTTGTGTACTTCAGTACATCATCTACAGCCTTATTTACATTCACTGTCTATTCCCCTTTTGGGATGGCCAGGCATCAGTTCAGTGCAGGTGTCAAGACAGCCCTGAAACAAGGTGGATTTCAACCCCAGCTGCTGCTGCTGAGCACACGGGCTAAGTGTCACACTGCCGCACAAATTGGAAGCAGAAATGCTCTTTGCCCTCATTATGCCTCTCTGCTGCTCTGCCACAGCTCTCGTGACAGGTAAAGGGCATGCACCGACAGGCCTCAACTGGAATAAAAATCACCTTCCGGACCACAGGAGCGTTGGTGATATTATGCCCCTTCTACCTCCCCACTTCAGTAATGCAGTAAGAAAAAGAAAACGAGAGAGGAGAAAGTACTCACAATTAAAATACATCTCTTCTGATGATTAGGAGAATACCCTCTTGGGAGGACACCTGGTGACTGGAGGCATGAAACATTCGTTATTAAAAAGGACAGTGCCCAGATAACCCTGGGCAGACGCAACCATGCCGGACAGCTTTGTGAGCGCCAGCCTCCCAGCTCTGTAAAGGCACAGGGAGCGAGATGGATCGTAACTGCAAGAGGGACCCGTGTTTACGTTTCCTATTATCATCTTCATCTAATTATCCTCCTTTCATACCACATGGACAAAAACTAGGAAAGAAATAAAACAATACGACAATTGAAAACACTTCTCTAGTATAGCCTTTTCTTCTACTTACATTATCTCATGCTTTTTGGTTTTTTTTTTTCCTTCCTCTCTCCCCCCCCTTTTTTTCCTCTCTGGATTTTCAGCCAGATGATTCCTGAAAGGTAAAACCAAAAGCAGAGTTTCATATTGAAATATAAAGAAAACAACAGGCTCAATTTTTTATGACATCAAACAACTATCGCTTTTCACCAAGAAATCAGAAATCGCCCTAAAATACCAGCAGTTGGAATCTGGCAATTTTTACCTTCAGGAGCCAATTCTGTCACTGCGTGACAATATTCTGTTACCTCAGGATGGTTTAGTTTGAGGCTGTAGAAGGGCTACCCTAAAGTCTTCCCAGATGTCTGCAGATGAAGGTGCTGGAGAGACAGCTGGCAGAAGCGGGTCTCTGTCTGATAATGGAGTTTGTAATCAACTGGAAAACCACTGGTTGAGCGGAGAAGCACCTCAACGCAGAGGACTAACGAAGAAAGTAGTTCCCAGTGAAACACTGTCACCTTCCGCTCGGCCAGTGGCCAACACTGGAGCAATGAACTCCTGCGTCGCTAGGAGATGATTTATTAGTCACAAAAATTGTGTTATATTTTTATTGTCTTCACAGATAAATCAGACCAGCAAGACATCCGTAACCATACACACAAAATATTTATCAAAACAATTAACATTACAAATCTCCTTTTAAAATAATTTATTTCACTGATTTCTTTTTAAATGGTACTGTCTTACAACATACATTATTCAACAAAGATGTGCTGAACAGACTCTAAAATAAGAAACACTTAAATTAAGCAATTGTTTCCGATTAGAATTTCGATTTCACCCACATCCTAACTCGTAAACGTTTGCTGGAATATGCTTCTGTTGTAGGCTTGATTTTTGTGCTTACACAAAGAGCATCGAGTTTCCAGATCTTGAAAAGAAAAAGTTACTGTACGGTAAGTATGCATTCAGTTCAACATACAAAGGCAACCAAATGATTCTGTCGTTAACGTTAGCATCATGTAATACTTTAGTTCACTGCACTAACATTTAAACTAAAACTTCAAACCACATAAATTTTTTAAGTGACTAACATTTAAAAGGCAAGCAGTAATATCCTGAAAGCTTACAAAGGACATCGGCACACAGCTACGATGGGCTATCATTCGACAAAGGCTGCGGATGTGTGTATGGCTGCTTTTTTTTGTACGAAGCCCACCTGCAGACAGCCCAGCAGTGTCGCCCGCCGGCCAGCCACATCACGATGCAATTCTGGTGGAACACGTGGCCGCACGGCAAGCCCACCAGCAGACAACCATTTGCAAAATTTTCTAGACACACAACGCATTCTGTACAGTGCAACATCTCAGAGGGCCAGGCTGACCAGTCTGGCTCCAGGTCACCCGCGGTGCTGTACGAGCCGTAGGATCTCGCTTTCCGTTCATATGGCTCGTGATGACAATATTTATTGGCACACGAACAGGTCTCGGCACCGCACCGAGGCTCTCCTTCACTGCGCCTATGAAACACGTTCAGCTCATCGTCCTCCGAGACTTCTTTTTCACTGCTGAAGACCTCTTTGTTTTCGCTGTCAGAGTCACTTTCGCTGTCTTGAAAGGTTTCCAGCATTTCCTCATCAGACTGGACGCCAAGGCATTTAAACCTCCACATCGGTAAGTTTTTTATGTAATCGGTTGGTATCAGAGGGTGAAGCCAGAGATCGGGGAAGGCCAGCCGCTCTAAGAACAAATCCGGGTCTTCATCCCAATCCGAGTCAAAAGGAAAGTGTTGAAAAGAAGCGATAGGATGAAACAAGTAGCTGGTGTACCAGTCCCACAGGCTTGACAGCCACTCCAGATTATTAGCGTTTACTTCATCGGTGTTGTTATTGCGTCGTCTTTTCTTCTCGAAGTAATCAATTAGTAAACCGTGGCCAAGGTACGTGCTGAGGAAGAGGGCTGGGTGCGAAGAGTAGAACATCCAGTCAGCTCTTACCCAAGAAGCCAAAGTAGTTGTGTTAGAGTACCTGAAGAGTTTCAAACTGTACTCGTAAAAGCTGTCTAAATAGGGTAGTTGCAAAAACCCTAAGACGGGTAGCCAGGAAATAATTAACAATGAATTATACGTCCCTAAAGTGCTTATAAGAACCACAAAACGCTTTATAGTAGCGCCTTGTGTAATAAACAGGTCCATCCAAGCCATCAGATTAACCAAAACTAAGCTTAAAACAAATAAATCATTAACTTCTGGCTGTAACGAGCGCAAAAAGGAATCCATGGCACGCAGTGATATAAATTCACCAGTGTTATTTCCATATCTGTAAATCCCCTCGGGAGTCCTCAGTATGTACGATGGTGTCCTGTAGATACCAATTTCTGCCATGTAACTTTTATTGTCCCAGTTTTCCACGTTCACGAAAATAAACTCTACTCTTCCAGTAAACTTTACACTTAGTGCAGAGAAGAACGCCGGGGGCTGGTCGAGGTTGGCAAACAGGTATATTTTCACACGGTACTGGTCACTTTTGTTCCATTCTTCTCTTAAATGTTCAGAGTTATAGATGGTTTTGATCCGAGAAGCAGCATGGGCTGTGATCCACTTGAAAATGTGCTCCACTTCGATTTTGCGCCCGCTGTATTCCTTAAGCATTACTTTTCCCTTGGAGGTACTGGTTTGTGGGACCGACATTATGAGGGTGGATTTCAGCCAACCCCTCCTCCTGCAGTATCTACAAAGAAAATGGCAGGTTAGATTACAGCGTTTCAGAGCCCTGGAGCTGCAGTCCTTAAATTTCTGTTACGAGCCCAAAAATGAGACATGCTGAGCACCTGGGAATCTTTACATATAACGGTAGGAAATGCCGGCACCCGATACTCTCTGGCAAAGTGTATTTATTCTTGCAATATGTTTCTTATCAACCGTACAGAAATGTTGTAAAGAGATACATATCCATAAACCAGGAAGAGGAATAGTGTGAATTTTCATGGGTCATTGTAGTAAACAAGGCCATACAGTCAGTCCTGCTTTGTAACTGGATTTGAAAAATATGCAAGCTGACTCTTCACTACAAAGCTTTAGTATTAGAAGCTATTTTCCCTTGGCCTTCCAGCCAAGATAACCACTACCGTGCAGCTCAATGCCCCACAGCTTTCCCAAGCCTGTAGACAACTTTCCCAGCGCTTCCTTCCATCCTAGTTCACGTCACTGACGCTTGGCGAAACAAGACATTGGCCTGCTCGCAGCTGCTTTAATGAAGCTGATGAGTGTCTGCTTCCTACTGGGGCTATTTTGGAAGGATGCAGACAGGCTAAGAGATGTGGTGAGAGAGCGCGCCACAAAACCAGCGGATGAGGAAGCAGACACATGCTGCCGAGTGACTTGGGCTCAAAGAATACCCCCGCTGTCTGGCAGGCAGAGTGCTGAGATGAGATGAGCTCCAAATCCATACCTAAAAGAAGAGGCTCTCCAAGGCTGAACCATGAGTGGTGGTCCAGGCCCCAGAAACCACGAGACGAGTCTAATGACTCAGAAGGTGCCTCCTCTCATGCATCTTTCCTACGGGCATCGCTATGCCACCTTATTTATCCAGTCCCGCTTTTAGGAAATGACTGGCAGGTTTCAACAATCAAAACATTACACAGCCAGCAGGCATGTAAAATTGAAATAGGGGCCAGCCACCTCATTCACTAGCCATCTTACCTACATCCTCTCTGGTTTTGGTCTATCAACATCTATTTAGACAATTACAACTTCCCACCTCAGGAATCTGAATGTATCATTTTTAGAAGGAGCCATAAGATACCACCCTACTCATAAAGGCATCCTGACTACTGTAGCGTGCGGTGTTTTTCTGAATTTCAGCTGCAACCTGATGAGAACTATTCACAAGGGTTTACTCAACAAAATATTTCTTGTATTAGGAAAAAATGAATTCATTTAAAACATAATATTTGATCATAACATTAAGACTGGTTAAGAGCTACGCAAAGGGAAACACTGCCAAATTTTTAAGATGTTCAAATGCCAGTGTTTTGATTATACCAGATTATTTTGCATAAGCACTGCAAAGTCTAAGAATTTTCTCTTATGATTAATTTTGAGATTTCTGTAAACATTTAGGACTTACGCTGTGCAGGACATGTGCATATCCACACATGCCACTGGAATTCTAGACAAAGTTTCCCAGCACGTGAAGCCAATGCTTCCAGCGAAATGTTAAAAAAATAAATAATAATCTTTTTACAGCAACACAGAATTATTAACAGCTTCTTTATCTCTGCTGTTCTTCCTTGTTTGACATCATATGCAAACAACAGCAAATCTTGCATAGCGCACTGTATGTTGTCAAAGGGTGTGTGGCAAGTTTCTATATAAACATACATACATTTGTCAGGGAACAGGATCTGTCAGTAATTGGAGAAGCAGGCACTATTTGCAAGGTTCATGCTAACCTGTGTTTCTCCTTTCCAGGTGGCAGTTTAACAACTCTACAACTGATACAGTTCTCTTCCACGGGCTGTATATATTCGGCTCTGTCCTAAGTAAGCAGAGTTCTCCTCCCCGAATGCCTGGACTATAAGGCCAGATTCTTCCACCCATTCCCTCCCACTGCCGTATTACGCTCCGCACAGTCTAATCATGCGTTTCCCACATGATGCTTCAGGAAGCTGCAGGTCTGTGTTTACGATGCTGATAAACAGTATAATGGAGAATTCTGAACAGACTTTAGTAGAGATAAAAACATGAATAAAGCCACCTTCTGTCACAGCTACTTTTACAACGCAGCAAGCCCTGCTGCCAGAACACAGCTGAGCCTTAAGAGATTCCTGGGATTTAGATAATCCTGTAAGAATATACCTGGGGTCACTGGAACAGTTAAAAGTGCCAGTACGTATGCCGAATCTTGATACTTTCTTCACCATTTTCTCCCAGTGGACTTTACCCACCAGTGGGCTTCTGTCGTTTGCTACGACCTATTGCCAAAACAAAATAATCATTTAGTATCACAGGAAGTTTGCTTCCCGAAATAAAGAGCAAGTTTCATGAAAACAGAGAATTAGTCACCCTTGATACTGTTTTCCCCTTCTCTTAGAACATACAATAGGTATATGCAACTGGTTGTCACACTAGGAGTCTTTGGAGAGTGAAGCTCTAAGACAGAAATACCGTTTCTGCAGAAAGACGAAAGCGTATCATCATTTTAAGTACCTGTTAAGATACTAAAATCAGTGGTAGGTAACAAAAACCTTGGGAAAATAACAAAACTGTCATTAACCAGTTCATAGTAGGAGAGAAAGGCAGAGGGTGCAGCAGGTTCCTCTTCTTCGCAGTAAAAAAAGACTATTATGCTGTTACAATTCTCCATGAAAAGTTACATGCCAAAGAAATGTTGTCTCAGAGCAAGCACAATGAGTTGGAACCTATGTACCTGGTACCAGGTTAGGCTGCCAACAGCCATTTCTAAGCAGTGGAAACTAGTGATTAAAGTCCCAGATAATGCCTAAAAAATCTTGACTCCTTCCAGCTTTGGCAGTGACTCACTCGGTACCTTTACGTGACTGTTCCACCAACTGCCATGCCCTGCCTGCCATTTCAGCCTGATCATTCACTGTGATATATCCCATGGTCTAATTTGTTCTCACCTAGTATATTAAAGCAGTGCTCCAGATTACCTAGACGTAAGCTTCTGCAGACACGAGTGACAAAGAATAAGCACTCGTCCTCTGACTTATAACTGTATAGGGAAGGGGAAACAAACCAAGAAAAACCTGCCTGCCTGCAGCTGACAGGTAATTTTGAATGACATGACCGATCATGCATTATTCCATGAGCCATCAGAGTTTCTATTTTAGAAATGCCTCACATGCTCCTGCAGGCTTACTGGCAACCACTTAAAATATATTTTTAAATTAAGTTTTGAAACTTCCATTTGTTAGGTATTTGTTTACCCCCCATTAAACTTCTCCCAATCATTTTCTGACTTAATAACCTGAAATGTCAGCTTTCCCCTGGAAGTTAGGTTGTCACTGTGATTAACAGTTCTCTGTGTACAGAGATGCAGAGCTGCAAAGCGTGTCTGTCCTTTGAGACTCAAAAAAAAAAACCAACCCCAAAAAGACCTGCTTTGTGGTAAGTAGCATCCACTCAGAAACTGAAAATCAGCGAATTCACTAAGCAGAATGTTCTACATAAGGAAACAAAGTTAAACTGAAGTTATGGATTACACTCCCGTTCCACTGAGCCCAAAATGTTTAAATGAAACCAGAGGTGAACATCTAGATAAGAATCCTTCAGGTTGTTCTCAAGACAGACACATCACCTAGAAGAGCCTTTCTGATTTGCTAAACGTAACCTTCAAGTACCGAGACCAGCAGCCGGGGCAATCTGTGTTACGGAGCCTTCTTTACATCACCCAATGTAACTGAGACAATCACTTGGGATACGTTAAATTTCCTCCTTTCCTGTACATCAACTAAAAGAGATCACATTCCTAAAGACACCTTAACGCCAGCACATCCTCAGAGCTATCTACGGCACAATAAACGCATCCGACATCGTAAGGCATCACTACGTTTTATTAGTAAGCATAAAAGTGAAAGGTTGATAACTGGATTACTCTTTGGTGTAACTACTCAGAGATCGATCTCTTCCAAGATTCCGTCTGCACGTTCTGTAAAAGCCTAGCACAGCTGTTGAGAGCGTGCTGATTTTATGTGGATGATCCTGCTCTGCTGCTGCTTCTGTCTGACGTTATAATATTCACCTTAAGGGTCAAGAGAATTTGTTGCAAATACGGTCACCAGTAAGTTTTACTGTCATCTGGCTGTACTGTGGATTTTTTTAATACCACTTTAATTCCCTTCCTATGGAAAAGTCTTTCCTCTTAGAGAAAATTATTTATGCTGAAGGACAATGACAGAACTAGCAGTTTGTGTTTTGTAACTAGATGGAGAGAACCCTGCTATGGTTTGCACACCGAAGCTTTGTAAAATTTCTCAGGCTCATGGTTTTTTATGTCCTTATGGCAAAAAAACCCCAAATAAACATGTCCACTGCAGCTGCTCCTTGCAGACAACACCCACTGACAACATTGGGAGTTCACCACACAGAGGCAAGGGTTTGTATTCTGGAAAGTAGTCAGCGTCTCTGTGGATGAGGAAGTCTCAGAAAATCCTGCAGGTTAAGCAATCACAATGTAATTCCATTTAAATTAAAGATAACTTGCAAACGCTTGTAACAGATTTTATTTAAGAAGTGTGAATTCTGATAAGCTAAGAAATTTAGCTTAAAAACCTGTGACTGAGGAGACCAGGAATTTGAATGTGGAAGAGGCCTGGAAGTTCTTCAAGTCCAAGGTGTTAAAGCTATCAGGATTTTATATTTCAAGCAAAGGGAAAAAAAAAAAAAAAAAAAGTCAAGTCCTGCACTTCTTCCTAGCAGGCACTTCCAAAGAGATGTTAGAGAATGTCAGAAGATGTTAGATGTTTGAGAGCCTACAAGGAATGAAAAGAGGTCAAAAGGAAGAGCTAGCAGAGAACGATATGCAAGAAATCAAAAAAAATGTAAGGAAAAATGAGCAATTCAAGTTAGACCATACAAGGAATATTACAAGCTGCACCAAAGGGTTTTTCAGTCATATGAGTAAGAGTAGAATGGGGGGAAAAGCAGCAGGATCACCATACAATGAAGATGGGATAGAAACGTAAGACAATTTTCTTTTTAAAACAAAATTAATGCTGTGACTCAGTTTTCAGTGAAGAGGAGATGGCTGGCCACGACCAGGTTAGCGAGTTTATGGGAAGAGACTCCATCACCTGAAGATGGAAACAAAAATAACTTAACGCACTGGAATCAGAGTAAGCAGGTAAGCTCCATCCCAGAACTGTAATATGACGAGCACACAAAATCACAGATGAACCTGCAACGACTTCTTATAAAACCCCTGTCAGACTAATTTACATTTTGACAGGAGAATAACAAGTTAGTAACTATATTTAAGAGCAAATGATAAAATTATCCCACCAGTTTGATCTCAACAGTATGCAAGACTGTAGAACAGATTTTAAAGGTGCAGAGATGGTTGAATTTTCCACCCCCTTCCAGCATGCAATTACTAAAGATGTATCATCCCTGATTAAGTTGAGAGTTAAAAATCCATCTTTTCCAGGAGAAAAAACGAGTTTAAAGAGAAAGGGAACGTAGCACCACATCTGTAGTTTGGTAGAGTATCCTGTATTCCACGTGGAAAATTTTTATGAGAACTGGAGATAAGCTTTTATAGTGAGTAAAAAAAAAAAAAAAAGTTTTAAAGTGAGGAAGAAATTGGCTAAGGCAAGAGAACATCAAAAGGCCAGAAAGGTGCTAACAGACTTAATAGATTTACCTTAGAGCTCAGTTCAGCGTATATTCCTATCAATGCCCTTCCTGCAGAAACCTGAAGTCTCCCAAAACCATTTGTAGATGACACAAAATTGGGAAAAAAGTCTGTGTACAAAAGAGGATTATAACGCCACGCGGGAAGAGCTGGACAAATCTTGTAATGCAGAGTGTCAGAAATGAAATTGAATTCAGTAACGAACGGGACACTCGGGGAGTTCATCAGTTAGAAACAGCGACGGGAGGAAAACCTTGGGTCTATTAGTTGATCCAAAAGGAACTATGAGCCATCAATATTAACTGGCTGTGAAATAAGCAAAGCCCAGGATTTATTTATGCCCAACAAAACAAACTGGTTGATTGACTTCACATATTGAGAGTAGTGGGGTAGACATCAGGAGTCAGTGAAACTAAAGGGCAATGTCAATTTAAGCACAATAGGAACAAATTAACCAAGACTGTGCTTGGGCCAGAAGTCGGATACAGGCTTCCAAGAAGAGCGGAACAGTCAATAGGAGTATTACGCTCAGCCAACGTATGATTTAAGAAAGACAGCAAGCTGGTTTATAAGCACATATTCCACAGTCTTAGCAGAGAGCTGCACTCGCTCATCGAGAAGGTCCCTTTCGGTCACATGCTCTATTTCCTTTTAAAGCAATACAAAGCTTATACAAGGTATCTTATGAGATCACCTAGCACAGCTGGGAAACAAACACCACATTCAGAGGAACACAAACTCTTCAAGCTTTTCTTATTACTAGCTCTGTTCCCAGTCTGCAAAATATCATATGTCAGAGACAAATAGGACAATGAAGATAGCCCAATTAATCCATTAATCATCTTAATGGGCTAAGAGAATCCAACAGGATCAAAGTAACCCTGCCATTTAACAATCCCTCCTCAGGGAACAGATCCGCTCCCTCATCGACACCTAACCCGGGCCAGAGGACTGGCTCTAACTGCAGGCTCTCAATTCCCATCTTTCCTCTATGTATGAATTACTGGCTTCTTTGGTGGAAGAAGACGCTGAAGAGAAGGCCAGGCCCTCATTGGACATCCATCTGCAAACTTCCTTTAAGTCTCAGACTCAAGTTTCTTCGTACTACATCTGTGAATTTGGGAGGCCCACGCAATATCCCAAAAGGTCAGGAGATCCTCAACCAACGACACTGAAATACTGCAGGTCAGTTATGCCGCCAAGATCTGCAAAGTAAAAATGGAAAGACGGGGGTTTGGAAATCTCATTTACTTCTACACGTTCTGATTGAGTTTTCTTGTTTAGTTTCCACAAATACCGAGAAAGGTGGCTTCCAGATACCACAGAAAACCAAGTTAAAATAGAATTAATCTAGAGAGATACAATACTGAAATCATAGAAATCCTGATGACTTGAACAGGCATTTGCATAGGTACCTTTTGCATTGGAAGAGCTCTCTTGACTTTGAATTAGACAGAACTGTCCCAAAAGAGGCCAATCAAGAATGTAATTAATAGAATCATTTTGATCTACAAGTTAAAACAGTCATAGTTGTGACATTAAAGAAGCAAACAGACTTTAAGAACAAATGCCCTGGAGACAGAAAGATATAAAAACTCGGAAAAAATAGGACAATGTCAGGAAGATGCTTTGCCTCTCTTTCTTAACCCAAACCAAAAGTGTCGTGCCTAGATATCACAATATCTGCTTCATAACGGTCATCGATGCAGTTGCTCCTTAAATTCCCAGTTCCCATTAAGGATTTTTTTTTATTGTTTTATGAAACATACATTCTTAAAATACCAGTAGAAGATGGGATGGAAATTGAAGTGGAAGGAACCAAGGCAACACTGCTGCTGTTCAAGAGTTTGCTGTAGCAATGAAATACGTGAAGACAGATTCCTGCCCTGGTACTCCAGCAGCACTTGAGCACATGCCAGTAGCCTTATTCGAGCATTCTCCTATTTTCTGTTCATTTAAACCAGATTTTGTTCAATCCCTTTTAGACAGGTATGCAGAGGTTTCGAAACAGGTCACTGTAACAAGATTAGGTCTCAGTAAGTTTTGGAGCTCACTCACAACTAAAAACGTTCAAATATCGCAAGGCCTGAGAATGAAAGTCAGAGACTGACAAATGCAGAACAAACAACACTTCAGGGTATTTCAACTCTCATTATTTGAACCAATTCTAGCTCCTTCAATTATTTTCTCTGCTTTCTCCTATGGCTAAGATATACAG
The DNA here is from genome assembly GCF_000687185.1 of Egretta garzetta. Classification (NCBI taxonomy): domain Eukaryota; kingdom Metazoa; phylum Chordata; class Aves; order Pelecaniformes; family Ardeidae; genus Egretta; species Egretta garzetta. The sequence continues at coordinate 1,335,053 of NW_009258675.1, forward strand.
AGGAAAGAAATGTACTAACCATTTGATGCAGAAGAAGAATGACAGCGTGATGGAGGAAAGAGCTTACACATATCCTCATAGCAAAGATACTAAAATAGGATTAACTGGTATTTTGTTAATGGGGAGTAATCCTTACAACGTACCACGCACAGGACCAGGTATACTGTCTGGAACGAAAACAACAAATGCTCTTAACAAGTTGCCTCCGCTCCAGCAACTTGCAGCAACCCGAGTACTTTGCAGACCACAGATTACGCAAGGATAACTTCCCCCAGAACCCAAACAGCCTTGACAGGTAGCTTTTTTTAAAAGAGAACATTTCAGAATCAGCCCTTACAACCAGTTACTACTGCTTCTAACGGCCTCAAGAATCTCAAGTAACCTCAGTAACACTAAAGGGAAAAACACCCTGATGAATTGTCTACTTTGCACGTTTGACAGCCCTTGCGCGTTGCTAGTTTAATTAAGAGTCATTCCATTCGTGTTTGTTACATCACGCCAGAGATGGGAACAACACTAAAAAAAAAGACCTCAAAGCAGAAAGCAAGAATTGTGAGATCATCACAACACAGCAGAAGCTCCGAGCTAAGTGATGCATATGTGGGGTTTTCATGTATGCATTTTTTGTGATAGAAAAATATTCACATTGGCAGCACCTCTCAGCCTTTATGGGTTAGCAGTATATGCCACAAAAGGAAGAGAAAACCGTATCCAAATGAAAGCACCAAGGGAAGCTCAGGCATCATCTAAGCTGGAATTTACCCAGGATACCAGGTGTCAGGCACACCTGCGCATACCAAGAGCACACAATTTTGAATACGCATGAATAGTCAAAACTTGGTTTTACAGCTTTAGCCACAAAGACAACAACTCCGAGTGCTCAAAAACTCTGGGCACTAGGGCATGGTGACAGGCTTTAAACCACCAGGAATAACAAAACCTATTAAATACGAGACGCCGTTTCCTGCTGCACACACACACACACGTACAGGTAGTTCCCTCGGGAGCGGTCAATCCTCACCCAGCCTCAGCAAGTCAGTCTCCACATGAAGGAGGACAGACATCTGAATCGTTAAAAACTGCATGATTTTTGCCAAAGGCAAAACTGTTTTCTGACTGATTTAATGACCTGGTACGGTTATATGTATGCAAGAATTGGCAGTCTGGTTCGGCAGTTTCCAGTTTGAGATATCCAGACCCCTGGAGGTCCAGAGCTCTTCCGCAGCGCCTGCAGAGGGTAAGTGAGCAAAAGAAGCCTGGTATTGCTGTGAAGAGTCCACGCACTCGCTGGCAGATTTTGAGAGATCCACACAGACAGAGGTTCAAAAACCGTGGTCTATTAATTAAGCTTTTTACGTGCTTTTCATAGAACCCTTTATAATCAACAGCTATGTTGCTAACTATCCTCCCAAAGATAAAGCAGAAATAAAAATATTTGGACAATTCTCATTTAGAAGTACAATTAATTATAAATGGGCTGGTGAGTTATTTATTACAAGCATGGGAAAAAGCCCACTTATTCCAGATAACATCATTAAGTTTCTACATGACTGACTGTACTTTTATTAATTCTGAGACATCTCACTCTCCGTTTATTATTCGGCACTGTGCTGATGAAACTGAATTTACTCACAGTCACTCTTTCCTAAGAACTCACAACTGGTTCAGGATCTATCCATGTGGATTAGAGATGGCTGGAGATTTTTTGCTTTTCTTTTCTGAGAAAGAGACCGTGAGAAATTACATCAAAATAGGCAAAGACAGAAAACTACGTCCATCATAGCATGCAGAAATTAACCACCTCAAAATTACGTGTAGTGTCTCAAGAGAGGTGGGGTGATCTATGCACCAGTCTGAACAGCTTGGTTAAGCTGTCAGTTAAGTCAGAGCTTGAGCATAAATGAGCTTCTGTAATGAATTAACACAGATATGCAGGCTATTACATTCTAGCTGATGGTGTTCTGCACCCTTGACTGGATATGAAGACTCTCAAGAAGGATCCTGAAAGTTAAAATCGGGTATCGTACGGTAAACGATCCTGAAGGGCTACTGGAAAAGACACAAATACTGAACAATGTATGCGAAAAGAACTGAGTGTTTCTACTTAATTTCCTTGTAGCGAGAACAACTGATCACCTGGCAAAATTAAAAAGGCAAATGTGAAAATTACGCATCCTACATGCAAGCAAAAGAACGAACGAACCACCACCAAAATCTTGCAGGCACATCCCTTGCTCCCTGACTACACCACTTGAACAAGAAGCTGAGATGTGGAACAGACTGTGACATTTTATATACATAATAATGTCCTTTGCACCTCTACCACACATGACCAAAAAGTTTGTCCTCCTGCTTCCATGCCAGGAAGAAAGTTCCTTTTACTTCTCTCTACCACTATGGTACAGTAAGGACGGTTTAAATTAAAAATACACATTAATTTAGATTTTAACTTTGTTCAAAGAGGATTTTTATCTGTAGACCATTTACTGTATGTTTTCAAAGTCGTAATGATTATGATATTGTTGGATATAACAGTCTTCTAGAGACTAACCAGACAGCACGAGCCAGAGCAGAGTCTGGAAAAGCGAGAACGTTGCGTGTTACTCCTCTACCAACACGAGAAGCAGCTCCAGAAGCCTCCGCTCATCCTCTTTGCCAGCCAAAGAAGTGCACAACAGCAGCTGGCAAGCGAGGGGAAAGGCATAAAAGGAAAGGTGATGAGATCATGAGCTAATAGGAGAGAGAACATGCTGCTGTCTGTGGCTCTACGGAAGCTCCACAGAGGAGCAGAGGGCACCTGTGAACAGCTACCCTGGTAAATTACCACCAAACCTGGATGCTTTGCATGGGGTTTTCCAGAAAACAAAGAAACAAAGCCACAAAACGCTGTTTCCCTTGTGTACGGACTTTGACTTTCTTCAAGGAATTCATCTTGCTGGCTCTAAATGATAAAGTCACATCCGAATTTGTGTCAAACATACCAAGGAATAATAATAATTTCCTCTTTTTCCTTTGAGTCTCTGCAGACAGTGATGGCTATCACATCAGCAGCCTGTGCCACCCCAGAAATTTCATTTACATGCACTGGAAAAATAAAAACAATCTTCAGAGTCCCCATCCTCCCATACATCATCCTAAAGTCTTCAAAACCAACTCAACCACCAGCCACTGTGCTAGCAGAGCCAGAACTGTTCCTCTCCCTGTACTGCTTTCCAGCAGCGCCCGTCAAACAAGAGATTCAGGGTCAGGATCCTGAAAAGGATCCAGGGATCCTTTCCACTTCCCAGCTGGCAGCAACAGCAGATCAGGGGAATGCTCCGACCTTGTCTGCGGTCACCAAACCCATCCATCAGGCATCCTCACTCTCGTACTCTCCCCTGCCTAAGCATCGAGCTGATTAATTAGCTGTAAAGTTTCCACAGGGTGCCTAATGGTAAAGGAGAATGGGCAAAGGAGGGTAATCAAGAATTAGAACAGGGGAGTGATGATAAAAAACAGCTCTGCAGGGATGAGGTCTAAGAGAAGAGGATGGGAAAACCTGTGAAAGGACACGAAGAATCCAGCAGAGGAGTAATCCAGATGGGAGTTACGGTGGGGAAGGGAGCAAATGAAAACTCAAAGCGATGAAAACACGAAAGGCAAGAATGAAAAGAAGAAATTTTACATGTCTGGTAGATTTTATTGTGGAGGAACAGACAAATAGCGTTCAGCAAGTAAATTATTCAGTAAACTCCACTAATTTTTTTTTCCACAGCTATTGTGACCAACTGAATAGCTGTGCAAATATTCCCAGAATGATGACAACATTCATCATGCTAGAAATAGCAAAACACAGCCTATCAGATCTGCTGTTACAAAGCTAGCTGAAAACATATTACGATTAAAAATCTACAAGCAACAGACAACAGAGAACTACCATATTTTACTCTTCTGAGCTGCGCGGGGAGGAAGGAGGGTTTTTCACAGCGTAGTCATGCTTGTATTTGGCAGCTAGCTTGGAGATGTGTAAACCTCCTTTCAACGCTCTCCCCCTCTGCTTGAAGAATCCCCTTCTGTGTGATTTAAACCTGAAACTTAGATTCAGTAAACTCCAAATAACGTCCTTCCCACAACACAAATGCTATTTTGACTGTCAAGGTAATCTGCCCTCTCATTGTCTATTTTAGGGTGAGATCTGATGTGGTGACACAGCACAGGTCTAATAACAGGAAGTCATTAAATCTTGATAATCTATTTAAATACAAAACATGAAGTGAGGAGACCAGACAAACCAGGCAGGAGAGCTGTCATCTGAACAATTAATTGTCTGGTGGAGAATTGCAATTGCCTGACGTGGCTGTTAGCAGAGGATTTATGCCTTAAAAAAAAAAAAAATTCTTATTGATAGAGAGGTTGATGCAGAAAAGCATTTTTACATTTTAGTCTAGATTACTTATGTTCTCAAGAGTGATGATAAATTGTTGCAGAATTCTATTTGCAAAAGTCTTTCTTTTCCTAAATGTTCTCCTATTCTTATGCAGCCTTGGGGAAGCACACTCTAAAATTGGTGAGGCCACAAGTTTTGGGGGAAGGTTAACTTTAGGCTACTGGAATACATTGCAGAAGCAGCCTGCTAGCCTGGGAAGCTGCACACTGAGATCTGGCCTTCATGAAGAAGCACCAGAGATTCTAAAAGTACTCTAAGCCCCTTAAATAAACAGGAACTTAAACTGGTTGGGTCTCAGCATGTAAGGCAACCAAAAGGAAGAGCAACATCAGCGGCACCTGGGATCTACACTTAACGCACCTACTTCACACGTTACACAAGCTCTTACAATACCAGGGCCAAGTACTGGCAGAGTCTGTGTACTTGAGCGTGTGCTGCTTTGCTTGTTTTCTGGTTCTAAAGTACCTGGTTTTCAAAAAGCAATCCACAGAATAACAGGGGGTTTTTCTTCCTGCCTGTATAGGAACTCTGTCACTTCCAGTCTTTCGTGGTTTCTCGAACGGATTTATGCCTTACGATCTCCCCGATGTAGTTTAGCTTTGCCACCATCACTCCGTTACACACTTTTACTCCTACTTAACTACCCTCATCAACTCCTCCTTTGAAACACATTTTGGATGTGATAAATAAAAATAAAGGATTGAATTTCTATACCTGTACCAGCCAGATCCCATCTTTTGTGTCTTCTACAAGCTCATAGAAGTGCATTTCACCACTGAAGTTCGTGCTGGAAACCGATTCAGAGGCCTCTTCCTCCTTGAGAGCAGAATAAAGCTCCCCTTCCATGAGGTCTCCTGAAAAAGAGACAATTGGAGAAATTCCATTAAAATGACCCTTGAGCAAGATCACTTCATAAATTCTAGTAACAGTTTAACTATATTTCACATGCTTGCTCAAAGAACCTTTTCAGTATGAAGGCAGCTAAACCTCGAAGTTATTTTCATCCTATCTACAGCGACGTGACTATGAACAATTTGACTTCACCTGTCAGACCACAGGAGACATTAATGCAACGCTTCTGATTACACAGATTGTACCACACGTGCAACCGAGCGCACAAAAGAATAAACGAACATCTTCACCCTCGGAAAAGAACCATATTCAGTGGCCAAGAGCAATTTTAATTCGTGTACCTTTGCTTTCATTTCACAGGACAGTAATTCTGCAGCAACTGACTTCTTCCCATTGATCATGCAACCAGACTTCCAAAACGTCAATCAATAATTTTGTACCAAAAAGCCACGTTGATTGTCCCATTGCAAGTAAAAATCTCAGGGAAAATAATTTAGCTGTTGGCTTCTGTTTGCACAGTCGGAAAAAGTTCCCATGAACTCCAATCTTAGCGGCGTAAAGAGCTCACAACAAAGTCATCTGATAATGTTTCCTTTGCCATCTCGTTTCCTTCTCATGTTTTGTTTCACAGTCATTACAAACGCTGTTAATGACAACTAGCATGCTAGTGACTGATCTGCTAACCTCCAAGAAATTAAGTCTTGTCCAAAAAGGCTGTTTCCTTCAAAATATCAAATAAAAAAACCCAGCGTTACAGCTGAAACCCTTGAGGGGTTTCCAAAAGTATTCATAGAATTTGGAAAAAAAAAAAAAAAAAAAAGGAAAAATGCTGCAAAGCCTGTTGGTATGAGAAGTGTTTCCATGACATTTGAAGTCGTCGGTTAATACAGTTTGTTTGGAGTTAAACAGTTCCCTCCTAGAAAGAGTCCAGAGGAGAGCAACTAGGATGATAAAGGGACTGGAGCACCTCCCCTACGAGGAAAGGCTGAGAGTTGGGCCCGTTCAGCCTGGAGAAGAGAAGACTGAGAGGGGACCTCATCAACACGTACAAATAT
>NW_009258675.1:1341569-1342821 GCF_000687185.1 Egretta garzetta
CTCTGGAGATATTCAAAGCCCACCTGGATGAAGTCCTGTGTAGATTGCTCTAGGAGAACCTGCTTTAGCAGGGGGGTTGGACTAGATGATCTCCTGAGGTCCCTTCCAACCCTTGCGATTCTGTGATTCTGTGATTTGCAACCCAAACATCATGACATCATGAGAGTACCTGACAGCCAAGGAGTGAAAGTGATTGGAAACAAAAGTGAAATCGCCTCGTGCTTTTTACTGCTGGAGCAGAAAAGCAAATAAACAACATAAATAAACAATGAAGAGTAAAAGCAAATTAGATTTAAATGCCCAGCATTAATATCAATTATTTAAAAAGAGTTAGCATTTTTAAGGTTATGGCAATCACTATATTCATCCAAATCTTTCTCCTTTTCTGCCCGGACGTTTGAGCCCCTCACTGTGCGTCCGGGTCGCTGGGATGTCTCTCTCCTGCATCAGCAGCCCTTCGATCATGGATTTAAGAGCAGCTACTCACATTTTCCTGCTTGGCTGGCACTACAGCTATTACATCAGCCCCGTCTCCCAGTCCTCGGGGCCAGCTCCCTCCGACTGCTCCTGGCCAGCACCCTGACTTTCAAGACGCTTCTGCCATTCCTTACATCCCCACTGCTCTTCACCCCTCGTTATTCGTTGCCCCCCAAAAGTCCACCTCTTTCACCTGGTCTTCCCCACTTCCCAAACACCTCCCTGCCTTTTTCTGAGCCATCTTCTGTACGTAGGATCTACTTTGCTCCTCTTGTACAAAACCACCGCCCCCCTCGGCACCCATCGCTTCTGCTCCTCGGGGATAAAAATCACCGCTTTCCTCAGAACCCACCTCGAGAGCAATACCCATCACAAAACCAGCAAACGGGCAGGGCGAGGAGCACAGGGCGCAGCTGGCCCCCGCCGGGCACAGTAACCCGCCGCACATCGTTGGGTTTTTTTCCCCCCCCTCCTCGTTTTTTTTTCACAGCAGACGACGTTCGCTCTCACCTGTGCCCCCGCCACCCCGACCCCCCGCAGCAACCCGCCGGAGCTCATCGGGAAGGGCCACCGCTCGGCGACCCGGCTCACCGAGGCCTCCCCTCCACGCAGCCGCTTCGGGCTTCAAACGCCGCGGAGGTTTTTAACGTCACCATCCCCGAGCTTCCCCCTGCCTTCCTCCATTTAACCGCTCCGCCGGCTGGGTCCTCGGGGCCCGGGGGTGGGGAGCCGGCCCGTTTCCCAAATTCACCCTGCGAAGGCGCTGGCCCGCGGG
>NW_009258675.1:1343387-1347996 GCF_000687185.1 Egretta garzetta
AAACAAACCCCCCCCGCCCCCTCCAAAAACCAACCTAGGATATCAGTTACCGGGGCGATCCAACCCCCCGATCGACGTCTGTCGCGGGGAGAAAAATATTTACACAGCGGGAATTGAGCTGATCTGTTCGGAGGGTTTAAAGCCAGCCTACGGGACACGGCTTATTTGGATTCGGGCCGCTGCAGGCAATGGTTGGGTGTCGGTACGAGCCCCCCGTTCCTGCACGCCAGCCCTTTGCTGCCGGTACAGCAAATCATAAAAGCAAATAATAAAGCGGAATCCGTCTGCGCGGATTGGAACTGGGATTCTGCAGCTTTGCCTCGGAGCTTGTCGTGCTCAACCGACAGCGAAAGGCCACGGGCGAGCAGCACCGAGACTTCGACGGAGGTTTAAATGGGGGCTGGTCCTCCAGTCGGAAGCATTTGGAGCACAGCGTGGATCCTCGTTCCAGTGGATCCACAAATAATCATCCCGGGCTGTACGAGAAGTGTGAGGCTGCAAAGGCGCGGTTTAATCTGCTACAAAAGATGCACTAAAATCAAGCTTCTTCCTTGAGACGAAGGCTCTCCTCTGAAGGAAACTCAATATTTCTTCTGTATGTTTAGCTATTTTAAGAATCCACCATTTGCATGAAAGTTGCCAGCTCGTACAGATGAGCACAAAAATAGCACAGCTTAATTTTGAAAGACACCAACACCCCCCCCCCCCCCCAAGCATACACACTGAAGTAATTCTGCACTATTGGATTTCAAACACGTTAATATTGACCTGGAGAAAGCACTTAAATGGCCGTACCCCTCAGAGCCTTTAAAACACATTTACAGGGTTCTCAGTGTTCTGATACGATTTAAAAAGGAAAAAGAAGCAAACAAACAAACAAAAAAACCAACCCAGGTTCAGCCCGTTTTGTCACGCAGCCACCAGGGCCTCTTCAAGAAGAAGAATCATGACACTGCTCTCTTCGGCAATGGGCTCATTTTGTTTCGTGAAAGGGGAAGAGCGGAGGGATTGCAGAAGCAGCCACTCACAAACTCAGCCCTCACGGGCTAGTAAATGTCGTGCCTCATGCTGAGAGTCACATAAACCTTTATTCTTCGGAATTTTTATGTTGTAAAGATTAGAGGCGGACTGCAAACCCCAGCTGTGCCGATGCTGCTCAATTAAACCCAAAGGGATTTCGGCAGCTCAGGTGGATTTGCAGCGAGGCTCGGCAGGGAGGTCCCGCTGGCACAGAAGGTACCGGAGGCACAGCCCGGTGCAGGAGCTCGTGGGTGGCCGGGCCGGAGTGCTGCTCTCTCCTTCAAAGCCACCGCAGTTTGGTAAATTCCCCCTTCAACAGAGCCAGGGCCCATCTTCCTAATGAGAAAGTGGCAAAGCGTCAACAAGACGAATCCTTTCCCCTTGGCAAAACACAAGAGTGGCTTTGTTATTACAGCTGGCCGGGCCAAGGGACTTTCAATAAAAGGCACACATAGCATCTCCTGCCATTAGGGCCAGGGGGAGGCTCTCCCTGCGCCCTGAAAACACCCCCAGGCCCACAGTTTCAGCAGCTTTGTGGAGGCCCACTTCTTGTGCCACACGTACAAGAAGTTGCCCGATTTCTCTACCTTTTGTTTCCAGCGAGCAGCTCGAGCGCGTGTGAAGCGATGGGTGGGAAGATGAGATGGGAGTTAGGTGTCTGAAGAGGAACCTTATGTATCTAACTTTAGTTAGAAAACAAATCATCGGGGGTTTTGGGTTGCTTTGGTTTTAATGAGCGCTGCAGACCCCTCTCCACCCGACCCCTGTGTTTCTCCCCCATAACTCATTTGGGGCTGCCCTCGCTTCCTCCGGCAGGAAAGAACCTAGCAACAATTACGAGTCTACACTCACAGCTAAACTATTTGCACCACCAACTGCTGGGGAGGCTGTCATCAATACATCATTTCCTAATGCTCATGGGCCGAGTTAAATCAATTCTTAACATTCCCCAGTGGTAACTGATGATGAGTCCCCTGCAGAGACAAAGCTAATCATCTGCCAAAACTCAAAACCCTGGAGTCATTTCAAGAAAGTAAAAATGATGTTTCAAACCACTACTCGAAACCCCCCAGAACAACCAAAAGCAAAGCCGCCACCAAGACGGAAGCGCCCAGGCACTGAGACGCGGCTGGGGCAGAGCTGCAAATGAAGAGCAGGGACGGGTGTGACCGAGAACTGCAGGTGATGAGTTGACCAGAGGCCTGGCAGAGAAAACCTAAACCCATCCAGCGTCTCTCCCAGGCTCTCTGCTCTTCTCTTTCCTCCCCACCTTTACATCCCTGACTTACTAAGCTGACCCTACCGGACAATATATTTTCTAGATACAGCCATCACTTGTTGGTTTCCTGTTGCAACTCAGAGTCTTTGATATGTCACCTGCAAGCAATTTTTTTCAGGGAGTTTTAATTATCTGGAAAATCTAAATATCTTAACAGTGAATTAAAATTCATTTGGGCTGCAGACAGAGCGGACTTTTTTTAAAGACCCCAGGGTTAACTCTACCTAAGTAACAACATAATTACATAGTCATCAGACAATCCTGTGCTCATAGAGCAAATATTACAAATGTGAAGAGAATGAAGAATATAAATTCCACCTTCAAACAAAAACCTGAAGCAGGGATCTGCTTTTAAACAATTTTGGCAGCAAAAATATTTTACTGTGATTTATGAGAGAATGAGACCAAGTCTCAAGAACCGGGACAGCCATCTTTGCTTGTCAGACAGCCAAACCTAAGTTTCTGCTGCCTGTTGACAAATGGCAAGGATTCCCTCTCCTACGAGCAGCTGCTGACTGCGCAGCCTGGGAATACAGACAATAATCCACTTTCCAGACTTCGATGGGGAACATTAAGAAAAGCATTGTCATTATATAGTCAGTAAAACTGAGGACTGAAAATCTTAATTCAATCGCTTGCCATGTTAAAATATTATCATACCCCTTTTTTTGGACAATTTGAATGTTGCCATATATCAAGATAAATCTCAGCAAACTAATATTTAAACTACTCAAAACCCAGTTTTCCTAAGAGCTAGCCAACACCGTACAAACAATTGCTGGTTCACCAGCGTAGCGTCTCTTGATGTACTTTTTAAAGCAACGTAGGTGCACCTCAACACACTTTTATGCGTTACATGAAACCGCAACTACTTACCTTTATCTGGTATTTACCAAATAAACCAACAAGCCTATAGGAGAGTCTCAAAGGAAAGCGACAGCAGCCCAGACGCTATTCTGTGGTACGTAGAGGTATTTTAAATCAGATGTTTCCTACTAGCTACAAGTGGCCAAACAGAAGTAGATTTAATATATAGGTGTTATTCTGCACTCCAATGGCCAGTATGTGACACCTCAGCTAAAGCACCGGCTGTTCGGGTGAGGCAATCCTGACATCATCCAGTAGCGATTCAAACCGTAATTCAGGTTGGACAGGACCTCAGGAGGTTATGAGGTCCAACCTCGTGCTCAAAGCACAGTCAGCTGTGACACCAGAGCAGGTTGCTCCAGGCTTTATGCAGTCTACAGTTTTATCGGATAGCCGCCCCTTCCTCTCTTGTGGCAATCTTCCTTGCCCACAAACATGCAGTAGTCAACAGCACAGAAATGTACATCAATCAAGGCCAAAACAACTCACAGGAGCAGAATACGTTAATTAAAACTTGAAATACAAGACACTTTCTTCCTAGGCAGGTGGCATTTTCTTTTTTTTTTTTAAACAATTAAAAACTATTTCTTGCCCTCTGGACAAGATAGACTGTTTAATAACTAAAAAGAAAAATAAAATCAGGAGACTTGGCTTGAATGTGCTGAGATGACCAAGGAACTCACTGCAGTAAAGAACTTAAAGAACTTAACAACTTAAACCAGTGTGCTAATGACCTAAGAAATGAGAAGATATGGGCATGCCTTTAAACGTAATCTATAATTACATAAAGAATACAAACGAAAGTAGCAGTTTGGGCCAAAATCTGAGAGAAGGATGGGGACTTGTAAGCATCTACATGTCATGTATTCTTACAAGAAACACAAGTTCTCTGTTTTCTTGTCCTGCTCCAGGAGTATAGGCATGGATGAAGCAACATTGTCTCAGACTCAGACCAAATGCTGGATTTGCAATCAACTTTGTCCAAGTTTATTAGGAGCTTTGCTTGTGTTGCGCTACAGAAAACAGTCGTACCTGGCTTGTGCTGCCGCTTCCAAATATTGAAGTTGGAACGAGCATATTAAGCAAGTAGTATTCGAGCTGAGACATTTCTTTCAAGCATGCTTTTGCAAGACACTTGCCAGTCAGATGCATGACTTCAGTCTGGATGTCAACATAAAACTCGAGAGGAAGTTTACCGACCGAGCTAACGACCTAATGACAGGCTAAATGTTGTGTTTCCCGCACGCCAGGCTTCTTAACGCAGCCCTGACTCTGTTTAAAGCCGCTCTTCGGTACGTGCTTGCAGAATGACTGGGGCAACTGCCAGATGGGTTCCCTGCACCCTATCTGGACGCGAACCCCCTTCTACCTCAGGTGCCGCACTACTGCGCTCAGCCCCCCCCCCCCCCCCCCCTTTCCCCCCCCCCGCGGCTTTTCCCACCG
>NW_009258675.1:1348666-1348988 GCF_000687185.1 Egretta garzetta
GACCAGTGCGTGACGGTGGAGCGGGAGCTGGAGAAGGTGCTGCAGAAGTTCTCGGGCTACGGGCAGCTCTGCGAGCGCAGCCTGGAAGAGCTCATCCAGTACGCGGGCGGGCTGCGCCGGGAGATCCTCCAGACCGAGAGTACGTGGAGACATCCCCCACCCCCCGCTCCCTTCCCTAGCCCCTTGCCCGGAGAGTTGAAGGTGGGGGACGGGTCCCGGGCCTCGCCTGCCCTCGGGGCACTGCTGAGGAGGAGCCCTGGTTCCTGGGCAGCGGGCACGGCGTGACCCTGCTCAGCGCGTCCAAACCGCCTGCGCCTCCCTC
>NW_009258675.1:1349026-1383620 GCF_000687185.1 Egretta garzetta
AGTTGTTTTCTTTTGATGGGGCTGGGTTTGGAAGTGTTTAGGGTAAAGCCACTCTTGAGCAGGAAGTAAACACGGCCTCCTAAGCCTTGCCTGTGTTCTACAGCTGATGTTGAGCCCGCGCAGGCGGGCTAGGTGGCCAAAGTGTGCTCTAAACACCAGACATTTAAACCTTGCGAAATCCCTGGGACGGAGGTAATGCAGTGTTTGTTGACGGAGTGGGAGGGGATGGTGAGACAGCTGAAGTGATTTACCCAAGGCCATGCAGGAAGTGAATGATGGCTCGGGGATTAAAAATGGGACCTTGCAGGCTCCTCAGCCCAAACTTGAGAGCAAACTGTGCTATTTCACTGTTGGGCAGAATCTGCTTTTGTTTGGTTCAGAGGAAAATGTGTTTTCTCTAGTCTTGTACAAATACAGGCGCAAAGCTCGCTTGCAAGTGCATATAATTCCAGGAACGTAAACACGAGTGTATTGGAGCCTCTGTGTGTACACAGCAATTTCCACAGAGCGCAAACATGGAACTCTGGTTCTGAGGCATTTATTTGGGATGAAATAACATTCAGTCTTTTTGGCATTGTTTTGAACGGTGTTTCAGTAAATTTATTTTGTGCTGTTTGAAACAGTTTGGGCTTGTGCATTAAGGGCAGTAGATAAAAAGCATGTCTTTGCAAACTGAGATGCCAGCCTTGCTTGGAAAGCTGTGTGGCGTGACCTTTATTCTTGTATTGATCTTTGTAGGACTCAGTGGGGCTGTAAAAATTTGTCCGTGAGAATCCTGTTGCAGGTCCAGAGCTTTTACTCTCTTTATAATAAAATTAAAAGGTTCCAGTGTGCAGTTCCTTCAGGTTCTGGTTGGGTTTTCCATCCAGACTCCGATTAAAGAATTTCTAGGACTGTCATGTGAAGGCCCCGGACGTGTTTTCAGCACTTACCAAGTAAGTGGTGATGGTGTCCCAGCAGAATGCATCCCAAATAGAGCTTTCTTTTAGTAAGTACTCTAGAATGAGCCAATATGTTCCATAGAGCACCCTCAAAGATCTGGGCACTCTGTTCAATTTTGGCATCTCAGGATCCTGGCTTCATACATGGCAAAATTCTTACTTTTTTCTTTGACATGTTCTTATTAGAAAGTTATAAATAGCAGGTGTTTGCAGCTTTTATATACTGTATCCTGAGTATTTTTGAAAATTGATGAAAGTGGAAGCAGCCAGACATCTTAACGTGGACCTCTGTAATTCAGGGGTCTGAACTGCAGAAATATACTTGTGTATGTAACTTAAGAGGGAAAAAGAAAACAAAAACCTCACTGCTGAAAAAGAAATTAATTCTGTAGGACAAGATTTGAGAGTAAAGGTGTATGAAAAGACCGTAAATAGGCGGTGGATATAAAAAGGAAGTGGGTGGAAAAAAAGAAACTGTTAGAAGCTGCTTCAGCCTCTAGACTGGTTTTCTTTACCCCACTCATACAGTCTCTTAAAATTTATTGAGCTGTTTTTCATGTTAAAGCCTAAGTACAGAACAGCCCTGTGCTAAGGCTTGTGAATAGGAAGGCAAAATTTGGTTTTCTTCTCTCTTCCCCTAATACATCTCGCCTCCTGAAGTAGCTAAGGCAGGATTGTGTGTTCTTGGATGGTACAGATGTGGCTGGCTGAGTAAACTTGGCTTTGGACTCTGCTTCTGCCTCATGCTTGCTAATGTTTGGTTTTTTTTTTTTTTAAATGGTGATTGTACATACACAATACAGAGAGAAGCTGTCAGTCTGTAGTGTTCTGTGAAGACTGAACTACTGGTACGACTGTAGACTTTCTGCTGCTGATTTGTTAGAAGTAGCACATAGTTTAATTAAAGGTGAAGGAGATGGGTGCAGGGGGAAATCTTTTTTCTCTTATGGCTCTGATATCTTTTCCTGTGTAGGCATTTTCATTGCTTTACTGTAGGTGGTTTCTGCTACAGTAAGTGTTAGGGGCCAGTAATTCACTTATTTGCCGAGGATAAAGACAGTTACGCATGTAAGTTGTTTGGGTTTTAGCTTAATGGCAAGTCTTGCAAAAAATGGCTGTTAAGAGAGTGTGTGTTAACCTCTCTGTTTATTGGGGAATGAGCATTTCCATTTGGCTTGTTGCGTAATCTTTGACTGATCATTTTATCTTGGCAAAAGTCATGAGAGAGTTATTTAAGAGCCTTCATATGATCTTATATGTCTATCATAAAAATAAAATAGCAACCAAGAAATAATGATTATTCTTGAAATAATTTTAGGAGGCGAACTTTATGTAATAGTTCAGTGAAATTTTCATTTTTAATTTAGGATGTGAAGAGTCGAGTTGGTGAACGTGTGCTGAAGAGACTGTTTCAGTCCTGTCACTCCTCACTTATTTGCTGGGAAAAATGTAAAAGCCCTATTAGCTGTTTGCCCGGAAGGTGATCATTAGCTTCGTGGGACTGGAGGGAGGAAAAAAAAAAAAGTTAAAACTTCTTTTTTTTAAAATTTTCTTAAAAGCTATGGCAGCTGCAAAAATGCTATTAAAGCTTCCTCAGCTGGGACTTGGGATGAACAGGAGCTGTGTACTTTTCTAGAGCTGAGCCAGTTTTAGTGCGTAACAACAGAAGGTTGGTTTTGCTTTTGACGTCAGCAGCAGGGTTGAGAGTTAGGATGCATAAAGGAAGGTATCTAGAATAAGTGGCTTTTCTCTGGATTTCCTTTGCTCTCTCTGAGGCATATTTTTAAGTGTAAGCTGTAAGAGTTACAGTTTGTTTCTGTTGTTCTCGGGTTGCCGGTCCTGCAGCAGCAGTTTGACGCGCCTGTGTTTTGTTCTCCATGAAATACTAGAAACTGGACTCTAAAGTGCTGCTGAAACCAAAGGCGTATTAAAATACAAAATGAGAAAGGAACAAACTTTATGGAAAACGCTGTTGCTTTTTAAAACCTTTCTTCTGAAGAGATGTTTTGGGGATTTTATTTATTTTTTTTTTTTCCACGTGAAGGGTTTGGATCCGGAATGTTAGGGAAGCATTTCTGGGCTGCTCTCCCACAAATTAGCCTTCCTGTGCAGTTGAAGGGTGCTAAGTCTGTGTCCCTAAAGGAAAAATTCTTCATGTAGAATGAACTTTGAGGAAGGAAAGATCTTCAGAGGTAAGACTGGAAAAGAGATTCTCCTTGTATTTTGAAAGCAAAAGCTGGAAGAAAGGACTGGAGTAAAGCTCAAAAAACGCTAATTTTTTTCCAACTAAAGCTACTGAGTGATGTTTCAGTCAAGGCATGAAGGGTGTAAACTGTTAAGTGCGGTGGTGTGGTTGGGGCTTGTAAACCTTTCGTTTACTCTTTTATTCACAGAATGCATCATGTAGTATTGAACCTTTTGGTTGGACGTCAGTTTGAAAATGTCACAGTTTCCAGAGCATACATGCTAGAACAGGAAAGAGAGGACCTGATGTTCACAGTCAGGTCCTTTATGGGCTGTTTCTCATCCATCGAGGAGAATTTGAGACTGCCTGGCTGAACTGTTTAGAGCTGTTTCCAGAAGTTGGGAAGGAAAAGTTTCATACAGCTCAAATGCGAATAGAGTTTGATTTTAAGAGGGTAGAGGGGCAAGAACGAATTGGGTTCTCATTAATTCAAATTTTGTTTGCACCTTATTGAAGTTAAACATGATGTTCTGATGTATCTTTGGGGAACTGTCTAAAAGAAAACTGATCCTGTATTAGGTTCGGTAGCTTCCTATTATATCCTGTGAGGTCTGTGAATTGGGGTGTTTCTTTGAGACATATGTATTAATGTACTGTGACTGAGCCACATGAGATCTTTACATTAATTTTTTAAACTGTTGCACTTGTTCAGTGTTATTGTGCACCTGACTGGATTCCTAATTCCACAGGTGAGCCGTGTCCTGCACAACTTCCTTTGTTTAAACTGATGTTGCTTTGCAAATACTCTCTAGACTGCATTGCTTTCTTTTAATACCATTTATTGTCTTTATATGTTCTGGCATATTGAGAGGTTTAATGTTATCATTTGTTTGTAGCAAAGTTAGTAATTTTCCTCTCTTTTTATCTAGATCAAGATGGAGACTTGTCAGGGACAATTTCACTTGTTATGACACAGTGTTGTAAAAGAATAAAAGACACAGTTCAAAAGCTGGCCTCCGATCATAAAGACATTCACAGCAGCGTATCCCGGGTTGGAAAAGCCATTGATAAGGTATTTATGTTGTGGTTTGATTGTATTATCTCATATATTCTTTGATGTGTACTTTGCTTTTCAATATTTGGATTTATATTGCAATTGATCTTAATTAAATCTTCCTGCAAACTGCAGAAGCGTAGGCCTGGGGCAGAGGCAAGACAGTGGGATGTACAGTACTTGCTTTTGGAACTCGTTGTATACAGAGTACTCCTCCTGGGGCAGCTCAAATCTCTTAATTTCCAAGAGAACATGCCCTATAGATATTACTAGACTTAGTATCTGTTATATCAGCTTAGCAAAGCGTTTGCTTCACTATCTGTCTCAATAAGAAATACTGTGGGTGTTTTATGTATATTGCATTTCTAGTTAATTTTCAGTAGCAAATGACTCAGAAGTGGCATTCTGTTCTAGAAGGCAGCTTAAAAACGGAGAGAATTTTTTTGAGAAAGATATTTTATACATGTTTCAGGTGTGGTTTTGGTTCTTAGGGGTTAATTTGATAACACACAGTGTTCTTAATGTGTGTGGTGTAGATTAAACTTTTTGTAGTTTCTGTGTCTATGCCGTAACAAATAATAAGGTAGGGCAGCTTATCTTTGATGCTTCTTGGAGACACTCTTACATGAATTCCAGGTTTAAGAATAACTGGCATCTGAATATATTTTGTAGGTAGGTATTATTAACAGTTCTTTGAAATGGTGCTAAAACTTGGTGGTGTTTTTTTGTTGGTTTTTTTTTTTTTTTTGTGGTGAGCAATACCATATATATACACTTTGAGGTCATGCTTTTCTCAGTCAGTGTGTTTTTTCGTATAAAGTAGTTCTGTGGGCAAGGAGTCTTGTACTTGCTTTTTTTGGACATTCTTATGTGGTAGTTTCATATCAAAACATGATTATGTTGATAGGGTCTTAACATTTGGTTTGAAGTGCACTTTATAATCTTACTGAGGAATATGCTAGTAAATGAGTCTTCTCATCTGGACAAAGACATTTGTAGCATTACAGAATACTCATTTGTCCTTTGGGAATCTCATTTAAACTTTGTTAGTAATGATAATCTCTTAAAGCATAATTTCACAGTAGCACAAAGAAGGGACAAAGTACATAACACTGCATTATTGGGGAGAGTATCAGTGCAGCTGTTATATTTTTCTTTATATCTCTGATTGACCATCATGGTGAGCTCAAACTTTATGCTAATAGCTTTAATCCAAGGGTCACTGTTATCCAAAGCTTAAGGATGCATCTGTCTCTAATCCTTGCTGCTGTATCTAAACCAATTAACTAGAGCAAAATTCCATCCTTATTATTGGCTTGAAGCCTGAAATAAATCTCTGTAATCTTGTCCTAAGTTTGAAACTTTCCTATTGCGCTTTAGCAAGCACAAACAAGCTTTCAAGTTTGGCTATACCTTTTTCATTTAAATACTCTTGAGATAGAGCAGCCCTAGGTTGTATAGAGAAGGTGTGAATATTCAATGGAAAGTGATGATAGGATTTCTTAAAGCCAAAGAAAACAACACTTGCAAGCTTAATAAAGTTTAGACTTGAGTCTAATCTCCAAATTGCTGTTTCAGTTGTCATGTACATAGTTTTTCCAGTGTTGGTTTTGTCCTGCTGTTTTACATACTATTTTTATTTGAAAAAGGACAGCTGTAAATAAAAGCATTTTTAAAATATCAACTGTGTGTTTTTGTAAAATAGTAGAAAGGGTAGCGGTAACCTGCTCTGTGCCTGTTGAGAGCCAGAAGGGGTTTTTTTGTTCAAAAATGAGCTCAACTTGCTGTATTCAGTGTGCTCAGCCTCTGGCTTTTCAATCTTGCTTAGTGTTTGTGGCGTTTACATCTAAAGACTAGAAGCAGTGGGAACTGCATGAATCCCCCAGTCCTGCTCGTAATGAAGGATGTTTTCTTATAAAGTTCAGAGCATCGGTTAGGATTGTCTCCTCAAATATGAACTTCGGACTTCTTTTTTTTTTTTTTTTTTAATGCAAGTAGTTTGAGTTTTATTAGTTTTTCCTGACTGTAGTATTAAAGGAACTGCTTTAAAATGTACACTGAGTCTTGGCCTGTTTGTCCATTGACTATGTGTAATGTTTAAATCCATGTGGAATTTAGTGCTTCCCTGGACAGTGACATTTGAAGGAAATCTTCCATATGTACTTAATGTGATTTCCCTGTGCTGTTGGAAAATATGCTTGAAACCTGCCAGCAAAGTCTTTGTTGGCATCCGAGTCCCATGACCTGTTGAAATTGCCCTCCCCCCTTTCCTTTGCCATAATATACTTAAGCTTAAACCAATAGAAGTAATTAAGTGTAATTGATGTAGTGAATTAATTCTCGACACATTCTGGGCAAAATACTACTGCTTCCTAAATAAAATGCTCGTTTAGAATTTAAAGCAGCACAGCCCTTGCCTTGACTCATGAGATTTGAGTTTTGTTTCTGTCGCATGTAAATCCTCATTCCAGCATTTTTCCACATTTATTTTATAGGCAGATTAACATCTCTAGAACACTGCTTATGGTCTTCATAGCTGTGTATGCTCAGGCACACAGATAAATGTAACTTGTTATTTTATTGCCTGATTTGAGATTGGGAAACATGCTAATGCTGGTACCAATTTTATGTGATGCATCCAAATTACATCTGTTGTTACATGTAGAATCAACAAACTAATTACTTAACAAGCTTGGATTTTGAAAGAACTTGCTGTGTTACCTGCTCCTGGCAGATTCCAGGGTAAATTTCTTTTTTTCCAGTGTTGAGGCAGGGTTATAGCTATATGTGAAGTTTAGTCTGGTTGGTTTTTAAGTTGATGTAGTCATTGCTTATGAACTTGGATAGGACCTAGATTTGTCTGCCTGCAGAGTTCACTCTGAGAACAGAAGCTCCTAAGTGTTTAAAAAAATGGAGTTCAAATGTGGCATCAAGTATGAACTATGTTAAAGTCTGAAATGCCAAAACTTTTTCTGTTGCTTTTTAGTTAGCAGCTCCTGGAAAGTTTATCTACTAAGCTATACCTTTTTTCATAGCAGCTCTACATGGTTTACATGCTTCTGATCCATGAGGGTTTATCCTTTCTTCCAAAGAGAATTTTCTCCTTTGAAAGGAAATGTTTGCATCCAGGTTTTTCTTTATTGTACTAGCATTTGCTCTGCTTCCAGAACTCATTATGTCACTGTTGTTCAGCAAGTTGGTATCAGGTAGCTCACTCATCAGTCTCCCTGTAAATCAGTGGCTCTTCTGGAATAGTTTGAATTCATCTCAAAGCAGGTTTGATGGGGCTAGTAAATGTTTTCCCTCTAGCAGCCATCTGTCTGAGTAGTGGTTAAGTACCTTCATTCAGGAAGGTAAGTGGAGTAAATGGTAGCTCCTTCCTTCATTTTTTCCCTGAATTTTAAGCCTGTTTTTAAAGGGCCAACATCTTAATCCAGTCTCTGTTTTGGGAAAGCAAACTTTTACCGAAGTTAGTTTTTCATGTAAAAACTTGTGTACAAACAACCTAAAAACCTTTACTGAACATTATTTAATTATGTTGCTGTGAAGCATGTGGCTAGATAAATAGAGTCTTTGCAAGTCGAGCTTTATCTTATGAACCAACACACTGAACAGACCAGGTAAACAAATGTATTTTATTTGTATTTTGTGTCAAAATTCAGAAGAAGGGAGGAATCTCAACCAAGAAACTGAGGAATAAAACTGTCATTAATAATCATCCTTCATATCGTGCTGTTACTAATAACATGGACGGCTGTATGCTGGTCAAAATGGTCCATCTTGTGTGTGTGCGCGAGTCTCGAAGTCCTCGTGTTTCAGCAATTATCAGTAATATACTTTAGATTGTATCGTTGGTATATTAAGCACATAATATTCTACATTTTAGCCCTAGGCTTACCAGTTAGGCTCTTAAAAAAAGGCTTGTTTCTCAGGAATATTAACTAACACTCTTCTAAGCTTAAAACCTGAAAAGCAGAAAATAACCTTTCTGGAGTTTAACTTAGGGAATTTATTTCAACTTTTGAAGTCTTACTAAACCCCACATGCTATCAGTTAGCATACTGTTAGCATTTAAAAAACAAAACTGAGAGATGCGTAGTCACCAGCATACCATGCATGCGTGATGGTTATGAAATATGTAAGCCAAAGGCAAACAGTAATTTGTTCTGACATGTGACAGTCACTCACTGTAATGTGCACAGTCAGTTCTGGAAGCTCCTTGGGACCCACTGGAGGCAGAGCTGTAGAATCCCACATGTAATAAAGACCTCAAATTGTCTAAAAAATAAAGTTACTGAAATGAGAACCTGGTCAAGACAGGGTTGATTGGAGAATGGATGAGGGGGAGAAAGTAAGTTAAGGTTCTCAGGTTGTATGACGTGACTTGAATCTACAGCATGTCTAGGTCAGTATGACTCATTGTTGCCATCTTTTTTGGGATTTAAACAAAACTAATTCACAGTGGGGTTTTGAAAAGATTCTCAAGGCTCATAGGTTGGTTGTTTCAGAGAAAAATGTGGATTTTTGTGAAGGAACTGAGTTAAGTGGCTCTGCCACCTCTGCCCCCGGGCAATGGATGTGACTATGTTTAAGGCGTAAGTTCAGCTCTTAATGACTGGTAACTGCCCAGAAGAATACAGTTTCTTCTTATGGGCTTATACATTTAGTAGGACATGAAACTGCATGAAAAATAACTTAGTCGATTATTTTTAGATTGTTGATTATTTGTTTCCCTCCCCGATAATAAGTAACAAAAGCAAGCTTGTGAGTTCTTGCTACTGCCTCTGGTGTTTCTCTAATGCACTGTCGATGGATTTATGGTACCTGCTAGTGGTGTTTGGACAATAATACCAGAATCAGCAATGGTGGTAAGCCTTAAAGGCTTCAAAGGGTCAGTGCAAATAAGAACAGTATTATTTAGTCTTCAAGATGCTTAAGTATTTTTCAAGATACAGCTTAAAGACAAGCAGCAGGACAAGGACCTTACAGGTTAAGACACACAAGTGAAAATGTTGTTAAATATGAGACTTGAATTAATGGCAATAATTTAAATGCTCATCTTGTTCCACCATCTCTGAAAGACAGAAGAGGCAATTTGCTAGCCTAAGGCTAATGTTTTACTGAAAGTTTGCTAAGAGACCTGAAGGGGGGTGGTGGTTTTGAAGCCATGCGTGCAGCGATGAGGCTGCCCCTTTCTCATGATGAAGCAGAGCAGCATCAAAGAAGATGTGGTGGTGGCTGACGAAGGAAACTAATAAGTGGCGAATAAAAGGAAGACGCAGTGTGAATCTGAGTTGTGCAGGGTACTGGAAGGAAGAATGAGAAGCTTTACAAATTTACACTTCTGTACCCCTTTTAACTTCCCCCTTGCCATTTAAGAGGTGGGCATGCTCACTGTTGGTAAGGCTGCCTCTGAAGGGCTGACCTGCTCTGTATGGGAGGTGCCACCACCTGTCTGTCTTTATTGTGGCTAATCCCTGCATGCCACTCCAGCCCTCTCTAGCCAGCCTATAGAGGCAGCAGTTTCAGTCTTTGAGGCTGACATCTGAATTGTGGTTAAGTATTTGATATCTCCTAAGGAAAAAGCAGCGAGGCATAACTGCAAGAGAAACTTGTGCGAGGCCAAAGTGAGCCCTTTGAAAGTTTAAAGCTGCCATGATGTTGTTCTCTACCTTTCTTAATTTTGCAATCTCCTTCCAACTCTATTTAACTTCTGAAACAGGGTAATAGTAGGCTCCCAAATGCTTCTGGCAGCATTGCTCTGCAAAACCCTGTTGCCTGGCATGTGTTTTGACAAAACAACCTATGACTCTTTGGGTTCCTACTGCGGGTCGGCAATGTTGTGTCCCTGGAGTACAAAGTGCTGATCTAACGTAAAGCCATGTTGCCTGCTCAGATTTGTTCTGAAGTTGGTTATCCAGCTTTGCACTGGCAGACTTTACAGCAGGTCCGGTATCGGCTAACCTGCCACTGCAGCGTTGTGTGGGCTGACAGGGAACTGATAATCATAGAATCATAGAATGTTTTGGGTTGGAAAGGACCCCTAGAGGTCATCTAGTCCAACCCCCCTGCAGTGAGCAGGGACACCTTGAACCAGATCAGGTTGCTCAGAGCCCCGTCCAACCTGGTCTTGAATGTTTCCAGGGATGGGGCCTCCACTACCTCTCTGGGCAACCTGTTCCAGTGTTTCACTACCCTAATATAATAGGAGCTGTATGTCAGCCACGTACCAGCTCTGCTGTTTGCTCTGCCTGCTTTGACAGAAGTGTGCATTTGTGCTAGGTAGGTGTTTCCATATTGTGCAGGACTGTCGATTGTCACAGAGCTGTAGCTGAAGCACTGCTATTTTCACCAAACTTCTGATTTCTGAAGTTCCTTCCTGGAAGAGAGCTGTAGTTACCAGGCCATCAGGTCAGGCAGCAAGCGGTGCAGTGACTTCTTAGACTGTTTATTTTGCAAGAGGTTTGTTTTAGGCAGTGGGTAAGGATTTTTATTCAAATTAACCTGCCTGTCCTGATCATAAAACATGTTAGCAGTTAAAATCCTGGTTTATATCTTGGGTTAGAATAAGTGTTGTTCCCCTGCTGCCAAGAGGCTCAGTGCCAAGTGTTACTAAAGAATTATCATGACAATATTCTTATTTATTCCTGGAATATGTCCGTAGGCCACTGGCCTAAAAATACACGGCAGTAGGGTCATCGGGGTTAGATCTGTAAAAGATCTGTCAGATCTTCAAAGCTCATCCTGTTGCCGGGATGTTGAGGTATTCAGAGGTTTGAATTTCATTGTCGTTTGGGGGTGGGGAGAAGTGACATTTTCTTTTTTCAGCACTGTCTACCCTCCCAGCTATGTCAAAAATTGAGTTAAAGCTTTTGCTTCTAATTTGGTGCACCATAGTGAGAGTGGTGCATTGATAACACTATTTTGATTCTAGTGTAGGCAATTTTGTTCTCTGTTCTCTATGCATTTTCAGTTTTCACAAATGGAAAAGGCCTTTTCTACACATGCTTCCTTCAAAAAAGCATCATGGTCTGGCAACCCCTTTGTTAGTTAACTAGATTTCTGTTAGTTAACTAGATTTCTGTTAGTTAACTAGATTTCTGATTTGCTAGCTGGACTTGTCAGAGTAATTCCTTATAGAGGATAATATTCAGACTTGAATAGCAAGCCGAAGGATTTCTTCTGTACACAGGAAATAATGAAGCAGCCAACAGATATATTTCACTTTGAACAGGAGGTAATTGAGGGCCAACTGAGTAATAGGCAGAAAGCATCAGGGTGGAGACATAGGTGTCCTGCATAATTAAAGAAATATTATGTGGGAAGATTTGTTCCAGCCTATTAACCGTTAATGTGTACATTTCAGAATTTTGACTCCGACATCAGCAGCGTGGGGATAGATGGGTGCTGGCAGGCTGACAGCCAGCGAATCCTCAATGAGGTGATGGTGGAGCACTTCTTCCGGCAGGGGATGTTGGATGTAGCCGAGGAGCTTTGTCAGGTAACGATAAGCATGGTTGTTGAATGTTATTGATGGCAGAAAATTATGGTTTGGGTTAGCGTCCTTAACTGGATGTTACTGTTCCAGGTGAATATTTAAGATGTCAGAAAAACAGCAACTGAATCCCATGTTTTCTTGTGCTTCAGCTAAAAATTGCCTTTATTTTTTCAGGAATCTGGTCTGTCAATAGATCAAAGTCAAAAAGAACCATTTGTGGAATTGAATCGAATATTGGAAGCATTAAAAGTTAGAGTTCTGAGACCTGCATTAGAGTGAGTCTACTCAGTTTTTTTCTCCCCCCTTTTTTAATGCTTTTAACAAATCCCTAGTTTTTCACTTTAAATATTGTCTTTAGTATATTTGGATGTGTCCCCATTTGTCCTTTGAGAGGTCTAGTTACTGTGTGAACCCCTGCCTTCTCCTGTTGTCCCCTCTGTGTCCCTCCCCATGGGCAGTACTTAACTGAGGGTCTTTTTCTTAAGATTAAGGATTAACATTAATCATTTATGATGCTGATTTAAGGTTTGCAGAAGAACCATCACTTAGGGAAACAGTTATCTACCATGATGGTATTTAGCCTTATAGTGAATCGTTAGTGAACCTTATTTTAAAGGGTTCAGTTATGAAGGACGTATTAAAGGTGTTGGGTATCACCAAGTCTTTTTGGCTTCACCAAGCCCTTGGGGTGGGCAGAACTTGACCTCAGGATGAAAGTTTTCGCTTTTCTTCAAGCCACTCTCCCTTTCAAGATAAGGGACCACAGGGTGGGAAGAGGGAGTGAAAGGGTAGGTGTGCGCTTTGTGGGCTGCTGCTGCCAGGGAGGTGCTGATTAGCGCTGGGCGAGAGGTGCGTCCCTTTCCTCGCAAGAAACATCTCTGCGGCACGTGAGCTGGGAGCCTGGGCTGACAGTGAGATCTGTTAGTGAGATTTCTTCTAAACGAAACGGTTCTGTTCATAGAAATCAGAGAATAATGCTGAATGCTCAGATGAAAACCGATAAGTCTGAGGTCTATCAGTCAACCTTAGACCAGAATATTTTCTTGACCTTAGTAGCCTTCGTAACCGTTAGGCATGTAAGCTGGTGCTAACAGTGACAGTGAAGAGGGAAATGTAATCAAATGTCTCATGGACTACTGTTTTGATATCCAGTGATGGATATGTAACTGTGCTGTACCATTTCAGAACAGCTCTTATTAAGAAACCCCCAAACAAACCCTCAGCCTGTTTCGGGGTGTGTGTGTGTGTGTTGGTTTTTGGTTTCGTTTTTTTGTTGTTGATTGTTTTAGGTTGCAAGAGCTTTCGTAAGCTTAGGTTGGTCTCAAAAGTAAGTAAAATAGCTTTGAAGTGACCTTTTAAAAGTAGAAACAATGAAACAAAACAAATCCAAAATTTCTGTTTCATTCCAGAATATAATTAATACATTTAAAATATCTTTTTTGCATTATTCAGTTAAATACATTTTCATACCAACAAACATTTTCTCTTCCCTTTAACATGATCCAACACGGTTATGTTAATTCAGAGGTCACTGTCATCTAAACTAAATGCAGGGATACTCTGGTATTCAGACCACGGTGTTCATAAACTAAAGCTTGGATTATGCCTCTGGGTCATGCAAAGTTTCACCTGAATAGTTGGTCTTTGAATATAGTTACACGGGTGGAGAGCTCAGGTGGTTTATTGCTATTGCAGTGGCTAATTGAAGGGAAGCAACACTGAAATGCTTGGTGTTACAACTGAAACAGGATTTACTGTCAGCTACACCACGTAGTTGTTGTAGTTCAGTAACGTAGCTGTAGTGAAGGATGCTCTCTGAGGACCAGTAACTTGCTGTTATGTACATCCTCTTGAAGTCACTACATTCATTTTAGTTGCAGTTTGCTAATATTTGTTGCTACTTAGTTGTATCTTGTAGTTACTGCAATGTGTTAAATATTTTTCAAACAAAGGAGAAGGCATGGTCCTTCTTCAAAGGAACTCTTATTCCACAGACAGCTGAATGGGCAGAGAATAGAGCGTATTGTCAGCACGGTTTGTATGCTGGTCTCCCTCCCCCACCCTGTCTCACTTCTGTTTATAACGTTTATTCTGCTAAACTCTTTAGTGCAAAAGCTATTTGCTTCTTTTTGCCTGCTGCTGGGCACAGAAGGTCCTTATCTATAGTGATGCTTATGTAAAAAAAAATGATTGTTCGTAAGGATGATCACAATGTGACAAAACTACGGTTTAGGAGGTAACTGATGTCTTAAATGCCCAGTTATTCCGCAAAACTGCTGATGCTAGTGAATATATTTCCCAGCAGACGTGGGTGTTCAGGAGGAGGGATTGGAACCGCTCCTGTAGGGACAGCCTATACGTGAGAGGAGCTTGGAGGGATGGCATTGTGCTCTTTGGGCAAAAAGCTAATAAATGGCAGAAATTGGCATCAGTAAATACAGCTTCAGGGATGCATAAAAGCAGTCCCAAACTGGCCTGTTCTAGGGCTAGGCTACTGAGAGTGGTGTTGAAGCAGAGAGTAGGTATTACACAAGGATAATTCATGACTGTATCATGAACCAGGAAGGGGACTATAGCAGGGTTTACCCATGCAAAATTGCAGAAGATTGGGATGAAAATAATAACCAGTCTCTCTGGCTCTGCCAGTGCTCTGCCGTTGGTGCTTGGCTTAACTCTGTGTTAGAAATGAGGCAAACATGGGTTGACTCGTGGTCACTGCCATCGAAAGGGAGTTGTCAGATTAATGACTTCTGAAAAGACTAGAGAGAGAAGTTAGTATTTGTATCTGATTTAAACAAAACAAAAAAGACCCTAATTGTATTTTTTTTCAGGTTTTCTCATTAATACAAATTCCAACACTTACAAGTGCTACACTTCAGAATTAAATTTCATATGACTGGCCATAACATTTTTCTTCTTTTGTGGGGTGTGCAGTTTGACTTTGTAGATGCCCAGTCTGGCCCTGCACCCTAAGCCCTGTAATCTCTGTACCTCTGCAGGATGCCATTAATTTCCAGTGGCTTTTCTCATTGTAATTTGGTGACGGGGTAGGGAAATCCATAGGTTCTTTCTGGGCAGATTCTGGCCTTTCTGAGCCCAGGTGGGTCTCCATGCGAAGATCTGGAGGGAATGACTTGCAGGTTCAAAGCTTTTGACTGATACTGCTTTCACTTATGTCTGTAGAGCAGCAAGGCAGACAGGTCCTGCTGTTTGCTGGGACCTTTGGGGCATGGTTTAAACTTAATTTAATCTTTGCTAGACTTTGTGAAATTCACTTTAACTAAATCCCAAACCACATACCTGTGGTTTGAATAGCATACTGTAAACTTTAAAAAATCGGATGGATTTGAGTCTCAGAAGTGAAACCACTCTGAAAGTATTGTTTTGAGAGGAGGTAGGATCACAGGTGTGATTACTAATAATTTTGGATGGTGATAGATAGTATGTGGGTTGAATGTTTTAAACATCACTTGTTGGTTTTTTGACTTTCCATTAGAAATAGGAACAGCACGTCCTAGACTAAACACCTCAGGCCTTGCTTCTGTGGCTGCTTTCTTCTGATATGAATCTGTGCTGCCACTCAGAGAGCTAAAAATGGAAAGCCTGCCTAAAAGCTAATTTGGAAAAATAGACTCAATCTTAGCAAGATGAAGTACTGTGTCATGTGGTGGCAAATATTGGCAGGGAGAGGATGGAGGCTCTTTTGATGCAATACAGATTAATATCTCATTAATGTGACTGTGAACTGATACTAGTCTCACTGTTTATTGATAATAGTTTTTTGTCTTTCAACTGCTTATTGGTCTGTGGCTGCTAACTTCAAGCTCTTGTTTTCTTAGCTGGGAGTGAGCTTTATTGCCACTATACCTGGTTTAAACAGTGGACGCTGATCGTAAAAAACAAAAAACCCAAACAATCCATGGTTAGTCACCCTCCTGGTGGAGATTACACTGTTGACAGTCTTCTGAGACGGCTTATCTGAAACTGCTTGAAATTAGGGATGGTAGAGCTTGTTCTTAGTTCAAAGGCTACATTTTTCACTGTTTCCTACTGAAAGGTTACTGATGTCATTACAAAGCTTTGCCAGTAAAGTCAGGCTCCTGACACTT
Source organism: Egretta garzetta (assembly GCF_000687185.1). Taxonomy (NCBI): domain Eukaryota; kingdom Metazoa; phylum Chordata; class Aves; order Pelecaniformes; family Ardeidae; genus Egretta; species Egretta garzetta. The sequence continues at coordinate 1,364,814 of NW_009258675.1, forward strand.
TCACCACAACAAATTGAAAGTAGATACTTGCTCATTTACGCTACATCTTAATGCAGAAGGCTAACTTGCATTGAAAGCTTTACCAGTACTGTAAGTATGCTTCATTTTCTTGGTTTAGTATTGGTTGGAAAGAACAGAAGCCTCGTGTACCCCTTCTTTTTAAAGAACAGAGACGACCTCACTTCCTTGCTGAAAAGCAAAAAGCTCTTTGCTTAATGGGGCCCCCACAGTGAAAATAGTATAACTAATTATCACTAATGAGAAACAGCTGTACTGAAGAACATTGCAGCTTGAAGTTCTTAAGCAAAAGGTTGGATTGATTTAGGCCTGACTAAATTGAATTTATAATAAAAAAAGACAACACAAAAAACCAAGAGGGATTTATAAAATCTAAATAATAAAATAAGTTTTTTGAAAAGCTTTAAAAATCCAGTTCATTTTACTTGGTGAGTGTTTAGGAATTCTTCCGTGTTATTTGGGAGCCAAACATTAGTGTTGTCATGGTGAATGAGACCCAGAAAATTAGAAATATTTTTATTGCCCAAGTTGAAAATAACACAGAAAGCAAAGTTTAAGCAGGGTAAAATAAAACCTAAATGATTCTATGATATTTAAACTGATTTCCCTTTCCTCTATCCCCCATTGTATGGTCTTGATGATGTCTATCTTCGGGGCCTCCGTAGACGCACTTCCCCTCTCCAGGGCAACATACACATGCATATAAACATAGTGGCTAAAAAAAAATGTTTGGGGAATGAGGAAGTTGAAAAATGTGTTCTTGAGAGGCTTGGTCAAACTTCTTCAACATGCAGCTGAAGACTATCTTTAACTGTTAAGATTCAGCGACAGAGTGGTATTAATCAAAGCACAGTAGTGTTTACCTGTTTCTGCCTTCTATTGTGCCTAATTTGGTCTTGCCTTCCTGACAGTGAGTGTTGAACTTAGCAGAGGTTAACAGCAGCATCAGACGTACCATCGTTCATGTGTTGTGTGCCCTGTGTGGCTCTGTTGCTTGTAAAGAGCCTTGCCATTTTCTGTGCTCCCTATAAACTCCTAGAAGTTCAGGGAACAATCATATTCTCCTTGAAATAGGTGTTTGATAACTGTAACAATTTCATACGGTGTAGGCTGACGTTTAATTACTCTTGTGTCGTGTCCTATTGTACCTCCTCGTTTCTTCTAGGTGGGCAGTATCCAACAGAGAAATGCTTATGGCACAGAATAGTTCGTTGGAATTTAAACTACACAGATTATATTTCATTAGTTTATTGATGGGTGGAACAGCAAATCAAAGAGAAGCACTTCAGTATGCGAAAAACTTCCAGCCATTCGCCCTAAATCATCAGAAAGGTAAGTTTTCGGTCTTGTTAGGGGGATTTAAAGCACTAGGATGTGGCACCTCATAGTAAAATATAAATCATGTTCCAAACGAGTTTTGCTCTATTATTTTCATTTTGTCAGAGGCTTCTTATTTTTGTATTCAACATGTATAACTTGAATCCTTACAACTTGAGTTGTGTCTTTTTTTTTCTTTTTAAGAGGGCACAAAATTATATTTTAGTGTGTCTGCACATTTGCTTAAATTTAAGGTTTTTGACTCTTTAAATAATACATAGATTACATCTAGAACAGGTCTGCTGCCAGAGTAAAGTGTTAAAAATGCACAGAAACGTTCTTGGAATAGTCATCCGCTATTTTCTGCTGCGTGGGGTAATACAAAGAGAAATGAAACTTTTGAAAAATGGGGAATATGTGAGTTAAGTGAATCACCTCAAACTGAATCCAGTGAAGCCTAATTTTTAGGGTACTGTATATGTCAGCTTACAAAACAGTAAACCTGTTTGAAACAAATCAATAGGCAGGATGCCGTGCTTGTAGAGGGGCAAACGGCCCCCCAGAACATCCATAGTGGACTGGAGCTCTCGTAGCTAGAGACGTGTTCTGTGGTGGCTCTAACTGTATTTCGCAGAGGTGAGGGTGTGTGTTATTGATTTGATGTATCTGCCTGTTTCCCATGTAGAAGCTAAAACTGTAGGCACTAGCTTTTATCTGTGGTATAAAATAACTAACTGTTCCTGGTCCCTCACAGATATTCAGGTTTTGATGGGCAGCCTGGTATATCTGCGGCAAGGTATAGAGAACTCTCCGTACGTTCATCTATTAGATGCAAACCAGTGGGCGGACATCTGTGACATCTTTACAAGAGATGCCTGTGCTCTTCTGGGTCTCTCAGTTGAATCACCTCTCAGTGTTAGGTATGCTGGCTTTCATTTGCTTTTAAGAGCAGATACATCGTGTTTTGGTTTCTATTTCTTGTTGAGGACAAAAGAAACGTCTTTAGAGAAGCAGTTGCATCTAGATTGTATTAGATAAAGAGTATGGTTACTATTGGTTCTAACAAGATTTGCAAACATTAGAAATCAGAGGTTCCCGTGTGCTATGCTCTACCCTGCACCTTTGCAGCTCAAGAGGAGGCATTCATGGATGGAATTGGGCTTCTGTAGTTTAGACATCAGTGTGAAAGACGACGATGGCAATCGGCCAATTATTCCCACAGCAAATGCGCGAAAGCTGTCCACGCTGTTTAACTGTAAAACCTCCCCAAAACTCTGGCCATGATTCTGTCAGCACTTGATGATCTTTGTTTTTAATCCTCACATTGCTTTACCTGTCTTCTCGTTGGAAGAATGTTTAAGAGTTATGTTGTGATTTCAGCTGCTAAAATTTCTAAATTATTTGCTGGGCCTCATTTGCAAAGAAGAGGCACTTTCAAGCTCAGTAGCTAATCTGGCAAGATGCAAATCTGTAGGAGGCTGTTGGAAATGTGAAGAAAAAACCAATCTAATTTCCTTCCAGCTTCTCTGAAGATAAAATAGATGAGCTGCTATTTAGCCTTTGGATTCCGGTTCCCCCAGTATACACTTCTGATGCTCTCATTTTCATTTCAGACATTAAATGGAAAATAAATTATTTGTATCTTTCTGGGCTAGATTTGGTGCTTAGCAGAAGCTTTGCTACCTCTTCTTTTTTTAAATTTTTTTTCAGCTTTTTTTATGGTTTGTATGTTACTATTGTTAGAGTTCTGTGCTTAGTTTAGAGCTCTTAAAATTGTCAAGCCTTCTGCTTCTCCTGTTTACACCTCTCTCGCAAAATACAACAAAAGCAACAAAGGGAGCATTTTCAGATTAATTGTCTTTCTACAATAAATGTTACGAGTTTCGATTTGAGGGTTTTATAGATATCTAAAACTTCTGTCTCTGGTTTTTGGTTTTCATTTTTTTTCCCATTTCAGTCAAATTGACAGCAGCCCTTTACATTTTAATTGCTCGTGCACTGACGCTGCAGTACGTTTTTTGGTGGAAATGGCCAAGAAATTTTCGGTGAAGTGGAAAATCCCTGTTATTGATGTTTGGATTGGCTGGATGCTTGTTTTGCGCCTGGTGTGAAATCGACTGCACTGAAATGTATTTGCTGTATAGGTGGTATCAATACTCTTGTCATAAACAAGACTGTCCTAAACTGGCATGACCTTTGAGTGCTACAAATCCTGTAGAAATAAAACCAGCTTGAAGTTAAATCCCTGCTATAAAATATATTGCTTTCTAGAACATGGGTAGCAGTGGCTTTTTTTTTTTTTTTAAGTCTGCTTGGGTTCTCCAGTATGTTTCTAATCCTGTACAGGCCTCATGGTCTTGAGTTACTGTGTGGAATCAGTGGGGAAACTCTTGTTGTACTAAGGAGGCCGTGGTTCAGCATCTTGAAGGACTACAGGACACCATTTGAATTTACCATTTACTTGAGTTGTTGTACTCTTAAAGCGCGCTTTCTGAGATGTTTTCATACAGAACCATTAAAGCAGTAATGCTTTTATTTCTGCAAGTACTATTTGTCTAAACTTTCCGCAGCGTTAACACAAGTTACACTCAGGGCTGCAATAACCAAAAAGCAAAGTATAAGGATTAAAGTGGCCAGTCAGAGGTCAGGAATATGGTAAATTTTTGTTGTATGGGGTTTTTTTGGGGTTTTTTTGGTTTTTTTGGTTTTGGTTTTTTTTTTTTTTTTTTTTTTAAACTTGAGGCAAGAGATCCATATGTTGCAGTTTACTCCCAGGTAAACTAGCCGTAGTGTTGCTGCAGAAACATAAAAACAAGTTTCCGCAGGGGCAGAGTGGAGAGGAAGGTCGTGACTTCTGCAGACAATAAAACTTGCTCAAATCGTAAATAATCTGCCAAAGAAACAGAGCAGGCTGATAACAAGTTCAAATCCTGTTTCTGTTGCTGCTGATTTCCAGGCCTATAGTACTGTCATTAGACTTAAATCCATCAAAACATCTGTTAATTTGTGGAAAGTTCTTTCTTTTGTAACATAGGGACTATTTCAGAATAAAGTGGTAAGTTTTGGTAATGGGTGACTCCCAGAGCAGGCTGAACTGCTGGGACACTGACTCTGGTCAGTTGTATACTGCCATTCTTGTTACAGGCTGTGGTTTCCTTCCTTCACTTGCCTTCCTGTTTTTTTTCTACATTTGTTTTCTTGATTTAAGGTGAGGGTGGAAAGACATGTTTCTTGACTTGGTAATTACATATAATTAAAGGATTATGGGTTGTGTGTACGTGTGGGTTAGGCGGAAGCTCTTGGGCTGCGTGTACTCTTCCACAGTTGAGAGCAACTGCCTATATAAGCTGACATCAAGTCTTCCTCCTGTATAGCTCAAAATCAAAGTGGGTGGTATATAAAATCTATTCATTGTAAGTCTCAGAGCAGGGTTTAACTGTTGTTTTTAGTCTGGAATATGGTATGTGAAGGCACTGGCCCAAGATGCAGGGTAACTGATAACCTGTCCCCAAACTCTCTTGCTTGTTATACTTGAACTTAAAGGTACAGAAAATAACTGAATGTACTAGTACAACACTCTTGTGTCCCAGTTAACCTTTAACAGTAGAAATACAAAAAATGCTTATTTCATAACACGCACCATATGTTAACATTTCTTTTTTTCTGCAGTTTTTCAGCAGGTTGTGTAGCATTACCAGCTCTAATTAATATCAAGGCAGTTATTGAACAAAGGCAGTGCACGGGTGTTTGGAACCAGAAGGATGAACTACCGGTAAGTTGATGCTAAGCTATCCCAGGGCACATTTCTAATGTTGAATGCTGTTTTCAGATGTTTTCTGTGCTGAATATGAAGGGCTGTTGCACACGGACGCCACCTCCAGCAGCTCCTGGGCTTGGGATTTCCTACTGTACAGAGACCTCGGGTCCTGTCCCAGGCTGATGGAAGGGGTTCTGGTTTCCCATTTGTAGGTTCAGTCGGTAGCAAAGCTGCGTGTGAATCGCAGATGCCCACCCGTGCACACACACAAAGGACACAAAAATGACCGACTACACAGGCTGCCACAGATGAGGCGCTGCCTTCAACAGCACCCACATACAGGACTTGCATAAAACATAAGTATAGGCAGCCAAGATCCCTTCCTCCTCTTTGCCTGGTAAAGATTGAAATTCACTGGTGAAAGCACACACGCACCACTCTAGATTCACAAGCAAATGCATGTTCATGGACCCTCAAATACTGGCATGGCCCTTCTGGCCCCTTTTATACCCCTTTCTGGCCGTTCTTCCCCCAATCCCCTTCACTTGCACATTCCTCCTGCAGTTTTTACAGTTCTACAAACCCCCGCTCCTCCAAGGCCCTCAGTTTTGCATTCCTATCTGTTGCAACGTCCAGGTTTGGTTACAGTTTCTCGATGACCTATTAATTAGTGTGATTGACAAGGTTGTCTCCGTTATGTTTGTCAGGTTTGTATTTCTTGGTTTTGTTTGTTGTTCCCCTGTTTCCTTGTTATCCCCTTTTGCATTGAAAAGGTGTTTGATTAAATGACGTTAACAAAACAGATGCTCTCACCTTCCACTTAGCCTTACAGTGAATGTATGAGATATTTCTATGTAACTGGAAAGGAAATGAATCCCACTGAGAAACATTTATTTCCCCCAGCTATGCTTGAGCTCTGTCCATGAGTTTCTTTGCACTAACTTTATTGGGCAGATAGGAGATGAAGGAATTAGTGCTATATCTGAGGACACGAGCACTGAATTGGGATCCAGTGCATTATGCTTCCAGCACGACTCATTTGTATCAGTTGAAATGAAGTTCAGTTGTTATGAAACCCCAGTTTCCCTTTATAGCTCTTACCAGGCGTGTGTAGCTCTCCAGCAGCCTGCTCCTGATTTGGAAAGAAAACCTATTTTGTGCAAACTGGTCACGAACTGAGTTAGCCTCTTTGATTGTAGCTGTAAGAGATTCATTTATAGTGTAAGTACGTGTGTTGAGTTTCTCCCAGCTATGTTTTCTGTAACACCAAGAGTGTAACCTCCAAGTGTGACAGATTCATGCCCTGCTGTCCAGACAGGAATGATTAGCTAGGGAGCATTTGGGAAAAGATTGCTGTCAGAATGCAGCTCCGTGAATAGCATTTATATCCCTCCTTGCATATTCTAAACTTAAGGGTCTCTAGCGTGTACTGCTAAGGCAGTATGGGGGTGGAAGCCTTGTTTCCATTGTGCAAAGACAGAGATTAAGTAGCACGAAAAGGTTATATTGTCAGATTTTGTTGAAGGTTAAACCTGTCAGAACTGAGGACTGGTCAGAGCCAGGAGCTTCAGGTACAGAAGCTTCAGGTAGTGTGATTTTTGCAGTTCTTAAGTCAATTCCTGAAGTCACGGACTCATGTGTTGCTGTGTGATGTCCCTTTCTGAAATCATTTGGTCCTGATGGCAAGAGTTGTGCTGTACCAGTGACTTCTGTGTTGGTGCTGAAAATAAATGATTCTGATACACTTCACTGTTGTCGTGACATGTAGGTGTTGAGAGTGTCTTTCAGGAAGCTTAGAACATTACCATAATCAAGGGTTTTTTCTCTTTTCTCCACCCCCCCCCCAACCACCTTGGAAATCACTGGCTAGGAAATACAGAAAGTCTTGATGGGTCATCAGCTCAGTTTTGCTGCCAGGGCATAGATCTGCACTAAAATATGCATTTGTCCTTTGGCAGAATAGTCTGTTTTGTTGGGGGTGGGAAGAAACAACATAAATCACCATTTTAAGATCACAATGAAGTATTTTTGGCTGGGAAATTGTCAGGCATCCACACAATGGATTTTGCTGCCTTCACAGCTGAATTGTGATATCCTTTCAGTAAGGGCCATGACCTAAAAGGGATAATTGTCTGGAAATGTAGTTGCCCAAGATAAATTGTTTTGTTAATTTCCTCCACAGATTGAAGTGGACCTCGGTAAAAAGTGCTGGTATCATTCAATATTTGCCTGTCCCATTCTTCGTCAGCAAACAACAGATAATAATCCACCTATGAAATTAGTCTGTGGTCATATTATATCAAGAGATGCTTTGAATAAAATGTTTAATGGCAGCAAGTAAGTACCATTCTTTTATTTCAAGCAACATACAGACATGGACAAACCTTAAGAATAGAATACTGTGTTTCGAGAAAACTGAGTCTATAATTAGGTAATTGGTGGAAGCTTGTTAATCTTAGAGAATGACTTGGAAACCAGATAAGCCAGGCTGATGTGCTGGAGAAGAGTGTAATGAACCCTCTGACGTTGTAGCGAGATTATGTGAAGGAATGCAATGAACAGAGTAATCTTCTAAGTTGTAAATACCGTTGTGTTGTCTTAAATTCAGAATGGAGGCTTTTACACACACGGTTTTTTGTTGGGAGCAAGGTTAGTAATGCATGGAACATCCCTGAAAAACAAAATTAAACCTCTGGGGAAATACGGCTTAGTAATTGAGCAGGTAGTTGAATTATCGTTGTGGAAATACTCCTTAGGTATCAGTGGGGTGCCTACAGGCTTTTGGGAAGGAGGAAATGGGAGGCACAGCGCTATACAAAATTCCTTGAGGAAGAACCAGTGGTAATTTGGGTTGAATATATGCAGCTTCCATGCAGGCTGTCAGCTTAATTTAGAGCCATAAGTTGTTTTGCAAAATCCAGTGCGAAAATAAGTGATGCTATGAATGAAAAATGTCAGATGATGTTTGCATTCCTTGCCTTGCTAGAAAAACCTAAAGGTATGCCTTCATGGGTGACTTCAGCCATTTTAAGCCAGTAAACTTGCTGCTACACTATTCCTGTCCCCAATCACTCATTCCTGATGCTTTCATTGATCAGCTTTAGTGACAGCAGAGCTCTGACAGTATTCACCTGGGGCCGGATGAAAGGCATAAACTTAGAGATGGGGAAAAATGGATCAATGCTAGAAGAAATACTGTAAGCGGGTGGAATTGTATCAGTGGAGACCTCAGCAGGGAGGCCAGGCTGACCTCTTTAGTCATAGCCTGCAGGAGCTGATTTAAGTGGGTTGTAAAATCATAGCGTTTTGGGAACCAGAGAGTAAAATGGACTGGATGCCGAGGAAGTCAAAGTGAAAGCTACCAGCCTATTTAAAAGGATTAAGATGCGACAAACTAATTCAGAAGTAGAAATAATAGATTAGTCATGAAGAGTAATTTCTTGGTATATAATTCAGGGGTGTGTGGGTGAAAGGTGAGAAAGAATATAATTAGAAGAAAAAGCGTGATAAGGTTTCTCGTAGCTGAAGGTGGCTTTTAATGGGGCCAAGTAAAGCAGTATGGCTTAAGAGTACATTTGTTTCACACCAGAGGGGAAAAAGAGGAAGGGCTGTCGCTGCAAACACTGTACCTTTGTAACGGATGAAAAAGCCTAATGCTCAGCTGTCGCACATTGCCACGGCTCTAACGCGTTGTCTTTGTTCCCAGATTAAAATGCCCCTATTGTCCAATGGAACAGAGCCCTGGAGATGCCAAACAGATATTTTTCTGAAGAAAAGTTTCATTATGCAGTTTGTAAGTGACACTCTGGATTTCAGGTGCATTTCAGGAGAATTAAAACACACTTATTCCATTTTATGCAGCAGACTGAGGACTCCTATGTTTGTATAAGCTAATGCTACAGAAACTTTGCCAACATTTAGTATATACGTACCAAGTGGAAATGCTACAGAAATATTATTACCATAGGGCTTTACTATACTCTTGGTCTCCATACCTGATCAAGTTACTACACCAGCAGTTGTCATTCAATGCAGGTTTTTGTACTTAATTATATGGTGACTTTTTAAAAGCAGAAATTGATCACCCTCATTTGTTTAATATTCTTCCTGCTATTATTCTACCATTCTATTGATAACTGTCACCTTAGAGAATGTTTGTGGAAAAAGTTTTATTTCCTGTAATGTGTACATAATTAAAGGTAAATACTTCAGAAAAAAAAAGTTTGATAAATTGAATAGTGGTTATAAAACTAATTTGTATTTTTTTCGCTGAAAAAGCTGTGATATATTCTGAGTTTTTCTTTCAAACATTTTTTCAACTTTTACATAGAATTCAAAGTAAATGTGCATATATATAAAGTATATAAAATATATAGCCCCAAGGGGCTACCTGTTAAAATCCGTCACTGATTTATAAGGGTGATGCGTGGCTAAATTACTACTGGAGCAGAGAGGGAATAGGAAATCCTGTTCCTTTGGTTTCACAACCGAGAAGTGTTTGTGTAAGAGAACATTCAATAAATTCTGAAGTGGAAATGCTTTTAGTCGATGACATTTGCTCTCTGGCCTTTGTAGTCATGTTCTTTGAACTTTGTATTCAGGATTAGGCTATAAATGTCCTGTTGCTGTATAGTTTAATAGTCATTATAGTGTGCTGTTTATAAACAGTTATCAAAACCAAATAAATTGTAGAAGTATTCATTGTTAAATGGGGGAAAAGCATGTTCTGATGCAATCTACTGATCACGACTGCACTTGGCAGAACTAGGCCCTACATCATCTATTAGGAGGTAGCAACTTTTCTGTAGCTTGAGAACACTTTGCTTCTAGCCTTGTTTTTGTAGTAGACTATTACTGCCATTGCCACTTTTTCTGCTAAATTTGTCATATTGTTGACTAGGTAAATTTGTACTCATTAAGGGGATGTAGATCATGGCAGTTAAATCTTTTCTAGTGTGCATATATTTGTATTTATTGCACTGTCCTATAGTAGGGCAAGCAGCCATAAGGCATGCGAAGCTACATGTAAAATTATATTTCTGTATTGTGTAGTTAAAAAAAAAAAAAAAAGAAAAACAACAACAAACCCCAAGCTTATATGGTTGAATACTGACACACTGGTTGAATGCACTAGCACAATGCACTACAGAGAAGACCGTCTTTGAGAAATCTACACCTTTTGAATTTGTATGTCACCTGACTTGAGAGACTGAGTTGGACTCTATTGGATCAGTGACAATGGACATCCCTAAAGAGACATTAAGAGGAGCGAGTCAAGGCACGCAAATTTTAAACTTTAAATGTGTTTGATACATGTGAAAAATACAGGTGTGTGATTTTCTGCAAAACTTAAAATTGTATTCACACTGAGTTCAAAACCACAGCGTTACCAAGTGGTAAAATCAACAATAAACGGGTGAGGATATTATTTTCCATGTAGGTTTCCTAGTCTTGCTCAAATTGCTTTTAATCTCTTTCTTTTGAGTGGGATTTCTTAATGCGTTGGATTTATATGAAATGGCATATGAAGTATTTAAAAAAAAAACAAAACAATCCAAAACCAAAACAAAACCCCCCCAAAACACCCTGAAGTATAAGTGCTGCATCTCTCTCTCTGTTACACTGCTGGTATTTTGGTGTGAACACTGGTTAGTGTTGATAGTGCCTCTAATGCGATTGCTTAGAGTGCAAAAATGTCACAGTTAGTAAATGGCAATAGGGTACAAATTCAACTTGCGTATAAGAATGTTTTTAATACAAAGTGGTCCTGTTTTCCTTTTTAAATAGTGCATATTATAGATCCATAGCTAATTCAAAAACTCTGCTGTTTTCACCAGCAATTCTTTTCCTAGCTGTCTGTGTGTTTACTTAAAAATAATTGCTTGCAGTTTTGAAGCTCCACCAACAGATGATGCTAGCAGTTTAATATAGAATGCTGATGTGCTTACAGTAATGGGATACTGTGCTGAGCGTTCGTGAAACATGTCTACGTTTTGGTTGCCACAGCTATCTAGTTTGCCCTATGGGGTGATGCAAGTTGTCTCCTACTGCTGCCCGATACGCTTCTGGTAACTAGAGAAAGTGCTTGCACAGGGAAAAGTGAATAACGCTCTGAGGTGTTCGTGCTTAAAATATAGCTAGCACCTGATACGCGTACGTTTTCTCTAACAGGGTTTGGGAATATAAAGTATTTGATTGTAAAGCTGTGGTGGTATCGGAGGTCTGCCTCTATTACGCTTTTTGGACCAGATTGTGAAGCCTTTAACTGGTCCCTTTGTGCAGCGAGTGCCTTTTGATGAGACAGCCGCTTGACGAGAGTAAAGAGACTGAGCACGTTTATATCTGTATCGGGGTCACTGTGTCGCTTCTGCATACTGCACTGGGCTTGCAACTGGTGCAAAATGGGTCAGAACAGCAGCTCTGGGGCAACAAGTGCACCAGCCAGTAATGTAGATGGGCCTTAAGCCAAGACTTGGTTTGACCAGGCTTATATAAAAGGCTTAGTTTAGCTTATGGGTCCTCCAAGAGTAATGGATGTTTGTAATTTCTGTAGCAGCAGCTTGTTTAGTAGTGTTAGTTCTATGTCTATTAATAGAGTTTTAATTTTTGTAAATGTCTGAAATAGGAAACCTATTGTGATACGTTCTTGTGGGGATTCAAGTCAGGCTTGTGGTGTAAAACGTAATCAAACCTTAAAAACAGATAATGGGAAATGAAAACAGTATGTGGCCTTTTTGATCCCAAAAGATATTGATCACTTTTGTAGTACTATGATTGTCATTAACACAAAGCTTGTGTCTTTACCTCCCGTTAGTACTCTCAACGATTGGCTGCTCTGTCAAGTGGTTTTGAATTAAGTCTTTTCCTGCAGTGATTTCAGCGCTACACGTTGCAGGTAGGCGTGGCTGAGCAACCAATCTTCCCTGCTAAAAATCAGTGTTTCTCTACTGAGATACTGTATTGATTTCGGCCTTCTATCTGTAAGTCAGGTTAATTAACGTGTGTAGAAGCTGCAGCAAAAGCTGTGCGTTACGAGTAATGAGTTAGAGCTTCCGATCCCTGTTAACTTAGACCTGTCTCCGTCCTGTTGCTTTCATTCTTCTTAACATTTTGCAGGATGGCTGCTGCTGAAATTTAAGGTTGCAGTTAGTTATGACTGCTCAGAGCCAACTCGCCAGGTTTAACGCAGTGAGTTTGGGTTAGATTTTTCCTTGCAAGGTTTGTTTGCCTACTGCAAGGTGCTGTTTTCCTTTCTGTGCTTGTCACTGCAGAGGTTGATTTTGTCTCTGAAGGTGGAAAAAAAATCATGCTCCTTAATCCATCTCAAATCCTGTACTTTTCTTTTTGTGAACAGGAGGCTGCAGTGTAAAAAAAGGTGGTTTGAAAACAAGAGAAAGAGGGAAAAAAAAGAAAAAAAAAAAGAAAAAAAAAAAGAGCAGCAGCAATGATCTGTAGTGAGTAAAGCTGTAATGCAGCGTTACATTACTAGTACGAATTTAATTCAAGCCCTAATGTATATAAAGGAAGAGTGATTTACAAAAATGTGTGTGTGAGAGAAGAGTGACTTCATACTCCTTTATGACCTCATGTTTGCATTAAATTAGCAGTCCCATAGGGAAATACGGAGACTGGAGTTGTTTACAGCCGACTGTAAGCTCTTACTGAATCCTGCTGGGCCTATGTGCAGGAACTGGTGCTTTCAGATCACACTGGCTTGTAGTAGTTTTACAGGACAGGTGTATTAAATGCGAAAGCCCTGGTAGTGCTGCTCAGTTCCTATTCCACTTTAGAACTAGGAATTTTTCACGTTCTAGAGGGTTGTTTTGAATGTAGCCAGGCAGCACGGTTCCAGTGCAGACTGGAAGAAAGACTCTGTGCTGAAGCTGGTGGGTGCTGTGACCTGGACTGGACTGAGCAAAGCTTTCCTGAATTCAGCCTTGGAAATGGATATCCCCTTTTCTCCTGCATTTCCTCTGCCTCGTGTTTATTTTCAGACTTAGTGACACTGCCGTTGGTTTCTTCCTCCTTACTAAGTGCCAAATTACCACTGTGGGGTTTTCTTTACTTTGGCTAAAGAAACAAAGGGATGGGGAAAATGCAAATAGTGTCTCAGTTCAAGTCTTAAGCGTTATTTGCATGTGGGGGGAGGAACTAAATATACAAACACAGCTAGTTTGTCTGACAATTTTTTTCCCCCCTCAAAACAGAATAAATTCCAGTGTTTTTCCAGGGTTTCTAAATTACACAGGAGGTTTCTGAGAACACGGAGCAGAAGCAGATGTGATAGGTCTCCCACAAGAAGAATCGTGTGTATGCAATTTATTCAGCAGAGCTCAGGATGGGAATCCAGTGATGGGTGGGTCGTGCTGACCCTGCATGTCAAACAGATGTGGTTTCAGATGAATCAGAAGGAAGAAACCTGGTTACAGAAAGGTCATATTTCACTGCCTCTTCACTGTTCTTCCAGAGATTTCCGTAATTCTTTCCTCACCTTATTCTGTCTTTCTGTCTTGAATGCTGCAGAAACAGCAGTATTGTGTGGTTTCTGTGGAGTGGCTCCCAAGCTCTTGCACAACACACAGCACAGCATTAGTCGGAGGAGTCTGGGTTGAGCTCAGGTGCCTTTGCTGGGACAGGTCATCTGTCAAATACAGGCTTGGACAAAGTGACTTTAACTGACCCATCCAGTTACTGGCTCTTCTGTGGTCATCTTGGCTGTATTCTTTATCTGGAGCTTATTTAACTCACCAAAATCCTTTATCGCCTGGAAAAATATTTCAGAGTAAGGGAAGCACCAGATGGGGGAGAAGCAGGTGTCTAAGAAAGGCAACAAGTTCTGGATGTTCTGTGTTGTGGGAGCAACTGATGCCTCCCTCAGCTTCTTAGGGCTTTCGGTGACCATCTTGTACTGTTTTTATTAATTGAGGTTATGCTTAAATTGTAAATCCACTCTTATTCTTTCCACCATTAAGTGTTAACTCCGAGGTTGTTTGCCTTTAGCCCATCAGCTCCTGAGAGTTTTGAGCTACTCCACTATTAGTTTCGAGCAATTCCATAATTAGGTAACCCTCAACCTCTGAACAAATTTATCCCTTACACTTCTCTTTGAAAGTCAGTCTAGATCTCAGACTATCATTTGCTTTGTATTAACCCGTAACAGCTCCCAGCCTTTGCACCCAGTGCGGTTGCCTCACCATGGAGCCTAGAGCCTCCTCCACAAGCTGTTGGCAAAGAGCTGTCAGATCTGTAGGGCCTGTCCAACAACAGCTTCCTGCATGGACAAACCACCCCCCTTGAGCTGCTTCTCTAGACCGCAGCTCAGCCCGTCCTTTCCTCTTCATTGCTGTGAGCAGCAGTCCAGGCTTCTTGCCCAGACGTTGCTGCTCAACCACAAACTCAGCCAGTTTGCTCTGAACTTGTTTGATTTCCTAGAGGGACCTACGTGCCTTCTTGCTTGATGCCGTGTCAGTCATTCACCTCTACAGTGGGGCTGGAGTTGCTCTCAGCTCCTATCCTTCTCGCTGCTGTGCTGATGCTTGTATCTGGCTGTTAGGTTTTGGCAGAAAAGATGTGGATTGGTTTTTGTCTTCTATCAGTAGCTCATCAGTAGGGGTGCAAAGGTAAACGTCTTGTGAAGAAAATTCAGGTCTTAAGCTGATTATAGAGAATATTGTTCCTCAGTGCTACACGTAAATGGAAAACTGAACAGGCCTTTTTGAGCTATAGGTTTAAATTGGAGACACGGTGCTGGCCACAGCTGACCTGAATGGGAAGATGAATAGATCGTGGGACTGCGTGGGAGGAGGAGCTGGCGAAGGAGACTCACGTCTCGGCTTTGGAGAGCTGTGCTGTGCCACCGCCTCTGCTGGAGGGTTCTGTGGTGAAGTCGCTCTGGTGGCTTGAAGCAAACTTCTGCATGTGCCTGCCTGTGAGGTGTTCCTCATTTTGGGGGTATTCAACGTGAAACTTGGGGCAGTGACTCCAGAGGATTAAGTGCTTGTTCTGGTGCATGCCCCAAGCCACCTCTTCTGGTTCCCTCAGCCTTCTGCAGAGGTGATTTTGCTGGGTGTGTAGCAAATGCTGAATCGCAGCAGTTCAGTCCAGCGTTTTTGGTGTATTTCTAAAACATATTTAAATTGCAGCGGTTCACAAATAGAAAAGCCCATGTAAGAAGAGGCAGATGAACAAATTACCCCTGGGTATTTTGGGATGGACAGCAGTCCGTGAACACGTACTATCTCACAGAAAGTCCACAGGTGGAGTGCTGGATAGGCTTTTTTATTAACTCCTTAACGGGTTTATGCTAATTCATGATATCTCTTACAGTGGTACAGAGAGACAATATCTGTACTGATACTTCATATGCAGTTTGCAGCCAAGCTTGATACGTAGTTGGGGTGATACATCCCTTTGATCGTCTACAGATCTAAGAACCAAAATCAGAGACCACCAAGATCTGTGTTTGAGAGAGATGCAAAGACACGAACGAAGGTAAAGAATTGAAGATGACCCCTGGCTGCTAGCAAGTAAGAAGCTGAAAGCTGCTAATAGAGTTCAGTCTTGTATTTTTAATAGCTTGATCATACCCAATAAAAAGCCATGCCCTCTTGGCTTACAGCTGTGAAGACATTGTCCAGAAGTTGGCAGGCAGGAGAATTCATAATGTGTCCATTAACTGGGCTTTCTTTGTCTGTGAAACATACCCTCTGAGGGGGGAACGGGTTCTGTAGGCAGTACTATGGCAATGAAAGTCCTTTCTTTGCAGTGCTGAAGCTGCTGGGAGCTTGCTGGATTCACGGATTTTATGAATGAAGGCTCCAGTTACCTTCAAAGGTGAGATTTTGGTTTTTAAGGCGCCTGGCTGTGCAACCAGAGCTTGAACCAGTTGATACTGCTTGCTGCAAGCAGTTGTGTGATGGTCAGTATTTATCTGGGTGTGTGATACCTGGGTGTATTTGTGCATACATATATATATATATGTGTGTGTGTGTGTGTGTATATATATACACACATACACCCCCAGCTGCATCTATACGCTGGGTCCTGAGGACTGTGCCCAGCGGGGGCACTATGCAGGGCCCTGCAGAGCACAGGTTGGAGGTTCAGCGTGAAGAGTGCATAGAGGGAGACCCAAAAAGGCATCCTAAAGCCTCCCGAGTTCCGCGTGGGGGTTAAAAGAGACCAGTGATGTTCTGGTCATTCTGACCCGTGGGGCAAAAGCCAGCAGCCCCCACTGTGCGCTGGATTTTGTGCTGTATTCAGGAGGGTGATTACAACTGTCAGTGTTGTAATTTTTTGTTTTTCTAGATGTTGACTTCCTGAGCAAACGAAGACTACTAAAAAAACCCAACCCAAACCCCAAACATATACTGGTTCAGTTCTGTGTTACACTCCTCTGCAGCATCAGGAATGCTTCAGCTGCGTTGATCTCGCTGCAGGGCCAGGGTCTTAGTGCAGCACTGCACAGCGGAGCATTAATATTAGTAATGTTAGTAGTTAGTAATAGCCAAATATCTGTATTTTACATTGTTTAGGGTATTATTTTTCTTTGTTCTGCATTAGGATTCCCTGTGGTTTCTGTAGCGATGAATTTGTTGTACGTGTGTTCGTCTTACTGAAACACTTCTTGATTTTAAATACCCGTATCCTGTTTTTCAGGATTACCTCTGCAGGCTCTCACAGCAATAGAACTAGCAATAAATATTGAACCTGGGTATCATGAAATAAGCATTTAATTTGAAAGAGTAGCATCGCTTACAGGGAGTAAAATACAGAAAAATACTTCTGCTAGGTTTTCTGTTCAGTGTTGAACACTATACAGTTAATCATAGAATCATAGAATGTTTAGGGTTGGAAGGGACCACTAGTGGTCATCTAGTCCAACCCCCCTGCAGGGAGCAGGGACACATTGGACCAGATCAGGTTGCTCACAGCCCTGTCCAACCTGGCCTTGAATGTTCCCAGGGATGGGGCCCCTCTCTGGGCAACCCCTTCCAGTGTTTGACCACCCTCATTGTAAAGAATTTCTTCCTTGTATCCAGACTGAATCCACCCTCTTTTTGTTTAAAACCATCACCCCTTGTCCTGTCACTGCAGGCTCTGCTGAAAAGATTTTCCCTGCCTTTTCTATAGGCCCCCTTTAGGTACTGAAAGGCCGCAATCAGGTCTCCCTGCAGCCTTGTCTTCTCCAGGCTGAACAAGCCCAACTCTCAGCCTGTCCTCATAGGAGAGATGCTCCAGCTCTCGGATCATTTTTGTAGCCCTCCTTAATCTTGGTGTGTGTCACATGCCACATTCAGCTACTGTGCGAGAGAAAACGTGTTTAAGGAAATGCTTCCCGTGCATAATACGTGGCCTTTTGTGGGGAAATAACAACGGGTGCATGCAGTCAGAGCATTTCACCTTCTTTCTACAAAACCATTTAAAAGAGCCAGAGCGGGAGGGAAAGGTCACTGTGGAAGTGGGGAGACAGTCTAAGTTGCTGGAAGAGGATTTAGGGTCGGGGGATAGTCCTGGGTCAGGAGGAGCGTTGCCCGACAGCCTGGGTTACAGTAACGTGTCGTGATGTAGACCGAAGCTCCAGTATAATGTGAAAACCCAGGATAAAATGATTGAGAACGGTGAGGAAAAGGCAGTAGAGGGTGCTACCAGTGAGGTAGTGATGTTCCTACCTCTTGTATGCTGTTCTGCAGAAATGCTTTATGAATTACGGCTTTGTCAGTGAAAACTTCTTGCTCCAACTAAGTCAACAAGAGATTCCAGGACGAGTTGATAATAAAATCGATGCTCATAAAAGCAAGGGTTGGAGCTAGTCTGCCTAGAGACAGGTTGGTGAGTAGATCTGCTACGTGGTGGTGTCGAAATGCAGCTTCGTCTCGGTGGTGAGGCTGAGTGCGCTGGGGCAGACCCTGGCACCGCCGGGGCGGCGAGAGCCCCGCTTCTCCCCCCCGGCTTAAGCCCCTGGGGCTTGCCCCAGGCCACCCTTAAGAACCGCTAAGACACATCCGATCTCTTAATGCCCATGAATTCATAGACGTTTCAGTGTTAAATCCTTTCTGTTGATTTTTTCTTTACAGCCTGTGTAGGTACCTGTTTTCATTCAGTGTTTGCCTGCTGTTGGTTAGTTACACTTACCTAGTCCCTAATTATGTTTTTTAATGAAGTAGGACAACACTCGTAAGTTTGGAAGAAGGTTGTTTCTCTCTGAATTCCTCTCCTTCCCAGCTTGTTTGAAGAGGAGGAGACCAGCAAAGGGATTATTGCATTCTTCTTTTTTTCCCCAGGGTTTTATCAGCCCCTTGGCAAGAATACCCGAGTACCTCCAGAGCCTTTATCTCATCCACCTTCACAGCATGCCCCCGGGATGGGGGAGTGTTACGGGGCCTAGCTCGCAAGTCCCTGGGAAAATAATTTTAGGTTAAGTGAGGGTGTTTATTTCTAAGCCATTTTGTAGCAAATTCAAATTTTGGCTGCATTTTGGAAAGGATTAATACACACCCTTGAGCAAAGGTGCAGTTAATGTCCTTATCTCTCATCAGGTTATCGCCGATGCGTGGCAGCGTCGGGATCGACCTTTTTCTGTTGCATGAACCACAGAACTCCGTCACTGCGAATGGAGATGGCATTTGGCCTTGGGAATCAATTTGCAAAACGTCAGGTTTTGGAAGGAGCTGTGCTTTAGCCTGCACTTCACAGAAAAGTGCCTGCTTGCTGTC
>NW_009258675.1:1383641-1384155 GCF_000687185.1 Egretta garzetta
CCTCGGAGAACAGGCTGCCAAGTGTTCCCAAATCCTCTTTGTGCTAGTGAAATCTGTCCTTGAGGGTTTGTGCTGCCTGCTGCAGAAATTAACTGCAGCTAACGGCTTTTTGCTGATCACTCACAGCAGCATTAAAAAGCAGAGATAAATCACGGGTTGGCGTTTGTAGGTTACGAGATGTTGCAGGTCCCCAGGGATTCCTGGTGCCTGGGGAGGGCTCTGGGTGACTTCAGAGGGAATTTGGACCAGAGCCGGGTGCTCTGCTGCAGCATCAGCTATGTCTCTTGAGGAGAATGATTTTTGGCTGTGGCTCAGTGTTTTTTCATTTATTCCTTCCCATTAGAGTCATAGAATTATAGAATTGTTTAGTTTGGAAAAGACCTTTAAGATCACCAAGTCCAACTGTTCCCCTAACCCTGCCATCCCACCACTAAACCATGTCCCTAAGCACCTCGTCTGCCTGGCTTTTAAATACCTCCAGGGATGGGGACTTGACCACTTCCCTGGGCAGCCC
>NW_009258675.1:1384753-1386411 GCF_000687185.1 Egretta garzetta
GGCCCATGGATCCAGCCTGGCCAGGTCCCCCTGCAGAGCCCTCCTCCCCTACAGCAGATCCACACTCCTGCCCAGCTCAGGGTCACCTGCAAACTGACTGAGGGTGCCCTCGATCCCCTCATCCAGATCATTGATAAAGTCAGTAAACTGAACTGGGCCCAGAACTGAGCCCTGGGGGACACCGCTTGTGACCGGCTGCCAACTGGGTTTAACTCCATTCACCACGCCTCTCTGGGCTCGGCCATCCAGTCAGTTTTTACCCAGGGAGGAGTGCACCCATCTAGGCCATGAACCGCCAGCTTCTCCAGGAGAATGCTGTGGGAGACAGTGTCAGGGGCCTTGCTGAAGTCCGGGTAGAGAATGTCCACAGCCTTTCCCTCATGTCCTAGGTGTGTCACCTGGTCACAGAAGGAGATCGGGTTGGTCAGGCAGGACCTGCCTTTCGTGAACCCATGCTGGCTGGGCCCGATCCCCGGATTGTTCTGCACAGGCCCAGTGGGCGCACTCCTGATGAACCTCTCCATAACCTTCCCCGGTACCGAGGCCAGGCTGGCAGGTCTGTAGTTCCCTGGATCCTCCCTCCGGCCCTTCCTGTAGAGGGACATGACATTTGCCAACCTGCTGCAGACCATGGCGATTTAATAGGGCTAAATGATGCTGAAAAATTGATTGGTTTTTTTGTTTTTGTTTTTTTGTTTTTTTTTTTTTTTTTTTTAACTGGGTCAGTTGGCAAATTCATCTCCCATCAGCTCCAGGCTCTGGGCTCAGTGAGGATCTATTGGGTTAATTCAGCAGCAAAATACTTTGGTGTTCCAGGGAAACAAGCTGAGCTGGTTCAATGAAATCGGTGTAACGTCTGGGGGTACCGGGAAACTCCCCGCAGGAAAGTTAAACTGATTTCAGGGAGCGGCAAATTGATTTAAATGCATCTGCACTCGCTGCTTGCTCGGGGTAATTTAAAGACATCTCAAAGATGCAATTTCACCCAAGGGATTTTGCATTGCTGCTTTAACCATAGCAGCCTCTGAACCCGTGCAATGAAGCTGCTTGTTTGGTGACAGCTCAAGCTGCTGATGGGGGTCGTGGCATTTGAATTTGCAAGCCCCGTGCTGGAGCCCATTTATCCCGTTTTGTCAAAGTGTTTCAGGTTCTGGTACGTTTACCCCCTGATCCACCAATGTAGGGCCGGCAGAGGCAATATGGACTGGTAGAGAAAGTTTTTTCTATTTCTAATCTATTTTTATTCCTTGTAGTGTAGAAACTCATAATGATTTCTTGGGCTAAGCCTACTGAGGAGGAAAATGGGGACGCTGATGTTTCTTTAACAGCGGTCCTTCTCTTGGGTTGATGGTGCCCTGGCTGTCTGATGCCTACTTAAAGGGACAGCTAGAAGATCCCTTCCCCTAAAGGACAGGGCTGCGGTTTTGGGCTAGAGTAGTATCTACATGGGGTTACAGGTGAGACTTACGTTTCCACAGCACGATGGTGACCACCAGGGCCATGAGGAGCAGGATGCAGGCCCCTGCCAAGAGAACCCAGATGAAGGTGCCGCAAATGGAGTTCAGGTATTTCTCATCGCTGGTCTCTGCAGGAAGAGAGAAGAGGAAAGGTCCACCAGTGCTCACGGCTGGTGTTGTGGCCAGCTCTGGCAGAGCCAA
>NW_009258675.1:1386970-1391527 GCF_000687185.1 Egretta garzetta
CCCCTGCCATGGCACAGCTGCTCCTGTGGCTGGTGCAGGGCTCAGGTCCCGGGGGACTTCATGGAGCCCATTTTGGATAGTGACCCCCTCCCAAGAAGGGTCTCCCAAGACCCAATAAGGAGCTGCAGCCTCCTTATTTCTTGCTTTCTGCCACCACCCTCAGAAAGCCTGAGCCCTCAGAGGTTGGTGAGACCTTTGGGACCTAGGTGAGGTGAGGAAGGGGGTGGTGGTGTTGGTGGTGGCCTTTTCCTTCTCTCTCATGCCTTTAGAGCCACGAATGGGACAGAGAAGTGGGGATGGGGAGGTGATGCTGGGTCTGCCCGTTCATCTTTGCCTTTGGGCAGGAGTGGTGCCATGCAAAGAAATAGCAAGCAGGGAGCCTCTGGTAGGAGGGCAGGTACGGTGGTCACAAGATGCCTTGGGCAAGCAAGCAGGGCAATGAGGTTTATGGGAGAGGCAACTGGTTAAAAAAGGCATGGGGAGCGGGTGCTGGGCATTTTGGCAGAGCTAAGCAAGGTTGAGTAGAGGTGTTGCTGACCTGGGAAGAAGGCAGGCTGGCCAGGGCTGAAGTACAGCATTTGGTTGCTGTTCATGAGGCAGAAATAGTTCCCCTCATCCTGTGTCATGAAAGACTTCACTACCAGCCGGTAGAAGCTGTTGTCTTTTCTTGCCTCAAAGCGTGTGGCTGTCCCCTCATTCCGCTCAAAGGTGGTCCGGCCCAGGGAGGAAATGAAGACGATGAAGTGAAGGGTCCCATCCTTGTCCTGGCGGACCCAGGATACGCCGCTGTCCTCCTTGTCGGAATGGCACTGCAGCTCCAGCCGCTGGCCCCGCTGGGGCGTCATCTTGTACCTCTGGCCCCAGATGCCAGGGCAGCCTATGGGAGAGAAATCCTTGTGGGAACCACTTGGGAAGAGCCACGTCCCCATCAGGCAAACCTTGTTCTCTGTCCTTGGGGTGTGAGGTGAAATGCAAAGGATGACCCTGCTGTCTTGGATGACTTGAAGGTTGTATTGGAGTCCTTGCTGGGATCGTGCTCAGAGGGTGCTCAGCAATCAGCCAGCCGGGCTTTAAAGATGGGTGCTGCCCTTCAGAAAAGCTCTTCAGCTGCCTTCTCGGGATGGTACCCTTCCCAGCTTATTGGCAGTGACTCTCTAAACCCACTGACTGCTCAACCCTCTTTTCCCCCTCCCCTCTCCCCTCCAGAACCTTTTCTCTGACCGGGCTCCCTTCCCGGTGCGTATGATGCTGCAGCCACCCCTCTGGCTGCCCTGCCCGGGCTGAGGTGGTGCCGCCTTTAGCCCCACAATTACTGAGCAAACCTCAAAGTCAGCCTTTTGGGTTTGCTTTCTATGTCCCCTTTACCTATTTAGCCCAATTGCTTGGATCCCGTGGAAGGGTTTTGGTTGCCCCTCCCGGGGATGGTGATGCACAAATGCTGTGTCCGTACTCACAGAGCCCCAGAGCGAGGAGAAGGAGCAGTGCAGGAGAGCCGGCCATCTTCTCCTAGGGGTGGTTGTCCTTGGGGTGGGTGCGTGCAGCGGAGCAGAGATGATCTCGCTTGACTTAGGAGGCTGCGTCGCTCTTTGGAGAGGATGTGATGTCATCGGGACCCTCTTGGGTAAAGAGAGGTGGTTCAGCATCTGTGATAAAAGGAAGGGAAAACAAAAAGATTTCTGAAGAATTTCAGTTCTAACCCAGAATTTGGGCTCATTTATTGTTCCTGGTTCTTCATGGTGATTCAAGAATTTTGTCTTGATGACTTCTGTAGAGGTTCAGACTGATGATGCTCGTGCCTGAGGTAGGATCAGCCACCGCAGCCCGCTGTCTCCCAGCCGTCGCGGGCTTCAGAGCAGCTCCCACTCTGCAGAAGTCATGGACAAGCCCCATGCCTTGGCTGTGGGCCCCAGGTTGTGTTTGTTGGCAGGGATTCTGCTGCCTTTGCCTGTGCGCACTCGAGGGGTCTCGTGTGGATGGCAGAGCACACCCTACTTCATCGCCCAGCAAGCAAGACATGGGTGTCCCATGGCTTACATCCATGCATATTTTCCATCTCCAAGCACATGCACTACCAACACGCAGCTGAGTTCTTCAGGTGCTCAGTCGCTCTCGTTGCAATTCTTCTTTGCAATTGCTCTGCAGAAGGTGCTTTGTGCAAGGCAGGTGGTCTGTGATCTGAAACCCACCAATAAAGCCCCATGCCCCAGGGGTATGCTTTTTTAAAATATTTTTTTGTGAACATCTTGTGGTTTCCTTCTCTAACCACAGGGGCTTCCGCCCTGCCAAAAAACCCCTTGCATGCTTCAGCGAAGAGGGTCCTTGCTGCTGCCTCCAGATGACCACCTACACGTGGGTATGGGTGATGCTTCCTGCAGCTTTGCACATACAGGAGCAACAGTTTGACCAGGCTGCGAGGTGCTGGGCTGGTGTATCACTTATTTCTCTGTTTGGGACTTCTTGGCTTTCTTGCTGGTTATTTTCTTGTGTGAGGTGTTTGTCTATTGCTCCTTTGCAAAGAAAGGCCGCTTTTGTGGGGCGCGTCAGAAGCCTGGTGCTGCTGATGGATGCCATTGCTATTGGGGCTGCTGCTTGGGTTTAGGACCTGGGTTTATTTCACTGGGCATCAAAGCATGTTGGTGGGTGAGGAAAGCTGCTGTTAGGACTGCTGAGGTGTGTGGAATTCATACTTCCATGAGGCTGTTATAATTTTGATGCCTCCCTGGAATAAGCAGATTTTTGTAAAATAAAGGGTAAATAGGTTGAAAAGAGAAAATAGACATGAAAGTAGCATCAAAATGATGGTTCTCCAGCAGGTCCACTGTTTCTGTTGCCCGCAGTATCTCCTCATGGTGCTTCAGAAGGACTGCCCATCGCTGAGCAATGTGGCAGCATTGCTGCTGATGAGCAGGTGCTGCTTGAGGTGCTTAGGGACAGGGTTTAGTGGTGGGAAGGCAAGGTTAGGTTGGACTTGATGATCTTAAAGGTCTTTTCCAACCTAAACAAATCTATGATTCTAGGATCCCTGCAAGTGATCAGTTAGTGGTAACTGCGGGAGTGACACCAGGCTGTGTTTGCTTCAGCGTTGCCGATTCTTCCTGGTGTTACCCTTTGAAGGATCTCTTTCCTAAGGAGGAATGCAAACTTCTAATGCATTAAAAGAGGGCTAAGGGTTGGAGCTAGTCTGCCTAGAGACAGGTTGGTGAGTAGATCTGCTACGTGGTGGTGTTGAAATGCAGCTTCGTCTCAGTGGTGAGGCTGAGTGCGCTGGGGCAGACCCTGGCACCGCCGGGGCGGCGAGAGCCCCGCTTCTCCCCGGCTTAAGCACCTGGGGCTTGCACCAGGCCACCCTTAAGAACCGCTAAGACACATCCGATCTCTTAATGCCCATGAATTCATAGACGTTTCAGTGTTAAATCCTTTCTGTTGATTTTTTCTTTACAGCCTGTGTAGGTACCTGTTTTCATTCAGTGTTTGCCTGCTGTTGGTTAGTTACACTTACCTAGTCCCTAATTATGTTTTTTAATGAAGTAGGACAACACTCTAAGTTTGGAAGAAGGTTGTTTCTCTCTGAATTCCTCTCCTTCCCAGCTTGTTTGAAGAGGAGGAGACCAGCGAAGGGTTTCTTGCATTCTTCTTTTTTTCCCCAGGTTCTTATCAGCCCCTTGGCAAGAATACCCGAGTACCTCCAGAGCCTTTATCTCATCCACCTTCACAGCGCGCCCCCGGGATGGGGGAGTGTTACGGGGCCTAGCTTGCAAGTCCCCGGGAAAATAATTTTAGGTCATTTTAGGCAGTGGTAAGCTGGAAGCTGAACTCCGGCTTCATAAAGCTCCGGCTGGTGTGTAAATCACTGCCTTTTCCCTTACCCAAGACTTCCCCAAACCCTCATTTATTGTCTTCACAGAGGGTTTTGGCTTTTCTGAGGCTAGGAACTGAATAACGAAATAAACATCAGTGAGTCTAACTAGAAACATTGGTTTATTTTTTTTCTCAGGTCTTGATTGGCAAGTGTAGTAAGGAAATATTTACATCAAATACAGAGCTGAAAAAACAGAACTCATGGTAGTCGATCAGCATGTCCCCAGAAGGTGAGCTGAACGTCCTGCTCAACCAAAGCAAGTGACAAGGACTTTTTTTTTTTTACCACTCAACCATTTCTTCGAGAGAGATAGAAAATCCAACCTTCCTTGCTTAGGCAAAACTCCTGCTTAAATCTGTGGAAACGGGGCTAGCAGCAGAACAAGGATAGCAAGAGGGAGGCAGTGAAGCTTAGCCCCCAGGACTGTAAAACCCTACAAATTAAGGCCCTTGACTGCATATTTACCTTCTCAGTGCAGCCTTGTGTTACGTTAGGTGAGACAGTAAAGCTTCTAGGAGATACGTGGCACCGCGATAAGAGGCTGTGTTCAGGGAGGGTGTTAGTTTGCTACAAAATGGCTTAGAAATACAAATTTTGGCTGCATTTTGGAAAGGATTAATACACACCCTTGAGCAAAGGTGCAGTTAATGTCCTTATCTCTCATCAGGTTATCGCCGATGCGTGGCAGCGTCAGGATC
>NW_009258675.1:1392819-1397154 GCF_000687185.1 Egretta garzetta
TCCGTCACTGCGAATGGAGATGGCATTTGGCCTTGGGAATCAATTTGCAAAACGTCAGGTTTTGGAAGGAGCTGTGCTTTAGCCTGCACTTCACAGAAAAGTGCCTGCTTGCTGTCCGTGTGTCTGCTCCATCTCGTCCTTTCCAATCTGTCGAGGCGGCGTGCGTGAGGGGCAGTAGCGTTACGGGTAACGTAGGTGATGGGCTTATGCAGTGAGAGCTCCCAGAAGAGGTCCCAGAAGGCAGAAGACGCCACTAGTTATACGTGTGGGATTGGCATGGTGGCTTTCACTTTGGGCTTCCCGTTTGCGGGTCTAGAGAGAGAGAAAAGGGTTTGATTTGCTTTGCTGTGAAAGGGACAAGCAGGCAATTAATGTATGGCTGCTGCTCAGGTCGTTTAGCCGTGGCCTGCAGCCAGGGGCCTCCGAGAGCAGGCTGCCAAGTGTTCCCAAATCCTCTTTGTGCTAGTGAAGGATCTGCCAACATTCCAACTAGTGAAAGCCAGCAGAAGGACTTTCCTAAGATACACTGCTAATCAATTGTTACGCTAATTAGAAGAAAAAAATGGGGGGGGACTTTTTTTTTAATTTGCCTCTGACTTCTGCACACTCCTCTCCTCTCATCAAGCCTTTCTCTGCATTCAGAAATGAATGAAGAAAGAAGAGCTCAGGGCTTCTTTTGGAGTTGGGGAAGCTGTTATCAATTTATAAGGAGTTTTTCTGGTTGCAAAAGTTTGAAAGGGAAACTTTCTAGACTACCAGAGTCTTCCCAAAACGACAGAAAGTACTGGTCTCCAGCAACTGATACCTCTATGCTGATTTAATGAGTCAGAAATTTGGCACCCGTTTTCACTGAAGATTAATTTGTGGTGGAAAATGAATCTTTCGGCTGCCAGCGAGAATCCCAGGCCAGATCCTGAGGCGCTCTTTAATTGAGCGAGTCGCACTGTTAACTTCCAAAGAGCTTTATTTCAGTAAGCGGGAACAGCTCACAGCAGCAGGGATTTCCTCTCTAAATAAAAGCTTAAATACGCCACGATCGCTTAGACCAGGGCTCTGCCATGTTAGCGCTGCCTAAGGAAAGCTGTCCTTGATGAGATGTTTTCCTGAGGCGCTTGCAACCCAACTGCTCCGTCGGGGCAAAACTGAAGAGCTCTGCAGCGTGTTTTCCCCTTAGGGACAGAACATCTTTGCTCAGGGCTGGCAACGGGAATGGAGATAAGTGAAGAACGCCAGCATCGTCCTGCACAAGGCCGCAAGAAGAGCCCTCTGTTATCGCTTAGCCCTTGGGAAGCCAGGTGATGATCAGAAGAGCGCTGGGTATAATAAATAGCCATCGTAAAAAGGACAGGCTCTTCCCTTTTTCGGATGGGTAAAGAAAAATCAGGTCTGTGGGGGTGGCTGTATTCTGACATACACCAAGGCAGATTGCACCCGAAGGGCAGACGGCATTGCTACTCGGTGCCTCTTCCCTTAAACGTTGTTATTATTCAGGCACTGATTTCTGATGTGTTCTGCCTTTAAAAAAAAAAAAATAATTGTAAGGATCCATTTTCTGTTAATGTAGGGCAAAGGAGGCGTTTCCTAGTCATCATTTCTTTCTAAATGATATTAATTTGGACAACTGACAAACTATTAGCTTCTTTACTATGAAACTCGTGCATGTATAACACGGAAATTTGAATTTACCCAATTTAAAAGCTGCTCGATTTGTAAAGAATAAGGCTCCAGAGGGGTGACACTACTGTTTCAACCTTTCTTGCGACCCAGCTTTTCCAAGTGCTGGCCCCAGCACCGGCCTGGCCGGGGCAGTAGCGGGGATTTTGGTGCTAGAGCGCTCTCTTGCCGCAAGCCCTCGGGTGCAGCCTCAGCCCAAGGCTTGCAAAACTGCAGAAGTGGGTTTCTGCAGAGCTGGCGAGGTAAAAAACCTGTGGCAGGGAGCTCGATTTGCAGAAGCAAAACACGCATTACTCTACGGGCAAGAGGATTTGGGGAAATAGAGGCGTAAAGCCATGGTCATGTCGGGCCAAAATTGTGCAGAGGGGGCTTTGGGATGCAATCCCTTGCATCTAACCCACAGGCACAACCTGCAGATCCAGTGATGAAATCAAATGAACGTTTTGGGGAGGGGAAGGGATGAAATATGCTCACCCCGGGCTGGAGTTGGGGTAGTGCATTGGGAGCACACCTGTGTGCTGTTAGTTCTAAACACCAGGTGATGCACCAAGTTTTTAGGCTGCCACAACCACCTCCTGTCTTTCTGTTTAGTACCTACTGCAGTGTCAGTGCTCCATGGTTTGACTTACTTAAGGTTAAAAAAACAAACGCAGGAGAAGAGACTCTTCTCTTTTTTTGCCCTTAATTCATTACACAGTCCCCTCCCACCCACCGCATATTGGATGAAGAATTTTTAGGTCGCTTTTGGGCACCTGCCCGCTTTCTCACTTAAGGATGAGATGCCGCTGCGTTTAAGAGAACAACATCACCACCTGTCACTTACTGACCTTTTACATCTGCACCTTCGTCTTCTGGTTTCTAAAATCAAAAAGAAAACATTTTAGCTCAAAGATACCAAGTCGCAGCTCGCTAAAGACACGCGGCAGCAAGGCGGGGCTGGCGTTCCCTAGCCGTGTGCTCCCTTTAAGACTAACAATGGATAAGCCAGGGTTATTTTTGAGGAAAGCCATGCCAGTGAGCGGTGCTGCAGCTCACATTTCCCTGGCAGCCCACTTAAGTATGTTCATGAATGAAATCCTCATGTGAGTATGGTAGCAGGGTCAGCCTGGGAACACTGACAGCAAATTTATATATATTTTTTTTTGCTGTCTCCAGCGACTTTGGCAAATTGCTGAAAATCCATTGGCAGGAATTAATTCCTACAACAGATGAGGGGCAATGATGCCACGCAGCATGCAACA
Source organism: Egretta garzetta (assembly GCF_000687185.1). NCBI lineage: Eukaryota > Metazoa > Chordata > Aves > Pelecaniformes > Ardeidae > Egretta > Egretta garzetta. The sequence continues at coordinate 1,395,735 of NW_009258675.1, forward strand.
AAGTCAAACGATGCTTTTCCCCACTTTAGCATCTATGCGGTTCCGTCTTTGGTGAAGTACCTTGTCGAGCCGTTGATTTTAGCACGAAGTACAAATCCTGTCCTGGAGGGTTTGTGCTGCCTGCTGCAGAAATTAACTGCAGCTAACGGCTTTTTGCTGATCACTCACAGCAGCATTAAAAAGCAGAGATAAATCACGGGGTGGCGTTTGTAGGTTATGAGATGTTGCAGGTCCCCAGGGATTCCGGGTGACTTCAGAGGGAATTTGGACCAGAGCCGGGTGCTCTGCTGCAGCATCAGCTATGTCTCTCGAGGAGAATGATTTTTGGCTGTGGCTCATCAGTGTTTTTTCATTTATTCCTTCCTATTGATGCACACCAGGTTGATTTTTCAGGGCTAAACAATGCTGAAAAATTGTTTGGGTTTGATTTTTTTTTTAGCTGGGTCAGTTGGCAAATTCATCTCCCATCAGCTCCAGGCTCTGGGCTCAGTGAGGATCTATTGGGTTAATTCAGCAGCAAAACGCTTTGGTGTTCCAGGGAAACAAGCTGAGCTGGTTCAATGAAATCGGTGTAACGTCTGGGGGTACCGGGAAACTCCCCGCAGGAAAGTTAAACTGATTTCAGGGAGCGGCAAATTGATTTAAATGCATCTGCACTCGCTGCTTGCTCGGGGTAATTTAAAGACATCTCAAAGATGCAATTTCACCCAAGGGATTTTGCATTGCTGCTTTAACCATAGCAGCCTCTGAACCCGTGCAATGAAGCTGCTTGTTTGGTGACAGCTCAAGCTGCTGATGGGGGTCGTGGCATTTGAATTTGCAAGCCCCGTGCTGGAGCCCATTTATCCCGTTTTGTCAAAGTGTTTCAGGTTCTGGTACGTTTACCCCCTGATCCACCAATGTAGGGCCGGCAGAGGCAATATGGACTGGTAGAGAAAGTTTTTTCTATTTCTAATCTATTTTTATTCCTTGTAGTGTAGAAACTCATAATGATTTCTTGGGCTAAGCCTACTGAGGAGGAAAATGGGGACGCTGATGTTTCTTTAACAGCGGTCCTTCTCTTGGGTTGATGGTGCCCTGGCTGTCTGATGCCTACTTAAAGGGACAGCTAGAAGATCCCTTCCCCTAAAGGACAGGGCTGCGGTTTTGGGCTAGAGTAGTATCTACATGGGGTTACAGGTGAGACTTACGTTTCCACAGCACGATGGTGACCACCAGGGCCATGAGGAGCAGGATGCAGGCACCTGCCAAGAGAACCCAGATGAAGGTGCTGCAAATGGAGTTCAGGTATTTCTCATCGCTGGTTTCTGCAGGAAGAGAGAAGAGGAAAGGTCCACCAGTGCTCACGGCTGGTGTTGTGGCCAGCTCTGGCAGAGCCAAGGGACCCTCCTGGCATTCAGCGAGGCTGGCGGTGAGGCAG
>NW_009258675.1:1397623-1399941 GCF_000687185.1 Egretta garzetta
CCCCTGCCATGGCACAGCTGCTCCTGTGGCTGGTGCAGGGCTCAGGTCCCGGGGGACTTCATGGAGCCCATTTTGGATAGTGACCCCCTCCCAAGAAGGGTCTCCCAAGACCCAATAAGGAGCTGCAGCCTCCTTATTTCTTGCTTTCTGCCACCACCCTCAGAAAGCCTGAGCCCTCAGAGGTTGGTGAGACCTTTGGGACCTAGGTGAGGTGAGGAAGGGGGTGGTGGTGTTGGTGGTGGCCTTTTCCTTCTCTCTCATGCCTTTAGAGCCACGAATGGGACAGAGAAGTGGGGATGGGGAGGTGATGCTGGGTCTGCCCGTTCATCTTTGCCTTTGGGCAGGAGTGGTGCCATGCAAAGAAATAGCAAGCAGGGAGCCTCTGGTAGGAGGGCAGGTACGGTGGTCACAAGATGCCTTGGGCAAGCAAGCAGGGCAATGAGGTTTATGGGAGAGGCAACTGGTTAAAAAAGGCATGGGGAGCGGGTGCTGGGCATTTTGGCAGAGCTAAGCAAGGTTGAGTAGAGGTGTTGCTGACCTGGGAAGAAGGCAGGCTGGCCAGGGCTGAAGTACAGCATTTGGTTGCTGTTCATGAGGCAGAAATAGTTCCCCTCATCCTGTGTCATGAAAGACTTCACTACCAGCCGGTAGAAGCTGTTGTCTTTTCTTGCCTCAAAGCGTGTGGCTGTCCCCTCATTCCGCTCAAAGGTGGTCCGGCCCAGGGAGGAAATGAAGACGATGAAGTGAAGGGTCCCATCCTTGTCCTGGCGGACCCAGGATACGCCGCTGTCCTCCTTGTCGGAATGGCACTGCAGCTCCAGCCGCTGGCCCCGCTGGGGGAGGGTGCTCAGCAATCAGCCAGCCGGGCTTTAAAGATGGGTGCTGCCCTTCAGAAAAGCTCTTCAGCTGCCTTCTCGGGATGGTACCCTTCCCAGCTTATTGGCAGTGACTCTCTAAACCCACTGACTGCTCAACCCTCTTTTCCCCCTCCCCTCTCCCCTCCAGAACCTTTTCTCTGACCGGGCTCCCTTCCCGGTGCGTATGATGCTGCAGCCACCCCTCTGGCTGCCCTGCCCGGGCTGAGGTGGTGCCGCCTTTAGCCCCACAATTACTGAGCAAACCTCAAAGTCAGCCTTTTGGGTTTGCTTTCTATGTCCCCTTTACCTATTTAGCCCAATTGCTTGGATCCCGTGGAAGGGTTTTGGTTGCCCCTCCCGGGGATGGTGATGCACAAATGCTGTGTCCGTACTCACAGAGCCCCAGAGCGAGGAGAAGGAGCAGTGCAGGAGAGCCGGCCATCTTCTCCTAGGGGTGGTTGTCCTTGGGGTGGGTGCGTGCAGCGGAGCAGAGATGATCTCGCTTGACTTAGGAGGCTGCGTCGCTCTTTGGAGAGGATGTGATGTCATCGGGACCCTCTTGGGTAAAGAGAGGTGGTTCAGCATCTGTGATAAAAGGAAGGGAAAACAAAAAGATTTCTGAAGAATTTCAGTTCTAACCCAGAATTTGGGCTCATTTATTGTTCCTGGTTCTTCATGGTGATTCAAGAATTTTGTCTTGATGACTTCTGTAGAGGTTCAGACTGATGATGCTCGTGCCTGAGGTAGGATCAGCCACCGCAGCCCGCTGTCTCCCAGCCGTCGCGGGCTTCAGAGCAGCTCCCACTCTGCAGAAGTCATGGACAAGCCCCATGCCTTGGCTGTGGGCCCCAGGTTGTGTTTGTTGGCAGGGATTCTGCTGCCTTCGCCTGTGCGCACTCGAGGGGTCTCGTGTGGATGGCAGAGCACACCCTACTTCATCGCCCAGCAAGCAAGACATGGGTGTCCCATGGCTTACATCCATGCATATTTTCCATCTCCAAGCACATGCACTACCAACACGCAGCTGAGTTCTTCAGGTGCTCAGTCGCTCTCGTTGCAATTCTTCTTTGCAATTGCTCTGCAGAAGGTGCTTTGTGCAAGGCAGGTGGTCTGTGATCTGAAACCCACCAATAAAGCCCCACGTCCCAGGGGTATGCTTTTTTAAAATATTTTTTTGTGAACATCTTGTGGTTTCCTTCTCTAACCACAGGGGCTTCCGCCCTGCCAAAAAACCCCTTGCATGCTTCAGCGAAGAGGGTCCTTGCTGCTGCCTCCAGATGACCACCTACACGTGGGTATGGGTGATGCTTCCTGCAGCTTTGCACATACAGGAGCAACAGTTTGACCAGGCTGCGAGGTGCTGGGCTGGTGTATCACTTATTTCTCTGTTTGGGACTTCTTGGCTTTCTTGCTGGTTATTTTCTTGTGTGAGGTGTTTGTCTATTGCTCCTTTGCAAAGAA
>NW_009258675.1:1400204-1410838 GCF_000687185.1 Egretta garzetta
AATCATAGAATGTTTTGGGTTGGAAGGGACCCCGAGAGGTCATCTAGTCCAACCCCCCTGCAGGGAGCAGGGACACCGCTAACCAGATCAGGTTGCTCACAGCCCCGTCCAACCTGGCCTTGAATGTTCCCAGGGATGGGGCCTCCACTCCCTTTCTGGGCAACCTGTTCCAATGTTTCACCACCCTCATTGTAAAGAATTTCTTCCTTGTATCCAGACTGAATCCACCCTCTTTTTGTTTAAAACCATTACCCCTTGTCCTGTCACTGCAGGCCCTGCTAAGAAGATTTTCTCCGCCTTTCCTATAGGCCCCCTTTAGGTACTGAAAGGCCGCAATCAGGTCTCCCTGCAGCCTTGCCTTCTCCAGGCTGAACAAGCCCAACTCTCTCAGCCTGTCCTCATAGGAGAGATGCTCCAGCTCTCGGATCATTTTTGTGGCCCTCCTCTGGACCCGCTCCAACACTTCCATGTCCTTCTTGTGCTGAGGGCTCCAGAGCTGGACACAGGGCTCCAGGTGAGGCCTCACCAGAGCAGAGCAGAGGGGCAGAATCCCCTCCCTCACCCTGCTGCCCACGCTTCTCCTGATGCAGCCCAGGGTAGGGTTGGCCTTCTGGGCTGCCAGCGCACATTGCCAGCTGATGTCCAGCTTTTCATCCACCAGCACCCCCAAGTCCCTCTCGGCAGGGCTGCTCTCGATCCTTTCTTCCCCCAGCCTGTACTGATACCGGGGGTTACCCCGAGCCAGGTGCAGGACCTTGCACTTGGCCTTGTTGAACCTCATGAGGTTCACACAGTCCCACCTCTCCAGCCTGTCCATGTCTCTTTAGATGAGATGAGTTATGGGAAATGGTTTAGGACCCGGGTTTATTTAACTGGACATCAAAGCATGTTGGTGAGTGAGGAAAGCTGCTGTTAGGCCTGCTGAGGTGTGTGGAATTCATGCTTCCATGAAGCTGTGATACTTTTGATGCCTCCCTGAAATAGAGCAGATTTTGGTAAAATAAAGAGAGAATAGGGTTTGTTAATTAAACAACCTTACAAGCATCTGGATCGCAAAATCCCATCAAGCACGTGATCAGGCTTGAGATTCTTCCAAGGTTCTCCAGCTGTGTCCGGATGAGACATCAAGTGATGCTACTTGTGTAGGCTCCTTCTGGTTTCAGTGGGCAATGCGTTCTCCTTATCCTAAGTAGAATTCATCCTCCCTTTTTAATGGAATGAGCTGCTCTTGGGAAGCGCCTGTCTTCACAGGCTGGTGGAAGAACGTAAGCAAGGAACTGAAACCACAGGCCTGCCTTGTTGAGGACTCAAGTTGCGTCCCATGTTTTTGGAGATGCAGAAGTGAGCTGGTTCCTGCCATCCATTGGGATTGAGGTGTGAGTGCCCCCACCGCCCCCCTTCCATCACTATCACAACTCAGTGTCAGAAAATGAACTTTCAAAAGCACAACCACCCCTTGACCAAAGTAGGAAAGTTCCTGATTCCCGTTGTTCAGCATGGTTTGAGTGGAAATGAAGGTGCTGGCAAGTGAGGATGGGGGGACCAAATGTTTGTCAGGACTAGGTCCTCACTCTGCTGCTAAGCATGGATGCTTACCTACAGCACATAGTGCATGTCCTCAGAGATGTGGTGATGAATGTGCTGGGGGAGCCTATGTAAAGGATCATCCATGAAGGACCATTGCCTTTCTTAGTAGGGACATCTTCTCTTTTGTCTCTGAATAATGGTACGTTTTATTATGAATCAGTCCCAGATACCAAACTAGAGCTGAGAGGTTCCTCTCTTGGGTGTAGGGGTGTCCTTGATCTCGGTCCTCATGGCTCACGGATTGAGCTGGTTTCAATGCAAGGCCACCACTTCCTGTGTCACATTCAGACTCCAGGCTCTGCAACACCTTTCAGAGATCTCCTTTTCCTCTTTCTACTTTAATTTGCTGAAGCACCTTGTGACTCACCACTACAGAAAAGATACCACCAGCCCCTGTCTCTTCTGATGTTTGTCCCTCGTGCTGGACAAGGGTGATGTCAGGGAAGCACAGGAGATGGCTTCAGGGGGAGTTATTCCTTTCTGCTGCCTGCAATAAACTGCTAATAAAAATATCCCTTTAAGGCAAGACAAAATCTTATTGTCAATGGAGCGATGGAGCTGGAAGTGGGCTCTCGGGCATCTCTTTTCAGTGTGGGTACCCTTCGTTGACCAGATAGGGCACCGGGCAAATGCAGTTCCAGTGGAGAGGTCTGTGTGGGATCAGACAAAATCAACCCTTTCCTGTGCCCCCATCTCATGTTTCCAAAATAATAAAATCAAAATAATCTAGATAAGTATATGTATGTTTTACATTGGTGCCCTATTCCAAAACTGGGAGGGGTAGGTGGTTAATGAGATAAATTAAGAAATCCCTTTGACTTTAGAATACTCTGGTTTGGCAGTTTGTCCTCTAGATGATACTTTGCAGTAGGCTTGTCATTGTTAGGCTGAGGACCTAAGCCAAATCAGTGAAACACCAACATCAACAACACAGTTTATTAGTAATTTATATTGCAGTGCCACAGTGATGATATGACTAAGGAAGAAAAAAATTCAGACAACCAGTTCCTTCTGCAGAACATTGCGTAAGAGATGTCAGGAGGCCAGACAGGGAGGTTAGGCAGTACAAGGTAATTTCTTTTTTCTTCCAAACCTACCAATAGCTTTCATTTTACTCGTAGCTAAAGTTGCAGGGCTCTGATTGCTGATGAACTCCAACCTAAGATGTTTATGACTGAGGTTTATCTTTATATACTAAGGCAAGCCTAGGTCTGTGTTTAATTAATGTCAAACAGTTAAACAGAAGGAGACAGGAGGAAAGAGAGAAGAGGCAGAATGACAGGGACCTGCATTTTTGGAATGGGGCTTGGCAGGAGGTGAGTTTAGGATTAATTTTCTCCATGCTTGCTTACACCCATGTAACAGAAGATGGGAAATGAGAAGTAGCTTGGGGCACCAGAGCTGGAGGACGTGCTGAGTTTCAGATATGATTGATTTCATAGTCACTTTGTGGAAGGATGAGTGACTTTTGCATAGCGGTAAGAAACTCTTCAGCTTCTTAGTAATATCAGACATCACATGGATGCCTCAGCGCATTGTGGCAGCAGGAGCACGTCTCAGGACATAGGAGTTGCGTTGTGATGGTTGGTAGACACAAAAGTAGCGTCAAAATGATGGTGCTCCAGCAGGTCCACTGTTTCTGTTGCCCATGGTATCTCCTCATGGTGCTTCAGAAGGACTGCCCATCGCTGAACAATACGGCAGCATTGCTGCTGATGAGCAGGTGCTGCTTGAGGTCCTTAGGGACAGGGTTTAGTGGTGGGAAGGCAGGGTTAGGTTGGACTTGATGGTCTTAAAGGTCTTTTCCAACCTAAACGAATCTATGATTCTAGGATCCCTGCAAGTGATCAGTTAGTGGTAACTGCGGGAGTGACACCAGGCTGTGTTTGCTTCAGCGTTGCCGATTCTTCCTGGTGTTACCCTTTGAAGGATCTCTTTCCTAAGGAGGAATGGAAACTTCTAATGATGATTTCAAAATTTAATTGCAAATCACATACTTCTGTTTCAAATGGAGGGGGGGAAAAAAAATGTTGAGACTATAGCATACAGCTTCCGGTGTGAAATGGAGCTGTGGTTTATGAGCAACTTGTTGCCCCCCTTTTCTTTGCAAGGCTGTAGCATTGAAAGGTTTTGGAGAATGTCAAGTGCAACTGTCATGCACCAGATACTCACACACCATCTTTCCACCGTAGCTACATGTTTCCAATTCAGTGGCCAATTCTCTTCTGGTTACTCTTAGTGTAAACATCATATACCTTAACATACAGTATGCAAACCACAAACACCCCTGTGCTCTTGTCTCTCCATGTTGTGGACATTTAATCTCATCCCTGAGTCAAAAAATCTCAATCATTTCCATGCTTTTTGATACCTCAGTGGAGAGTTTGATACAAGAAAGCCCAAATGTGTTGAGGGTTTTCCTTCCACAGGCTTCTTGCGCCTTCTCTCTTGATGCTGCAGTGCTGGTTTGTGCAGGCATTTGGTAAACCAGCAATCTGTGATGGCATCTTTTTGGGGACTGGTGACAATGTACTCTGCCAGTGCCACAGCTGGATTTGGCAGTAGACAGGTTGGGTTTCTTGACTCTCCAGTCTCCTTAAATACCATAGAGATTCAGTCCAGAACGATGCAAAGACTTTGTATTTTCTAGCACTGAATATGGGCTTCTCTTAGGAAAAGGAAAATCATCTGTATAGCTCCAGTGTATGATTTTTTGCCTGAAGAGAAGTTCCAGTCATCTTTAATTGGTCAGCTGGGCTTGTTATCTGACTTCCAATTCCCACAATCTGAACAACAGAAATTCCTGTTGGGTTTGAGGCACTGTTTGGCAGTTGTCCTCCTAGATCAGGCACCTTCCAGGGTCTCATACCCTGGGAGCTGACTTTTGTCTCCATCAGTCCAGAGTCTTGTCATGTCTGGTCTCCTTCCTTGCTGCCCATTGACCTTCTTCCCTGAAGAGCTTGAACAGGAAAGCCTAGTGGAGATACCGCAGGGAGTTTCTGGGCACATCTCTGTGGTGCAGGAGGACTTTCCCAGAGCAAGGTATTGCTGTGCACCTTTACCGTTAACATCTTTGAGGGGAACTTCAATTTCCATAGTTGGTTACAGCTAGTGGAATGGCAGAAGTCTTCCCATTTATGATTATCCACCCCTCCTGCTGACAGCACTGGCAGTATGGAAACCCATAGCTTGCTTGAGATGACTTGCTTCTCCCATTTTGTGGTCCTACTAATAGTGTTGCCTGGCTTGTACAACTTGTTATTTCTTCCCAATTTTGCATTTACTTGGAAAAAAAACACAGCCCTCGCTGTAGAATTAGACAGATGCAACCCTAAGCCACAATATCTTGTTCAAAAGAGGCAGAAGGCAGGAGAGACGGTTGCATCAAGAAGCAGCAGCTGGTTTAATGCTCTCTGTCATCAACAAAACAAACTAAATTTAGTGTTAAAAGTTTCACTTTGAACAGCCTGATCCCCATCATTACTGTGAAGAGCAGTGTGTGATTACTTTTTCCATACCCGTCCTCCTAGAGGTATCGCTCCCACCCTGTTTGTGGGTGTTGGACTCAGTAGCCATATAATAATTCATGTTTAAAACATATCCTGCAAACTCTATTTGTATGCACATTAATTTACTTGTATTCAGGTATTGTAAACACAGAACTGCAGAAGGAGCTTTCAGAGACTGGGCAATACAGGGGTATGTGAAATTTGGAGTAGGTGAACATGAAGTGATGCATGCAAGGAAAATCTGTCCTGGCTTTGCTATAAAACAAGGAGCCAAATATTGCCATTCAGAGGTGAAAATTTGGGTTGAGGTGGGTACTACCATGGAAACATCAACTCAGTGCCCAGCAGCAAAAGCAAATCAGATGTTAGCAGGTAGGAAAGAAATTGGATCTAAAACATAGAACACAGCTATGTCATCATATGGTCCAATGATCCAATCCATGGTCAATGCATGGTCCAGTGCATTGTGTAAATCCTTGAATGCTGTGTCTTGGTCTCGCCCTGTCATCTCAAAGAGGGGATTCCAGAAAGAAATAGTAGGACCAGAAGAGGTTCAGAGAACGACAAAAACAAGGATCAGAGGTCTGAGATGAGTTTTGCGTAGGCAGGCTAGGACTCTCTAGCCTGAAAACATGATTTAAGTGGGTATACACTAAAGGTCTCCAAAATGGTGAGTGGCTGGGAAGGAGCAGAGAGGGTTTGTTTATTCACTGCCTTTTCCAGCACAGAAAGTAAAGGGACAGCAGATGAAGCTGATGTTGGTGAGGCTGAAAGCAAATGAATTCATCCTTCACCCACGGATGTCCCTGCCAAAGGACATTGAGGATGCAGAGCCTGGACAAATGCTTGGAAGAGAGGTCCACTGTGGATTACTCAATAGATAGCAATGGGCTCAGGAAATATTTTCAGTTAAAAATAGTCCAAATATAAAGGGAAAGTGTCATATATGATTGTCTTGTCCTTATTTTTCTTTAGCCATCTGCTTGTAGCCAATGCTGGAGACAAAACGGTTGTCTGGGCAGACCTTTGCTCTGAACCAAACCAGTCATTTTCATATTCTTAACTATGAGATCTCATTCCAATGTGTCATTTTAAGGAAGGCATTTGCTACAAAACTCCACATCCATTTCCTCTGAAACACTATTCATTTTCCCATTATCTCATTCTTTAATGCAGAACACTTAAATCTTCCTTAGCTGTTGGCCCTGCACAGGGTCATTTATCCCAAGAACCCATCCTGCGGTTCTCCACAGCTCTCCCAACATCTCTGTCCTCTGCGCCGCAGATAGTGAGAGAAAAGGGCAGGGTACAACTCTTTCATGTGGTTACCATTGCGTAGAGAAAGAAACGGTTTTCTGGGTGTGTATACGTTCAGGATATAGCAGATACATACCTATGAACTGCCTATGGCTTTCCACCTCTGCCTCCAGTTGTGTGAGCTGGAAGATGGTGGGTTGGAGATGATTTGAGCTTCACGTGGCTTCACGTGGCTTCAGGGCAGCAGCACCCAGCCCTGCAGGCCCTGTGTCCGTGTCCCTGTCTGCTCGTGGTGGGACAGGACTCTTTCCGTAGCCCTTTGGGACTCTCCCTTGCTTGCTTTGCAGCCATGAGCAGCTCAGGGAAGGGAGAAAGGGCTGTATCACCAGCTCCTCCATGGCATGCCCACCCATAAATGACACCACTGAGGACACCGTGGCCATCTTTGGTGCATCACACCCCTTCACCCCTCCAGCGGGGAGCATTGGAGCAGTTCTGTGGGTACCTGGGACCTCAAGCAAGACACCTTTGGTGCTGGGAGAGGGCAGAGAAGGTAGGTGAGTTTTTCCTTTCCCTATTTTACAGTCCAGGGCACACTGGGTGCCTCTTGGAAGAGGGATGCTGGCCAGAAAAGATGTTTGGCCCTGGCCAACAAGCTCACTTTGTGTCCCAGCTTTGGGAAGGTGAGGAGGGACCCAGGTTTGAGGACCAGGGGAATTTCCACGGCAGCAGCTGCCTTCCCTTGGCATCCCCTTGGGGATGGCAGCTTGGGCTCTGCATGGTGGGATGTCACCCATGTTTCTAAAGTACATCAAAATGATCCTGGCTGTGGTAGTGATGGGCGAGTCAGATTAAAACAAAACGACCTGAGGAAAGGTGTATATTTTAGTAATGGTTGTTGCACTGCTGCTCTGACTCGTTTCCTCCTGCATTGCGATGACTTGAGACATATATATTAATAACAGCAGTGTCATTTGCAGCTTGTTGGGGGGGAACATACAATCCCAGCCCCCAGCAATCTTTTGTCTCAATTTTTTTTTAAGAGGCCAACGGGAAATAACCCAACTTGAATCTTCCATTCTGTGCCAATGTTGAGACATAATGTTTTGAAGCCTTGTAGATGGGTGTCAGCACAGCCCAACACCCTCTCCCTGCGACATCAACCAGTGCGTTCACCTCGTGCTGATGCTGGGCAACGATTGCACCTTGAGCTTTGCTGAGGACCGGCAGCGGTTCTGCGAGCCGGCTGCAGGGCCCCAACAGCAGCCCAGCACCTCCTCCTGCGGTGGTACCTGAAAAGACGTCAGATATGGTGGGGCTGGGCTGTGGTTTCTGCCACGGTCTGCGCTGTGACGTGGAAGAGCAGTGCTCCCCCAGCTCCCCCAAGGGTCCCCTGCCTGTCCCCAGGGGCAGCTGCCCGAGACCTGGGCTTTATGCTGCATTTCGTGCTGCCTGCACGGCCCGCAGCCCCAGCTCTCCATGCTGGGAGGGAGCAACAGGAAATGTGTTGGGTGAGATCACAGAGATGTCTCCGGAGCCACAGCCCTCCTCCCTGCCCAGCCTCACGGGGAGGGGGGTTTTCTGGGGGAGGGAGGTTGGTTGCACCCCATATTTTGGTGCCCAACCTCCCATCTGGATGTTTTAACCATGAGCAGAGAAGAAGAGCAGAAAAAAAAACACAAGGTGGCTTGCACCTTGGGCTGGGTAAGGCTTGCTCCACCATGCTTGCAGGTTGGAGGAAGGGGTGGGACGGGACGTGGGGCTGACCGCAGCAGGCAGGCTGCTGGTGGTGGTTGGCACCAGCTTGTGGGCTCAGTGCTTTGCCTTGGAGGTGTCCATCGCTCCCCAAGCTCTACATGGGGAAATCAGGCATTTTTTGGTGTTCCCTGGCAAAGCTCAAGCCTTTGAAAAACTCAACGTTGCAAAACTTCACCTGCAGACACCCGCGATTTCTGCCAGATTGGGTTTTCTGCTGTGTGATGCAGAGGCTCAGTCCAGTTTGGGCAAGACAAAATTTAGCCCTTACTCATTGCCTGACACAAAAAAAGCCAAGGAGACGAGCTCATGGGTGCCTGTGTCAGCCTGAGGGGTCCCAACCCCTCCAAGGAGCTTTTTGGAGAGGATGGAGAGGGCTTTGCCCCTTGAGCAGGTTTCCTTTTCATATTGACCGCCAGCTGCTCTCCATGAGTGAGTCGTCTTAGGATTTTTGGGGGTTTTTTTATGTTAAATGAACTGAGTAAGTTGGTCGCATGAGATCCTCGTTGCAACAGCACGTAGATCTGTTGTACCTGGCAGAGAAAAAATTCTGCGCTGATGCCATCTTTGGGATTTTTTTGAGCGTTTCACATCTGGTTTTAATTTTTTAACTAGATCAGAAAGTGCAAATAGTGATAAAGATCTTCCCCTGCTTAAAAGCGTGATGCTGTCCCCCTTCATACACTTGTGTATCTTAAAGGCTCAATGAGAAGTTGAACTTCAGCAGAAAACATGAATGGCTGAGGGCAGAATATTAAACCTGCTGTCCTGCTGCAAATATTTAAAGCGCGGGGAGAGTTTTATTTCGTGTGAAAGAACCACTGGGGTATAGACTCAGAGTAATCTTCCCCTTAGCAAGGTGGTGGGGAAGCAAATATAGAGCTTGTACAGGTTTATTTCTGCCTTGGTCTGATATGTGTTCCAGCTGAATGCTGGAAGAACAAATATTTGTGTATCATTCCACAGAAGCTGCAGATTGCACCCTGAGTGCATGCAAAATATACTGATGGACCCAAATATTTGTTATTTCAGAAAATAATATTTAATTTAATAACCAGAAATAATATTAAGTAAAAATGATAAAATAATATTAAAGAAGCCATTTCTGGCTTATTTAAACTAGAAATTTGTTATATTGCTATTTCTGGTTTATTGAATGAAGTGCAATGAAGTCCAGGGAAATACGGTTAAGAAACACTTACGCTGCCTGAAGGTGTTTTTTTCTTTCCCCAGTGGTTTTTTTTCGATAGGTATCTGCCAATCTATAGAATTGTCAATCCATATACTATAACACTATGTAGCTACGTATATGATATATAATATATAACACATAATATGTGAAAAGAAGATCTATAATATGGTTATATGTAATATATTTAGATGTAATACATAATGTATAAGTTAGAACTATATTGAATGTATTATATATAATTTATACTATATAAATAATACTGTATACTATATACTATGTTATATATTATATGCTATCTGTTACATGTTATATGTTATATATGTTATATATTACATATTACATATTATATAATTTTTAAGTCTATTTTATAACATACAGTTAGTAAATATTCAATATAAATAACTGTCAATATATGTGATGCACCATTCCGGTGTCTAAGGTTCCTGTAAATTGTTTGCTCTATGAAGTAGCAGCGTAGCCAGGTGAGCTGGTGCGTGCTCGGTCTGGACTTTGGTGCGTCGCACGCTTCTGAGAGACGGGGAAGAGAACGGCCCGTGCCCGTGCTGGGACGGGCATGTACAGGGCTCTGTCTGCATCAGATTCCAGAGAAGCCATGGACATTGGGATTTTTTTTTTTTTATTTTTTATTTAGAAATTCCCAAATAACAAGTCTGGTCTGGGTGCCCAGAAGTCCTGCTGTGAATCCCTTTTTCCTGCCAGGAGATATTTAATGGGCAGCTACCGGGCACGGGGCCGTTCAGGCCAAGGATAAATGGGAAGGAATTTCAGCAGCACCCATGGATATTTGGCTCTCCTTTCCCTTTGCATGGAATTCAAGTTTAACCATTTAATAGAGCTGTTAGCCTTTCTCGGTCAGTGTCCCCAGCTCAGCTGTGTTTATCATGCTGCAAAGTTCTTTTTTTATACATTTAGGAGCTTTAAAATCAGATATAACTTCCAATCTTCTGTCACTAGCCTGTTTTGAGTTGAATGTTTTCAACTGCCCTCGATTTATGTGTACTTGTTTGTCTTATAAAAACACAGGCCCTCCACATAAAAATGACCAGGCAGGTTAAAAGAATAAAGAAAAATTGGGCACTGCCAATATTAGATCAGCAAATGCCACATTCTGGAAAGTCTGACAAGTTTTTTTAAAACCATTTACAGAAGTTTTACAAAAACATGAAGATTATCTACTGCAATGCCTGAAATACCTGTATTTCTGCTCTACTCTCTGTCCCTGCAATGTTTTAATGCTTTCAAGATATGCATGCACTGTTTATTGAAAGAATAACTAGGGGTTTTTTTATAATATATTTTATGTATTCTATAGA
>NW_009258675.1:1410877-1432770 GCF_000687185.1 Egretta garzetta
TAATAATAATAATAATAATAATAATAATAATATTGACATGTAATTTTTTACCTTTTTTACAGTTCCTTGCCTGATGGTTTGTGGGGGTGGGCACAACATAGGTAGCACTTTCTACGTAAACCCATAGATCTGCAAACCCCTCCTCATCCTACTCGAAGGCCTTTTGCCTTCGATCAATTTTTTGCAGCACCTCCTTTTGTCGTTTAAGGTGACATAATTTATTACCCGCTCACGTGAGGGTTTGGGGTTGTATGTGAAATCCCATTGTGTTCCCCCCTAGGTATGGCTGTTCCTTGCTGCGGGGAGGAGGGTGATGGTGGTAGATGGGAGCAGGCTGCTCCATCCTTGGAAGGAAACAAGGACTAAATTAGGGACTCTTGTTTGCCAGGCCGTCGTGGCAGGGGTGACATTGCGATGGGTGATGCTGTTACCCGTATCTCTCCCTCCACGGATCCAGGCACTGTGCTATTAGCAGAGATGCGAAGAAATATTTTTCCATTAGTTTTCATGATGAAAACATCCCTTTTCTCCCTCCACGTGCTGCAAGCCAGTGTCCCTGACCCTTGGCTGGTCTCGTCATCACACTCTCAGCACGGTGACAAGGTAGGAAAGGAAACCAAAGAAGTTGCAGATATCAGGGGACCGGGCTAATTTTCTCAGACATAAAAGCATCTTTTTATTAGTGCTTCTGTTTCTCTCTTATATATGCTCTGGAAAAACAGTCTTTGAAACAGGAGGTGATTTTTTTCCACCTTCTCTTGTGTTTGTGAAATCTGCTGCTAAAATCTTTCCGAGGTTTACAGTCTGAAAACACCCTATTGATGGTTATAGGAATTACTACATTTTTTTCGTCATTTCCATTGCTAAACTGCCCAAACCTGTGTTTCAAGAGGACACATAGCATCCTTGACTGTTGCTGTACTCTCTTGTTTTCATTGCATCCAGATGATGTTGAGGTTTGGGGTTGGTTTTTTTTTTCAATTTACAAAGGAACAACAAAGCCAAATTGGGGAATTCAGGAGTTGAACAAGTTTTTTCCTGTCTGTTACAGTTATTCACCGGTGGGCACAGGGCCAAAGGGTAAATCCCCATCCTTTGAACAGGTATTGCTGGAGTTGGGATAAAGGGGTGGCTGAAGCCTATCAAGGCAAGACAGTGCCACCCCAGGTGGTTTCAGTGAAGGTTGGACACCATGGGGAAGGCCTGAGCCATGGGGATGGAGGGTGGAGGAATGGACCAGGTAGGGTTATCTCCGAAGATGCTCACCTTCCCCTGGAAGAGGAGGATTGGGCTGCTGCAGCCTGCCTTTTGCTACCCAGACCCATCCCTGGCTGCTTGGCCATGGGAGGCCATCTCCTCTGCTGGGCAAGAGGTGGGAGGGGTGAAGGAGGTATGGACATCAAGGTCAGAGTACCTCAAGTGTGGGAAATGGCACTGGGATTTTAAAAGGAGCTGCAGGCAGAGGGAAAAACCTGGTTTTGAATGAATAAACCTTTGCTCATGGGAAGTTTCAAAGGTGTTTCATTATGGCTGTCCTATAAAAAATACATATCATAAAAATCATCTGCTCCTGGGGCAAAGCCCTGTGTACCGAGTGCTTGCAGGGTAGAAAAACGGTGGGTTTAGTTCATTTGAGCTTTCACAGAGGCTAAAATATGCTGCTGGTATAACGTGTCAGAAGCAGAGATCACAGAATCATAGATTGGAAGGGACCTCAAGGATCATCTGGTCCAACCTTTCCAGGTAAGAGCACAGTCTAGACAAGATGGCCCAGCACCCTGTCCAGCTGAGTCTTAAAAGTGTCCAATGTGGCAGAGTCACCCACTTCCCTGGGGCTATTATTCCAATGGGTGACTGTTCTCATGGTGAGAAATTTCTCTCTCAACTCCAGTTGTAATCTCCTCAAGAACAACTTGTGTCCATTCCCCTTGTCCATTTCATGTGACTCCTTGTAAAAAGGGAGTCTCCATTTTCCTTGTAGCTGCCCCTTAGGTACAGGTACGTGGTGATGAGATCTCCTCTAAGCTGCCTTTTCTCAAGGCTGAACAACCCCAGCTCTCTCAGCCTGTCCTCATACAGCAGGCTTCCCAGCCCTTGGATCATCTTGGTGGCCCTGCTCTGGACCCCCTCCAGCCTGTCCACAGCTTTTTTGTACAGTGGGAGCCAGAACTGTACACAGGATTCCAGGTGTGGCCTGACCAGCGCTGAGTAGAGCAGGATAATGACTTCTTTATCTCTGCTGGCGATGCCCTTGTTGATGCAGCCCAGCACCCTGTTGGCCACCTTGGCCACAGCGGCACCCTGCTCACTCCTATTGAGCTGCTCAGGGACCCCTCCCTGCAGCACCCCTGGTGGGATGGGCTCTGCGGTGGGGGTCCTCAGCGGCCATCAGCTGGGTGGCCTGAGAGCCTGGGTGAGCATCGCAGCCTGGGAAGGCTGGCTCAGCGTGGTCCACTGATGGCTCTATTACTGCATCATTTAAGGGAAACCTCCATCGCAAGGAGCACCCACGGCCGGGTTTGAGACCAAGCCCTCCGGGAAAACCTGTATTAAAGTGAAGAGTGGCAGCTCCCTGCGGCTGGGAGGGGAGGGAGGGTAAGGCCAGAGGGATGCTGCTGTGCCACTGTGATACTTTACACCCACACAAGCTCTCCCCACAGCTGTGTGTGCCCCAGACCTGGCGACACTGGAGCCACATCAGCCCTTGGCTTGTGGGCAGCTGTAAGGACACACGTAATGTACAGGACAGGAGATCTCTGCTTCTTCCCCAGCAGTAAAAATCACTGCCGGACTCCCTACCCACGCTGGGGACAGGAGGTGTCTGGACACCTTCCCTGTGCGCTCACTGCAGGTGTACAGCCTTGCACTCGCCTGTGCCTGAGCAGAGATGCAGGGCTGCCCACTGCCTGCGCTCAGCAAGACGCCAGATTTCCAGCCCCACGTGAGCCTTGCAGCCCCGGGCAGTGGCTGAGCCTTGTTAACATCCCAGGGGAGACCTATCCTGCTTCTGGCATCACTTGGGGCTGAGCATCCCAGGGCATCGCTTGGGGCTCAGCACACATGGGCATCACTTGCAGCTCAGCACATGCAGATATTTCTCAGGGCTCAGCACATACAGGTGTCTCTTGGGGCTCAACACACACGGGTGTTGCATGGGGCTCAGCACACACGGGTGTTGCATGGGGCTCAGCACATGTGGGTATTTCTCAGGGCTCAGCACACATGGGTGTCTCTGGGGGCTCAGCACATACGGGTGTTGCTCGGGGCTCAGCACACACGGGTGTTGCGTGGGGCTCAGCACACATGGGTGTCTCTGGGGGCTCAGCACATACGGGTGTTGCTCGGGGCTCAGCACACATGTGTGTTGCGTGGGGTTCAGCACACATGGGCATCACCTGCAGCTCAGCACACGCAAGCGTCCCACAGGGCTCAGCCCACATGGGCATTTCTCAGGGCTCAGCACGATCAGGACATTGCTCAGGGCTCACCATGCTCGGGGCTCAGCACATAGGGCATTACTCAGGGCAACTCTCACCGGCTGTGCCGTGCCGCTGGGCTCGGGGCCAGCCCCCGGCCACCTCTGCCTGCTCTCAGAGGTGCTGTTGGCCTTCAGGCTGCGCCAGGTGTTTGGCCTTGGGTACATCGCTTTGTCTGGCTTGTCTCTCCCACTCTTTGCTGTTTTGCAGTCTCCCATGGGAGAAGACACCCTCCCAGATCTCCTTCCCCTGGAGCTTTCGCTCTGCTTTAACTCTGACTTGAGCAGAGGCCATGGCTCCTTGCTCACCACGCAACCATGTCCCTCACCGAGCAGGGCCACAAGACACGAACCTGCAGAGCAAAATGGCTGAGCGATATATTGACTATTGCTAACGAGCATGCCTGTACAGGGCCTTTACAAGCTGTGCAGTGACCTGACCCTGAGTCTGCCGGTTGCTCTTGAAGTGTTCGTTACCAAAGTCTTATTAACCAGCAGGAGCAAACCGAAAGCACCTTCGTGCTGTCTTACAGATGAACAGAGAGGAGAGCCAAGGAGCTCACAGCATCTTTCCAGCCCATCTGAATCCCTTTGGTACACCAGCCCCAGTGTCCCCAGTGCGGAGCCAGCCGTGTTTTTTGTCCTGCTCAGTGCCCTTTGAGGAATGCTCAGCACACTGCAGAATCCAGCCTGGTCCTTTTGTCAGATGTTGTGTCAAGGGAAAAGTGTTAAAGTTGTGGTCCGTCACGGGGAAGAAATGTCTGTCTTGCAGTGCAAGCCCATGTCTGTCCCCTGTAACGTCCTTCCCGGGTCACATCCAGGCAGGCCTCAGCACTCTGCAGGGGAGGGTCTGGTCCATAGCTTCTCCCTGCCTGCCCGAGGTGGAGGGAGCCGGTGAGATTTACTGCCTGTGGACGCGAAGCCACTGTCGCAGACCTGGGGAGAGATGGTGTCCGTCAGCCCAGGGTCTTCCTCCCAGCTCCCCTTCCTGCTCTTGGGCTGTCCCGGGGCCTGACACCCCTCATCTCCCCCTGGGGCTGGTGGGATGCTTACGGTGAAGGCGGTAGGCAGTGGGGATCAGGCTCAGCAGGAGGATTGGGATGCTGGTGGCCAGGGGGACCCAGACCAAGGGGCTGCAGGCACCTGGAGAGCAAGACAGAACATGGTGTGGAGCTGCCCCTCCAGCTTAGCACCTGGCATCATCCTTCCCCGGCAGCTTTGGGGGATGAAGGGTAGGGTGGGGAGGGGAGAAAAGCAAGACAGGCTGTCAGGAGGGGGGAGGGCATGACCATTACCCAGGGGGGTATCCCTTGGAGGATGCATTACACCCCAAGGCATTGCAGAGAACTTAGCTACAAGTCATGATAAACCTTTTCATGGTGTCCTCCCTGGCATGGGAATTCACCATGCCTGCAGGACTGATGTGGGGCTGCACACCCAAGGGATACCAGAGCTTAGGCAGAGCTAAATGAAAGTACATCCTGGCCCCTAAACCCTTGTATATCCCAGGAAACCAATCCTAAAGGCAGAAGTCAGCTCCATCCAGAGTGGTGGGTCTAGGTGGACCTGGATGCCCACCCCTGAAGGGTCACGCTGTGGTTGCCCCCACCCCAGGACAAGCTCCAGCTGCACGGTGGGGGCCCCCAGGGGTTCAGCAAACCCCTTTTGCCAGGCAGCCTGAGCCAACTCGGTGCCATACCTTTCTTGCCAGCAGCTTTTCTTTTGGTTATGCACCACATGGGCTTTTTGGAGAGCGGTGCCTGAGTGGTCTTCAGCGGCAGAGGCAAAACATCAACTGGTGCATAAGGAGGAGAAGGGGATGGTTAATATGGCACCAAGTGCAGTGGAAGTCTCAAAGAGCAGGCAGGAAGGGCTGGGAATTTTGGCTTTTAAAACTAGACACATCCAGGGACCCCCCCAAAGGACTGGGTCATCCAGAGGGGCTGGGAGCTTGACCTGAACCTCTCGGTGGCCACAGAAGTTACCAAGAGCTTGTAAAAGCATTAATAAAACACTGTAGCAGGCAAACCAGGGCAGAAGGTTAAGGCAGGGAAAAAGGAAACTTCCTTGAGCAACATTTACTGCCCGGCACCATCTTGTCAATGTTGCACAAAATCACAGGTAGTGGGAGATTTCAGTAGCACTGGGAGGTTTTAAGGGATTCCTGGATCTTTTCCATATTCACATTGCTCTAATTTTTGCTCAAAATTGGATTTTTTTCTTTTCTGATAAAATGAGGGTAGGATTTATTATCATGTATCTGAATTACAGTGGAGCTCATTCATTTCTCTGTAAAGTTGGTCAGGAAAATATCCCAGTATTACCATTAAATAGCTGTATATCTGACCACTCAAATGCCACTTATGCAAAATTTTGAGTGATTCAAAACTATTTTTTTCTGCTTCTATTCAGCACTGAAATTCCTATGGAAACCACCGTTCTTTTACATGGAAAGGTGAGACATTGGGTGCCTGGGATTTACCTGGACAACTTCTCCCTTAAATTATGACAGACTTAAAGAAAAGGATTGTAAAGGCAATTTGTTTTATCATGAGTACCAAAGGAAAAAAAAGAAAATATCTAGCAAGGCCTGAGTCCTCCAAGAGCACCTGCTGGTGTTTAGTTTTACTTTGGAGTGTCCTTGATCATGTCGCACTTCAGCCCTGTTTTTCATGCTTTGCTTTGCACGTAGATATGTGCTTGGTTGATAAAAACCAGTTCTCTTTTATCTCGAACCAGCTTTTCTTCAAGCCGGCAAGAATCCAAAAGGGATTTCTCAGCCAGCTCAAGGTGCAGGACATATTTGCAAAAAAACCAGAAAGGTTGGGCTGCTGGGGATGATTTAGATCCAGCAGCTGTAGCTGCATCTTGGTTAAATAAACTATTTGTCTCCTAAAAGCCAGCAAAGAAAGGGCTGAATCCTACTTCAAACGCATTAGTTTTTCTATACTACCTCCTGCTTGGTGGTCAAGGGGAAAATGGGCTGAAAGGAGCTGTTGTATGACCCAGGGTCTGTAAAGCATCGCTCCCCCAGTGCCGCCCGCAGGTAGCTCTGCTTTCTGGTTGGAGCTCCGCAGTGATGGTGGGTTGTGAGCTTTGAGGAATAAATCCCAATTCAATCCTTTATGTGAAGGACTAGCTTGAAACCTGCAGCCAGACCCACCCCAGCAACATGAGGGGTGATGTCCTCTGGCCTTGACGCTGTTCTTGTTGCTTGGGGAAAGGGTGAGGAAGAACCAGGGTGCGGGAGGACCTGGGAGCTGAGCAGGGCACATATCCAGACTCTCATCCGAAGTACCAAGGGGGTGAGAAAAATACAGGGCATGGCAATATTGGGGGCTGAACGTCTTCCCGCAGAAATCCTAAGTCGCTAGGACCAACACGGTGCTCAAGGCATGACCACAGCAGAGCAACTGCTGGTGGCAAAAGGACTGTCACATGCAGCTGACCTAAAATACAGCTATTTTCTGTATTGTCTGACTTCCGTGGTCTCATAGGTCTCTTCAGAAAAACCCCAGAGCACCAACCTTGCATCTCAAAATTGGGAAGGATCTACTAACGCTCATGACCCCTACCCAGGGGACCTCATCACAGCCTGCTGGTGGCATATTTTGGAGCCCCAGGGGTGATGCTTACCCACACCAAGCCGTGTCCCGCTGCCCAGGAGGAGCTCGGAGGACTGGGAGACGGAGCAGTAATAGGTGCCGTTGTCCGAGGCTTGGAGGTGGCTGATGTGCAGGCTGTAGGAGGTGTGGGATCTTGCCCTGTGGACACTAAACTTGTCCTGGCTGATGTTTGCACCATACGTGGGTTTGCCCAACACGTTGAAAAACATCAAGAACTCGAAATTTTGCCTTTCCTGGCTCCAGCGGTACCAGTAGACCCCAGTATTCTCCTTCTTCAGCTCACAGAAGATTTCTGTATTATTATTAGTTTGGGCTAAAACATACTCTGGAGTTTGGGATAGAAGTAGATTTGTACAGAAACCTAAGAAAAAAGAGGCAGGAATATAGTTATTATTTTCCTTTCGTTATTTTTCTTCTGTGCTAAGTACAGATTTACTTTGCGGGTTTAATAAGATCAAGCAGTCACAGACCAAGGGATCACACAAGCGAGAAACGGGAGCATCTTTATCAGGATGCCCCCATATTCCCTTGGAGGCCTTTTTGGGTTCCTCAGCTATTTTTTGGTCAAAACTAGTTATACATGTGGAGTTTGCTCTGTAAACACTCGTTAGGGAGGAGGCTCAGTGGCAGGGAGAAGGATGGAGGGGTGATTTTGAGGGTGTCCTTGGGGCTGTACATGCAGGGAAGGGCTCCCCACCTCCTCCTGCAGATGCCCAGCTCCTGCCCTCCTTTTCTCTCTCATTTTTCAGAGAGGCTTCATTTTTCTTTCAACAGATTTTTTTTTTTTTTGGAGCATCTTAACTTATTTGCCAGATTTTTGTTCTAACAGATGCAACACCAATAAACTTCATCTCAGGTGCAGAAAAAGATGAAAAAACTGTGCAGAACATCTCAAAACGAGCCAATTTGATATTAGTTTTCAGACAATGTTATTTTCACATGAATTTCAAGACCTGGGGAAGGAGAGGGAGGGAGGGGTAGCGGTGGGGTTGAAAGCTTTGCTTTGGCATCGCATGGCCCTGTTTGGGCTTTGCAGCTTTTGTGGAAATTATCTGAGTCGTGTTTGGCCGGGGCAGATGTGAGCGGTGTCTGTGCGCGAGCGAGGACGTGTCCTTGGGAGAAGGACAGCGGGTGACTTGTGATCCTTTCTGTTCAGCAAACAGTCCTACAAAGCTGCAGATACCCTGGGACCGAGTGAAAAACAGCCGTCTGAAGATAAGGATGCTCTCGCTTCCCCGCGGCTGTTTCCCAGGCACGTTACACAGCCATGTGAAAAGCTCAACAAACATGTTTTTTGGCTTTTTTCACCTTAAAATGTCCCTATTCTTTAAAAATCCCAAAGCTTCTTACAGCAATTGTTGCAAACAGCCTTGTGTATCCCTGCAAACCCAGTAGTGTGGAAATGGGTTTGCATGACCACAAGAACACCTGAAGCCATCCTCATGGCCCGTAGCCCTGGTGTTCCCCATGTCCCTGATGGACACAGGCCTTCCTCCAGCCCTGCATCGAGGACCCCGTCGCTGCTGGTGCACTGCAGAGGCGAGCAGGCTTCAGTCCCAACATCTCAGACCTTGCACAGCAGCCACAGCATTTCACCACATCCTCTGGTGCTGAGACAATATAAATGTCTCATTATTATTAAAATACACAATGTCCAGGTTTTGGAGTGCAATTGTCCCAAACTTTGCTCTGGAAAACACCTGTGTGGTTTTTTAGGGGATGAAATGTGTGTGGCCATGGGTGGCTTCAGGGTCTCCTTGACTGCCCTGAGGTCTGGCTCTGCTGGGCACATGGGAAACTTAACCCTCCACGAAAACCTTTTCCTCGAGCTGTTGGAGGGATTATTAGATGAATCAGAAGGGATGAGAAGGGATCCTGGAAAATGCTCAGCTCAGATCTGAGCCAGTGGTCAAGCTCCAGCAGGGTGAGCTGGGATGGAACCAAAGCAGAAGCTCATCCTCTGCCACGCCTACATTCCCCAAAACCTCCTGTGCACTTTCCCAGTGTACACTCTTGCAAGGAACCACAGGGAATTGGGATGGGATGGGTTTTCAGCCTGCAGCAGTTTGAAAACGGTCCCTTTTCCCTTTGCACGTGCAGAGCAAACTCTAATTTATTGGGGTTTTCTCAGCAGGGACCCCACCGTATAGATCTATAGGATACTACTACCTGTATACAGGTGTTGATAAAGTGCCTCGGGCTGTTTGCTGCCAGACTGGCCATGTCTGGATGACCATCACATGGCGTGAACAAAACAATGCAGTCCTGACAGCCTCTAGCGAGGATGCTGGGCACCTCTGGACCTGGGCTGGGCAATGTCTCGGGGACCAGCTTGAGCTGCCACCCTAATACATATATTTATCAAGCTCTCAACACTCTCTGCCTAAGAACTGATGGCACAATTTGTCCTGTAAAGCATAATTCTACCACTTTGCCACGGCATCGACTGTATGTATTCGGTTCAGAACTCCTGCAACCTGTCTGCAAGAAGCAGAGGGCAGCATGGTTTTATAACACACCAATTCCATCTGTGGCCTTTGGGAAACATTCAGTCCTTGGATAGATTTAGAAGAAAATTTGATGGGGTGTTTATTATCTTCATGTTACACAGGCAGCGTAGATAGGTGCTACTTTAACTTCAGCGGCAGCTTCCCGCAGTCCGTCTGCCCTAAGAGGGTGCAGTACAAACAACTCTGCAGTGCCTAAACCTTTATATATTGCACTATAAATAGAATCGAATCGAATCGAATCGAATCGAATCGAATAGAATAGAATAGAATAAATAGGACTGTTTCAGTTGGGATGGACCTACAATGATCATCCAGTCCAACTGCTTGACCACTTCAGGGCTGACCAAAAGCTAAAGTATGTTATCAATGGCATTGCCCAAAATTACATGGTGATAGGTAATAACATCCTGTAGATCTATACTATGCCTGTATATTTAAACTTCCATCAATCAGCTGCCATGCAACGCGCCCCACATGCTGGAGTGGGGTGGAGGAGAGGCTCCAGCATGATTTTAGGTGCCCTCAACCCTTAAGAGATTTGTCCCTCTTACCTAGGATCTGGAGGCAGATGCAGAGATGGAGCCACAGCCGGGCCATGGTGGTGGAGTCAATGACGGCGGGGTTTTGTGCCAGCTCCCCCTTTCCGCACACGGTTACCTCTTGGTGGGTAGGGCTGGCTTCACCCCAAGAGGTTCTCCCCCGTCTCGGCCCAGATGTCTCACCGACAGCTGCCAAAAGGCATCTTCCCTCTTGGTGGGTAGGGCTGGCTTCACCCCAAGAGGTTCTCCCCCGTCTCGGCACAGATGTCTCACCGACAGCTGCCAAAGCGCATCTGCCACGGCAGCGCCCAGAGCCTCAGCCCGGCAGCTTCTTCTGCGCCGAGCCCCAAATCCAGGTGTGCATCAGGACAGCAGCCCCATGTGCTTCTCCAGCACTGCACAGGATCCCCCAAAGTCCCCTTTAGGAAGAAAAAAAATGAAAACTCATTGATTTTCAGTTACAATTTCTTCATCCTTCCTCACCTAGTTTTTCCTCCTTTTAATCTAGCTCCATGCAATTAAAAAATGAAAAATTTAGGAGCTTGGCATTAAAAATAAAAGAAGGAAAGGATGAATTTTGGCTGTTTTCTCCTCCGTTGAAATCAAAAAGCATTCAAAATAAGGAGAAGATGCAATTTGAGCTGCGGGGTCGTTCTCTTCAGCAGAATCTTTAGTGGGAGGTGTTTTTTCTCTGGGCCTGGAAAATGCTGAAAGCCAAAGCAGCTTGCCAGAAGGCAGAGGCGTGAGGCATCACAGAAGACTTTAAAGCCAAGAGCAAGAAACCTCAAACAAATTTAGTGGCTGAAAAACCGCAAAAATAAGGAAATTCTACTGGGGCTCCCCACCTGCTTTGGTAGCTGCGACACTGCGCAGCTCATGTGCAGAAATATTTAAATGATAAAATATCAGGGTGGCTTTGAAATGTTTTCGGGAGGGAGAGCTTTGGACCACTCGGAGTTTCGGATTCGAAGAGTGCAAATACGTGATGTGAAATTACAGGGGTGAACTGGTGTAAAAAAAATATAATTATTAATTTTATTTATTCACTGCCCCTTTGGCTGCTGAGCAGGGTTCAGTTTTCTCTTATTCCCGTGTCATGCAGATGCTCATGATCTTTACAAAGCATCTCCCCTGGCCTGGCTCCCCAGCGAGGGGGGATTTCCTGGGGGGGATCTCACGTCAGGGCACCGAGAAACCTCCCCTGGGGTTTGAGTTGGCGGGTGAATAGGAAAAACGATTTTGCATCTCGTGCAGTGCAATTTTTTGGTCCACTTTGTACCAGATTTTTCCATGCTGCTGTATCACAGCACCTCCCCATTTCTGTTTAAAATAATTTCCTGCTCGAAGCTGGTTGCTAACCACCAAAAGCCTTGCCACCAAGGGCTCGGCTTCTAAAATTTAGGGTTGGCTGAATCGCTCCTTAACTCTTTCCTGGCAGGAGAAAGTAATTTTAGTGTTTTCAAACACATCTCAGTGCTTTTAAGCTCTTGTTTTCAGAGCTGAGCCCCTGACGTGGGGTGCAGCAACCCTTGCTTTTCCCCTCTTTACCTCCTGCTCACTTTTCCCCTTTTATTTCACATGACTCCCAAATTGGGACCTCCCCAGAATGGGTTGTAGGCACCTCTTTTTTTTTGGGGGGGGGGGGAAGGAGGGTGTTTAATATGAGAAATGCCACTGTAAGTGAATTATTCTTTATCCCCATAGTGAAGTTGGTGAGCTGAGCCTGACATCCCAGATGCTGCAATGGCTGCGTCCCCTTTTCCTCGCTGCTGCTGTCACTTGGAGCATCTCCTGGGCTCCTGGCCAGGACCAAAGTGCTCCCAGAAGTGGCTTTTGTCACCGTTGTTACAAGCTTGGACATAGGGTGTGTTACACTGGGCGCCAAATGCTGCTGCAAGGCTGGTGACACCGAGTTGTCTAAGCAGATATATTGGGTTGTCCAAACAAATATTTTGGCTTGGGAGGATCACCCAGGTCATTATAGCAGCTTTACCTATAGGGTGTCTTTATGGAAAGACAAAGGAATATTTGCAATGTAAAAGCATAGTGTGTGTGCTGGAACAGGGATTAATTTTTAATGTTTTTTTTGAAGCTGCTGTTTATACGCAGCTGAACTATCTACCAGCAGCCAAGCTGTTCCCAGCACTGGCTGTTACTCCTACAAGAAAACATTTTGGAGGTGGGATGCCTTTGTCTGGCAGCCCATCGCCAACAAAACTAAAAGCACGGTGGGAACGTGCAGGAGAGCAGCTGCTGTTTATAACAAGCCCATGTTGTTTGGGGCTGCTGGCCTGGAAAGAAAATAGGGGAGGAAAAAAGGTGTAAGTTGAACTGATCTGTTAACACGAGCAAGATTTGTTGGTGACCTTGCTGGGACGCAGCGGCTCCTAATCACGAGTGTTTGGTTCACAGCTGGGCCAAGATGGAGCTGGGGGGGGGGGGATTGCTGAATTTTGGTGTAATTGTGTTACTCTGCATGATTTCTAGGGAGAATTTATTCTTTTTCTGAAGTTAAAGACAACCAGGCCAGTCCCCAGCCCAGTCAACTCCCTTGCCCCATCCCAGTGCTCACCCTGTGGGTCTCCTCCTCACCCACCTGAGGGGGAAAACATCCCCTTTTCTCTTTCTTAGCCCACACCCCACGTACCTCACCACGCCGACACTAATCCCCCACGCTTTCACCAGCTTCGTTACATTTTCAACTTTTTATTCTCTCCCTACGATGGGTTTCTTACAGCAAAGTGTTTGCTCTCAGGGGGTTGGAGCAAAGCATCGGGGTAGAAGAATGGGGTCTACAGATGAGAAGCAGGACCTGTCTGGGGTTTCATCTCTGCTGAAGTCCCATCTTGCAGCAGAGGTAATTGCAGCTGGGCTGTCAATGCCAGGCTGGAGGAATAGTTGCCATAAAAATAAGGAAAAATCCATTCCCTCCATGCTTTCTGGGATACAAGGGCTGACTTTTGGGACTGTGGAGGGATGCTCAGCCTCAAGCCTGGTCCAACACAGCCAGCACCACAGGACCTGGAAATAAGGGCCTGGTGGGGATAAGGGGCTGCTGGATGGAAACTCCCCAGGACTCAAGCAGCCACAGGCGAACTTTTTTTGTGGCTTTTTAAATTTTTAAAAATCACTGTATTCCAAGGAAGGGTGTAGCTTCTGCAGTATTTCATTAGGGGGAAAAGCAGCGATGCAAATGATAGCGTTTTCACTCAGTAAGATCAGTACCACCTTTTTCTTAGTGCAATGGAAGGAAAAAAAAAATCAAGCGGGTCGAGTTTTCTTTTCTAAACTGCTTCGAGCTAAGATGTGGTTTGTAGGATGAGGGTGGGGCGGGTGTCCGTCTGCTTTTGCAGGTGTAGATTTACAGCTGTACTTCAGCTGATGCAATATCACGGTCGAGGATCCTGACACATGGTGGGGTACCCTCAGGGTGTGCACCAGTGCGCGGCGGGCTGGTTTGTGGCAGGGAAAAATGCCACTTTTGAAATCCAGAAGCCAAAATGGATCTAAACTACAAATTGTATGAATTTTCCTGCCATCTCGTTTCCCTCCCCCAGCAAGCAATTTGTGCTTGGAGAGGGAGTCTGGGGGGAACCGCATGTATTACAGGCGTCAGGTGTGAACCCCATGTGTGATCTCCCCAAAAAACCCCAGGTGCTATTGGGGGACTTTGGGAGGGTGGATGCTGAGGGGACAGGCTCCAGCTCTCCCTCTTCAGGGCACTTGGTGCAAGCAGAGGTTAGCATGAGCGAGCGGCGACTAAACCTGGGCCCCTGCAAAATAGATAAGGGGGCAGAGCAGCTGCTCCCATGTGATTTCAGCCTCCCTAATCAGCGCCAAAGAGGATAAGGAAAGACAGGGAAAGTGTCCTTGGGAAGACAAGGGGAGGGATGCAACACCTGCAGGAAGAAAAGCAGCCAAAGAAGTAAACAGAGGTGTTATCAGCCCCAAACAATGACCTGCCACGGCTATAAAAAGCCACCGGGGTGAGACCTCGCGAACACCTTGACCTTAAAGGTGCCGAATCCACCGGAGCTCTGCAGTGACCGTCTCCAGGTCCCCGGGACTTCCAGGACATCCAGCCCAGGATTGGTGAGATCTTATTATTGGGGTCCTACTACGCTTCTGCTTCGCTTCGCCCATTCCCTCACCCCTTCCCCATCCCCTCCCCGGGAGCCGGTGGGTTGCGGCAGCTGCCCACTCGGCCACAGCCGCCCGTCCCCACCTTTCCCGTCCCTTGCTACCAGGTTTGAGGGCGCTTTTCGGAGGGGTGGGTCGCGGGGTCGCAGCCTTCCTCTGCGGGTGGGTTGGTGGTACTGGTGTTATGGTAGCTTTGCCCTGAAACGGAGCCAGCTCGCATCTTGTTCCCCTCACTATGATGACCGACATCGTTAGCAACTGGAAGCTGGAGCAGTTTGTGCTCCAGAAATGCCTCCCCCCAGTTTGGTCCCCGGGGGCCTTCCAGGGCCCGGAGGCATACCAGCAGCTGTGCCAGCAGTGGGAGAGCTGGTCAGAGGAGACCAAAAAGTCCAAACCCTCAAACAGATGCAAGAAGCGAGCGGCTTTGCAGGGTTTGCTGATGGTGGGTAGGGAGTTATCCAAATTGCTGAAGGAGGCTCTTGAGAGCGTGCAGACACTGGAGCAGGCCAAGGGTGAGCTCAAAATGCAGGTGGACAACCTGAGGGCGGAGGTGCAGGGTTTGTGCGGGGACTCTCTGCGGAATGCAGTGGAGATCACCCGGCTGGAGAACAAGCTGGGCTATGAGAAGATGAAAGCAGAGGAGCTGCAGAAGGAGGTTGGGAAGTGGATTGGGGAGACCCATGATGCCCAGAGCGCGGTGCGGGCGGTTCTGCAGGACATCCAGCGGGACCGGGGCACTGGCCCTGATCACAAGGTATGCCACGCCAAGATCCAGGAGCTGCAGGCAGAGTTGGGGGTGTCGAGGGGCATCGTGGCTGCCATCCAAGGCAAGAGGAGCCGGTTTGGGAATGGCGAAGGGGAGGATTCTGTGGACCTGCACCCACCCCACTACGACTATGAGGATGATGTGTGGGGTGCCAACAGCCCCACCAGGCCATCCCCCTACGCTCCTCTGCGGGAAGAGGTGTCCCAGCTGCAGGGAGGGGAGGCAGAGGCTTCCAAAATTAAAAAGAACCCCCCCGATGAGCCAGCCAGCTATGGCCCACTCCAGGCCATAGACACCAACAGGGCTGTCCTCTGGTTTACCCCTGAGCAGCTCAAAACAATGGGGAAGATGCTGGGGCCATTGACAAAGGAGACAGCAGTCAACTGGCTGTCCAGGGCCCAGCGGCTGCCCAGGTGTCAGAGCGGCAACTTGGTCAGTGACCTGATAGACATGGTGAGAAAGTGCATGAAACCAGATGATTTCGCGGCGCTGCCGGGGGACGTGCAGATGGGCAACGTCCAGGACATCAGGGATGTCCAGTTGGCCGTGCTAAAAGTGTTCTTCCCAGAGGTCAACCCCTTAGTCCTCTTCCACCAGGAGAAGCAAAACCCTGAGGAGCGGCCGGATGCCTATGTTAACCGTAAGAAGATGCTCTACCAGATGGCTGGGCTGCCCGGCTCAAAGGACACCCCCCTCAACTTTGACAGGCCCGAATTCAAGGAGCCGCTGGTGGTGGGGCTGACCCCCCCATTGCGGGTGATTGCCGGTGGGGACGCAGCCAGAAAGCCGCTGTCAGAGCTGGAGCAGATCCTGACCCAGAATTTTGAGCTACAAAAGCAGGCATTCCCAGGGTACATGCTGGGGGGGAAGAAAGGGAAAACCTCGGCCATGACCTTCCAAAATGCGGGGGTGAGAAAAATGCAAGGAGACAACCGAAAAGATCCTGATGGCAAGGGTGGTTCAGGGAAGGAGAACCAGCAAGGGATGAGGTTTCAGAAGTCCAACCCTTGGCGGGCCGAGCTGAGGAAGCGCTTGATAAAATACGAGAAGCAGGAGGATATTGATGGCTTGCCGGACGCGGAGCTCTTCCAAAAACTGGCCCTGCATGAGGCCAAAAAGCACAGCAGCTCCCACCCAATTGACCCGGGGTCTAAGGCTCAGCAATAGGGCTGCCAGGCACCCGCATCGCCCCTTTTTGTGGCACCAATTAAGACCGATTCGTGGGGGCGCCTGATAGTTGATATAACTATTGGAGGAGGGGTGCTTGGACAAGTGATGCTAATTGATACTGGTGCCTCTTATTCAATTCTGAATATGGTTCCTGGCGAAGCTGGGCTCTTCCAAACCTGTGAAATTATTGAACTGACAGGGCCAAATGGCCAAAAATCATCAGTGCCGTTCACAGGGCCCATAACCTTTGAAATTGGGACTGCCAAAGGGTCTGAAAAATTTGGGAAAATGGAAATGAAGGGAAAGCCGGGAATTTTAGCCATCTCTGCCCTGACAAAGATGGGGGTGGTGGTGGACCTGGCAAACCAAGCGCTGTTACACTGCCCCCAAAGTGATGCGCTTGTCATCCCGGCGAACCACAGGGTGATGTCGGTGAAAGCCCCCGAGCTCCTGGTCCTCCCTGAGTGGGAACCCCGAGTGAAACGGGTCACGGAGCGGTTCCCCCAGGTCTGGGCAAGGAGCAAGCTGGACTGTGGGCGGATTGACGCTGTTGTGGCAGTCAAAGGGCCAGATCCCCCTCCTCAGCCACAGCCCTGCTACCCGGCTGAGGCGGAGGATGGCTTGTGGGACACAGTCAAAACCCTGTTGGAGCAGGGGGTGGTGGTGGAGCAGCAGAGCACCAGCAATGCCCCGGTGTGGCCCCTGCGGAAAGCTGATGGGAAAACGTGGAGGCTGATGGTCAACTTCAGCGCTCTGAACCGTGTCACCCCATTGCGGACCTCCATGGCAGCCAAGTACCCTGACATCATGGTGGTCACCACCCGGGGATCCAAGTGGTTCTCGGTGCTCAGCCTGACCAGCCCATCCTTTGCCATACCTTTGCACCCTGAGTCCTGGCACAAGTTTGCTTTTACCCTTCGAGGACGGCAATTTGCCTTCACCAGAGTCCCCCCGGGCTTCCACAATGCCCCTACCATCTGCCACACGCACGTGGTGAGGATGTGGGAGAAGCTCAGCCACCGGGAGAGCGTGCTGTCCTGCGCGGGTGACATCCTCATCCACACCCGGACGAAGGAGGAGAACCTGGAGGTGCTGGCGGAGGTGCTGGAGGCTGTCCAGAAGACAGGCTTCAGGGTCAGCCCCACAAAGGCCCAGCTGTGCTGGAAGGAGGTCTCATACCTAGGGGTGACCCTGGGGGAGGAAGGGCGCTCCCTGGAGAAGCAGAGGGTTGAGCTAATACAGAGGGTGTCGGCACCAGCTGATGCCACCACCCTGAGGTCCTTCCTGGCTCTCCTGAGGTTCTCCCGGGAGTTCATCGAGGGCTATGCGGAGAAAGCTGCCCCTCTCTGCCACCTCCTGAAGAAGGACACCCCTTGGGAATGGGGGCCAAAGCAGGACGAGGCAGTGAAAACCTTAAAGGAGAGCGTGGTGCGAGCCCCCGTGCTGGTGTATCCCCAGGGGGATAGACCCTACGTCCTGCAGTTGGCCAGCACGGGGAGCGGGCTGCAGGCCACCCTGGGCCAGCAGCACGGTGCTTGTCTCCTCCCCGTCGCCCATGCCTCGCGCCTCCTGACACTGTCTGAGCAGCAGTTCACAGATTACGAGAGGGAGGTTTTAGCCTTGACCTGGGCCCTGCAGCACTGGGAGCACCTGGTGGGGTCGGCCCCAGTGCTGCTGAGGACCTCCCGTGCCCCGGTGAGATATGTCTTGTCGGGGAAGGGGAATGAGGGTCCCCCGTGCTGCCCCAGGATGGCCAACTGGGCGTTGGCATTAACCAACAAGGACATCCCTGGGGACCCCTCACCTGGTGCCTATGGGGTAGTAATCAGTGGAGAGAGGGACGGGGAGGAGGCAGGGGGTCCTCTGGCCAAGTCCAAGCTGCAGTGGGCGCCCCTGTTTGAGAGCGGCCTCAGCCTGGCAGAGGCCAAGGACAGAGGCTATGTCGTGTGGTTTGTAGACGGGTCCAACTACCATGAGGAAGGGGTGCCCTACACGGGCTATGCCGCCGTCAACCCTGGCACTGGGGAGGTGGTGAAGGGGAAGTGCCTGCCGCACTCCATCCAGGCTGCTGAGCTGGTGGCCGTGACGGCCGCCCTGGAAAACACGCCATCAGACCAGCCCCTGGCCGTATTTTCGGACTCGGGTTGGGTGGTGCGGGCGGCACTGGAATGGCTGCCCCTCTGGAAGGAGCGGGACATGCAGTCCGCTGACGGCAAGCCCGTCACCTACGCCAAAAAGCTGCTGTACCTTGCGAGGTTGGCAGAGCAGAGGGCACACCCAGCCCAGATCATTAAGGTGAAGGCCCACAAGAAGGGAACGGAGGAGGCCAAGTGGAACAAGGAGGCGGACGCCAAAGCCAAGCAAGGTGCGAAGGAAGGGCTGATGTGGAAGGCCAGCAAGACCTCGGAGAACGGCCCCGTGTCAGTGGCTCCCAGCAGACACTGGGAGAGCGTTGACCTCCTGGGCTTGCAGGCGCAAGACCCCAGCATCCAGGATTTGGTGCAGGGCAGGGAGTATAAAGGGTGCAAGGTGTGGAAAGACGTCTCGGGGCTGGTCTTGGCACGGAGGGAGGGGGTGGACTTCCCGGTCTGGGTGGTGCCTGAACTTGTCCGGATGGAGCTGGTGGCCCTGGCTCACGAGCAGGGGCATTTGGGGATGGACAAGACCATGGTGAGGCTGCAGGTAGCTGGGTGGTGGCCTGAAATGAGAGAGGACGTGGAGAGGTACGTCAGCAACTGCCTGACATGCGCAGCCAACAATCCCAACAGCAAAACGGCCAAAGCCCTCCTGGGCCACCAGAGGATTTCTGGGCCATGGAGCAAGTTGCAGATGGAGTTTATCGGCCCTTTGCCCCAAACAGCCCAAGGGAACCGGTATTGCTTGGTGATCAGTGATAACTTCACCAAGTGGGTGGAAGCGTTTCCAGCTCGAAACAACACGGCCAGTGCAACAGCGAAGATCCTGGTAGAGCATGTCTTCTCACGGTGGGGTGTCCCAAAGGAGATCAACTCGGACCGCAGCCAACGCTTTGTTGGAGAAGTCACGAAAGGGGTGTGCCAAGCCCTGGGCATCAAGCAAAAGCTTCACATCACGGGGCATTTCCAGAAGCCCGGCTCTGTGGAGGGGCCCAACCAACTGCTGAAGACGGCGCTGAGGAAGCTTGTGAACCAGCAAAGGAAAGACTGGGATCAGAAGCTCCCACTGATCCTGCTGGCGTTACGGGGGGCTGCGGCATCTCACGTGCCTTCTCCCCAAAAGCTGCCTCCTGCAAGAGATCCAAAGCTGCCAGGACACTGGTGGCAAAGAGGGGAGCCGCCGGATGAACTGCAGCCCCGCGTGCTGACAGACAGATGGGTCCAGGACACGCTGAGGACCGTGTGTGCTATGTACCACCAGCTTGCCTTGGTGCAGGAGACCAACATCCCCAAGATGGATAAGCAGCTGGGAGTGCTGCTGCACCCCGGCGAGTGGAACACAGGGGACCTGGTAACATATCGGGGGGTTAGAGAGAAGAACCAGGTGCTGGCACCCCAATGGATGGGGCCCGTTAGGGTTGTGAACAAGGCCAGCCCCTCCATCTACCAGGTAGAAATCAGAAAGGGGGCGAAAAGGCAGGAAAAATGGCTCCATTCTTCGCAATTAAAAGCATGGAAGGGAAATTAACGGGGCTGGAGAGCCCGTCTTGCTTATGTTTTGCAGATAAAGGAAAATGGAAGGCGATTGTGACCAGCGGGAAGGGCGAACTTCGTGGCACCACCAGCCTTGTTTGCGCTGCGGGGAAAATGCTTTCAAATTTCTGGTTGCAGTGTTTGCTTTGCTTTCTGGTATGTGCGTAGCGCTGAGCACCCAACGTGCCCAACCAACCCATCAGCTTCTCAGACAAAAAGTCAGTCGTTCCCACTTAGAAAGGCACCCCGACACATGGGCCACGGCCCAGCACAGGGTTAGGAGGTACACAAAAATTGGGACCGATTGGCCCTGGTCTCAAGCTCACATCAAATATACAGGAAGCATGGGATTAAATTCTAACACAGACTTAAATTTGTCCACGGTGGTTATGCATGGGACAGAGGTGTACTTGGAAAACGAGTGGAGCTGGGATAGCACAAACAGACTTCCACAGCTTCTGGGGAAGGTGGGACAAGAAATAAAGGTAGGGTGCAGGGTAATTAATGGATCCACTCACCAGCGAGTAACTCAAATCTCCGTAACCGAAGTAAAAACCAAAAAGAATCAGAAAAAAAACTGTGCTGTGGAAAAATTGGACTGTTGGTACAATTTTACTTTGGTCCAGCCAGTCTTTGTAGTCTGCCTCTGGGCACGCAACAGCGTGGGGCTGTCTTTTAAATTCAAGATTAGCACCACGACACATTCCTTTGCTGCCGTTAAGATCTCAAAGTGCCATTTTCTGGCCTGGCATGCAGCCCAACACGCTGAAGTTGGCAACCAAGTAAAATTGGAAATTAAATACTCCCAAGAAAGTGTAACCGACCCAATGCAAATTGATGGCACCACCGTGACTATCGCTGCCCCTAACGGCTGCAAGTGGGCTGTGCCAGTGAACTGCCTCCGCGAGAGCAAAACACTGAATAGATCTGAATTAGGCACAGAGGCTTCATGGTATAATCAGGATGATGGACGCTGCCCACACCTGGTCATAAACCTCCAGGTGTGGTGTCGAGGAAATCTGAGTGTAGAAATGTCCCCCGAGCTTGGAGGAAAGTGGTGGATAGGAGGCCCTGAAGGATTTAAAAAAGAGTTTACCATCATTGCTGTCTTGCGCCCCTTTGTTTCCAAAATAGGCCCTTACGTAGTCAAGAAAAATCACATCCAAGAGCTGTTGACCGGGCCTGTCCGGTCACTGAAGAAGGTGGTGTTGTCTCTGTCCACTGTTAATATTTCATCCATCAGACCGCACTGTGCCCCCTTCCTATCCACCCTAAGGGAGGAGGAGGCGCCGGGCTGGGAGTCCTCAACAGCATGAACGTTGAGGTCTTGGCCAACAAGTTGGAAGCTGTCAGCTCAGGCATGCAGGGCCTCCTCAACCCCCTGAATTCATCCCTGGCCAGCCTCGGAATGGGGCAGTGGCTGGTGTCAGAGGTGTTGCCCACCTGGGAACAAATAAGCGAGAAAGACCACCAGGTGCTGTTGCGAGCACTGGGCATCGAACAAAATAACGTCTCTCTTGCTCTTAGTTGCATCCAGGCCCAGATGTGGGTGCAGAGTGTTGTTGCAGGTATCCTGAGAGATGGCGACAATGGCATCCTCCCCACTGAGATCCGAAAGATTGTGTGGGATGCAGCCACAGAGAAGGAGCGGCAGCTCCAAGCCTGGTGGAGGCTCGTCAACTTCACCCATGACCAGGTCCTCAACACAGTCATCGCCCACGTCCTGACCGTGGCGGAGGCCCACATTGAAAAGGTCTACCCTGTTGTGGCCCTGGGGGTTAACACAAACGGGTCTGTGGTCTACCCCCTGGACCACCGCATGTGGGCAAGGGTGTCTGATGGGAAATGGCAATCGGTAGATTTGGAAGCCTGCATTTTGGAAAGGGGGCTGGGATTCATATGCGAAGATGATGCCCTTAAGGCGAGCGATGTTTGCTTTGACACCAAGGAAGGGGTGTGTCATTTTGAGATCAATCCCCAGAGCAGTAATAAAACCTTG
>NW_009258675.1:1433237-1468764 GCF_000687185.1 Egretta garzetta
AAGGGTGCGTGTGTTTTAGAACTATGTGTAAATACGTGCAGATTAATGACATTTATAATCAGACCGTGTTTAATGATTCGAATATGTGTGCTTGCAATGTAGCTATTATTAGAGGCTGTGATTTTGTCTATAAACCGCCCATGTTTACTAACCAGTTGCTAATCAGAAACTACACCTTGTATCGTAGCATAACCCCAACCCCCATCGGTATGGATTTGTCACTCGTAAAAGAAATGTTAGAGCATGCAAATTTACAGCAGCTGTTAGAAAATGCTAAGGCAGAAGCTAAAAAGATACTAATAACTGTACATCATGATGGCAATGTTATAAAACAGGTAATGGAACGAATTAAGAGGGTGGGAGACCACCACTGGTGGGAAATTTTCTTTGGCTGGTCCCCCACGGCCACCGGCATCTTCAACACGCTGCTGCACCCCGTTGTAGTTATACTGCTGATGCAAATCTGTGTGTGCTTTGCCATGGTAGCAACTTGTTACTGGATGAGGCAGGTGAAGCTCTGCATTGACAACCAGCTGAAAGGACTGGGGATAGCCAAGCGCCTCCTGCCATAGTCAAGGGCAAGACTGGATTGGCCTCTGTGTTTGCCACCAAGAAGAACTTTTAAGCTCCGCTGTTGGCTGCAACCCAGTAGGCGTTGAGCGGTGGGGACACACGCCATACCAGACCTTGATGTGAGGGATGGCCTCCTCTGTTGTAAGAGGGCCATCCAGGAGGGGAGGGCAGGCCAAGCAGCCTGCGGTTGGCATGAATCACAGAATGGTTGAGGTTGGAAGGGACCACTTGAGATGATCTAGTTCAATCCCCCCTCCTTAAGCAGGGTCACCTAGAGCAGGTTACCCAGGACTGTGTCCAGTTGGGTTTTGACTATCTCCACAGATGGAGACTCCACAACCTCTCTGGGCAAACCTGTTGCAGTGTTTCATCACCCTCACAGTACAAAAGCAAGAATTAGTTAGTGTAAGCAACTTGTCTTTGAACCTCCCATCCCCAAATGCTAATGTGAAGAAGCTGCTCTTGTGTGGTTTAAGACTCCTTAAGCAGAGGAGAACGGGACAACTAAAGCCAAGGACAGTGCCTTTGGAAGGAAAGAAAAGGGAATTTAACACCTGAGCGTGGAAAAGCACCCACTGAAGATGGCAGGGGTGTTACCAGCCTCAAAGACTTGGGAAGATGATAAAAGATGAGCAGAACAAAAGACCCTGTAATCACCTTAGACTTAAAGGAGCAAAATCCACACGGACCTTTGCAGCAACCATCTCTGGGTTCCCGAGACTCCCAGGACGTCTGGCCAACGGACTGGTGAGATCTTGTTTTTGGAGCCTGGACATCACCGCTTTGCTTTGCCTAGTTGTGCATGTACTCAATAAAATCTGCCTGTTAGAGGATGGACTGCCTATTCAGTCGCCGCCTGCTCAGCTGCTCACTGCCCAGGCTTGTAACTTGGCTACACTGGTTAAGAGAAATTCTGATAAAAGGAAAAGATATGGGGTTTTTTCCCTTTAAGAGGCTAAAATCACTCACTTGCTTTTTATCTGCAGAATATTCCCTGAAACACCAAGATTTCTGCCTTGGGCTGACGAGCGGGGCTCTGAGCTGGAGCACAAACCTGCTCCCCTCTTTCATTCTGCCTCTCCTATCCTGCATCCCCCCCTGCCTCTGAATCCAGAAGAAGCCTTAAAATATACATAGCGGGTCTCAAACGATTTAAAAACATTGGCAATTTCAAAAAACAAATCAACCACCTCGTTTTCAGCCCATGTGTCTGATCTCATCTCGGAGGCGCTGCTCTCTCTGAGAATGGGGGGGTTACGCAGACAAAAAGCCCTTTGCAATCCAGGCTAAAATGAAAAAGATTAAAGAACTGGCCTTTAACCCTTTAACCTTTAACTGGCTAGCTCGAGAAATGAGGTAAAACCCCAACTTTTCACAATCACCGGCCTGGGAAGCGCTAAGAAACAGCATATTCCCACAGCATAATTTTTTTTAAAGAAAAGTGAAACTTCAATATATGGGTTTGATAAGGACGCTTCTCTTTAAGGAGCACACATTATAACTGAGCTCATGAAAACACGAATAAAAAAATCACTATCTAAAATCACAAAAATCCTTTTTCCCCCTCCAAGAACCACAAGAACAACCCCTTCGCCCTTGGGACGGGAGGTCGAGCTCTTCCCCCTGGCCCTCCAACCCACCCAGGGAAGGATCGGTGCCTTGTGCCCGCTACACTCTGCTGCTCCTTCATTTTACCCATAGCAAAGCCTCACAGAAAACACAGTTATTCTGGTTAAAGCACCTTTCTTACTTGCTTGTTTCATGAGAATTCATTTCCCTGTGAGTAATTACCCTTTTATACAAAGCCTTTACCCCTCTAACCTGTTTTGGGAGCCTGTAGGGGGAAAAAGGAACCACAGAAAATTCACATTATCCACTCTTTGGTCCCAAACTTGCACTGGGTCAGCGTGGCACAGCCGGGGTTACCCCTGGGGTGATGGTATAGCCATGGGGAAAGGGGTTCCTACAGGTATACACAGGTTTTAGCTGAATGCAGACCCCTGCATGGATGCTGGATGCGGTGGCAGCATCGTGGGCAGCAGCATCCTGGGCAGCAGCATCCTCCGCAGCCACAACGAGCCGCTGCCCTGGGCACAGCCGGCACACAGTGCACGTAGGTTTGGGAAGTTTGCAAAACCATGAAGTTGCTCCCTCTTTCAGTGTCATTTGCTTATCACCGCACACCGAGGAGGGTTTTCATGGCAGCAGCAGTGTCCCTGTGGCTGTGATAGACTTCGGGTGCAGCCCAGGGGCAGGACCTTGAGTTTTTGTCTGCTTTTCCAGTGGTATCAGCAGATCCCATAGAAGATTTTACCGAAACTTGCTTGCTTTCCTGAGCCAAATGGGTGACACAATTGTACTTATTCCCTGATGGTTTTGTCCCTGTCCTCGGTACTTTGGAGCAGAGGGGAGTCTGCCTGTGCCCGTGGAAACCCCCGACCCATGTGCAACGTGCCAGCTTTCCTCGGTGGGCTGAACTTCCCTAGGTAGATGGAAGTGGCAGTTTCAGAGCTCGCCCAACCTGGCTGGCTCTGCTTTAGGCTGCGAAGATCCATGCGGGCAGGTCACTAGCCCTGCTGGTCTGGTCCTGTGGCAGTAATTCAGATGAACTTTTGAAAAACGAGGGGCTAAGATGCTGCTGCAAAGCAGTTTTGACTCAAGTGGAACAAGTGATGTAAAAATAAGCCTTGGTGGAACCCCAGATATGCTGGGGTCCTCTGTAGGGTCTAAAAAGAGCCCACAAGGCACCGGAAGGTACGAAACACCTAATTTAACCCAAGAAGCCTGTTCTCCATGCAGAACATCTGCTTATCTCTGGGTATGTGTCATGGGACTGCAGGGCTACTCTGTTACTTCTCTTGGGTACCTGGCATGATGGACCTTTCCTGCTGCTGCCGAGGATCCTGCCAGTTTTGGGACGGGCCACACAGAGGTGCCACAGCAGGTCCTCGCTCCATCTGAGCAGACACGGAGCGTCTCCATCTCCTCCAAAGCAAAGGTGAGGAGCTATGCGGAGATATCTGGATCGTGGCTTCATGGGGCCACCTCCAGAGCCAGTGCTGGGGTAAAGACCCAACTGCTACCCTGAACCTATACATCCCACATTGGCCCAAATAAAATCGAGAAGGAACTTGAGCCTGGGTTTTCCCCTGGCTAGGATTGCACTTAAGTGTGTTGCTCAGAAAAAGCTCAGACTTTGATTTCCCAGCCCCAAACGGGTTAACATCACTGGATATTCATGAAAACATTGAAAAGAGCCTGGAATTTTTTTTTGCCAGGGGTTCTGCCAAGCTTCATTTTGCACCTCCTCGGGCAGGGCCAGGCAGAAGCTGGCAGACTTCGGTCTGTCTGTCAGACCTGCCTCCCCAAACCCATTTTGACCGATGTC
Organism: Egretta garzetta; assembly: GCF_000687185.1. Classification (NCBI taxonomy): domain Eukaryota; kingdom Metazoa; phylum Chordata; class Aves; order Pelecaniformes; family Ardeidae; genus Egretta; species Egretta garzetta. The sequence continues at coordinate 1,437,199 of NW_009258675.1, forward strand.
ACTCTCCCATGTGAACTCTGCCTTTCAGACTCGAGGCTTGGCCATGGCTCTCCTTTTCCTACTCTTTCCAAACTTCCCTCTTTCCCCCTTCTGGTTTTTAGCCCCTTCCTCCACCAGGTGCTTTCCACCTTCCTTAACACCAGTTTTCTTGCTCCTAGAGTGCGACTGTCACTCAAGATCGTCCTTCAGGACTCCCTGCTTTGAGCAGGACATTGCAAAGCTCTCTTCCTTCACCCAGCACCTACAAGGTGCCTGCACAGTCACAGAGAAGGGATTCACTGGCTTAGAACCTCCTGGTGTTGATGTCCTTCAAATCGCATGCATTTTGTAAGCCACTGCGCATCAAGGAATCCTACAAAAGCAAAAGTAGGAGCAGGTGGATTGATACCCTGGAGGGTTTGATCTCGATGCAGGACTGGACTGTCCGCTGCAGTGCTCTGGTTGTGACCCCTCCGTATGACACCTTTATGGTTGAGAACAAACATTTTACTCCCATCAGCCATGCTTAGTGGCTAGGCAAGCTGTCCCCCAATTCCTTTTGCTCCCAATTTTACTCCACCCCAGCGCACACCAGGTGATTCACAGAGGAGCTGGATACTAGCCCCAACTATTTACAACCTGTAAACTTACTGTAGACACCACCCAGCACAGCAGAGCAGTAAGGGAGGAGTGAGAAAGCCCCAGGGACAGAGCGACACAATCAGATGGCGGTGTAGTGCAGCGTGCTATGTCCCAGCTGATCACGATTCATTACCTATGGACAGGATGGAAGAAATGAGTTTTAGGAGGTGGAATAAAGAAGTGCATCGGGGCTCAGAGGCACAATGAGGAGAGTTGGTTTGAGAGCTAAAAAGCTGGGGTGTGGGACAGATTCTGGCCTTTGTTGATTTCTTCTGCTTCATAGAGTCCCAGAGAAATTCTGTGATGTGCCAGCACCCAGCGTGAAGGGAGACACTTGATTTATTCCTCACAGCAGACTCAGGAAGCGATCAGATATACATCAGCCTGGCTGAGAAGGGGTCACGAATAACTCAGCAGGGAGTTAGTGTACTCTTAGGAGGGGCGAAATGACTGAAGTTAATATCCCGCAGAGGGAAATGCAGGGAATTCTTATGGGTTCACTCATTTTCTTGAAAAATAAAACACAATAGAAACAATTTCCAGTTTTGAGAGAGATCTATCATTGGCACAACTGTTGAGTTTGGCAAAGCTAACACAAGACAGTGTAGTTAACAATTAGGCCTTCTACAGCATGGGGAAATCAAAACATCCTTGTTCCTCCAGCTGCTCACAGCACTTTCACCAGTGGACGAAGAGTCACAGATTCCTGGAAAGAGAACAGAGAGACACGAGGTTATCTGGAGTAGTGCAGGCTACAAGATATGGTGAAAACCCCATCCCCCTTAAACTTTTAACTACATTTCCCTTTCTTCCCAGCATCTCTAGAAGTAATGCAAGGCTTTATTCCATCGAGACACATGGGAAGTTGGCGATATCTGTGACAGTGATGGTGGCTATGCCATTTGACCTGATCTGAGGGCAGAAAGCAGCTGCAGGGCACGGCTCGATGAGGTGAGCAATGCTGTGAATTTACAGCACATGGGCTGCTCCGTGGAAACCGCTCTCTCCAGCCTCGTACCGTAGGGTGTGCAGAGTGGCTTCTCCCTCAAACTGAGGTACGTTACTCATACTGGTCTTGGATCAAGAGTACATATTTGGCCAGCAAACCCATGCCCTGTTTTGTTTCCTGATAACTCGTTGTGCAGCTGGATGCAGATTTACAGGCCTGGCTCTCCCACTACATCATCTGCCCAGATGGGCTCTGTCCCCATACAGGGGTATGCCCATGGATGCTGCACTGTTCCATGCATGGCAACCAATGGTGCAGAGATAAAAGTCATGGCTGGAGCCATCTGCACCGTGTGTTTAACTCCCTTTCCGCCCCTCCAACAGACGAAGGCTTGTCCAGTGTGATAATGAAAGTCCTGGCTGATACCAGCACGGTAAGAAAGGAAAATGAGAGTAAAAATGCCCTATCACGGGCAATATGCAGTCAGTACTTTAATATAACGCTGTCTTTAGCTTTTTCATAAATTCCATTAAAGTATTCTAACATCCTTCCAAATGCATTCAAAGGACCCAGAGAGGCTTGCGTGGCAATATTCTTTGCACTTAGCGTATTTGCTGTAAGACAAAGGTGTTTTAGCTGTGCATACAGGATTGACACAAATATTTTCAGAAACCCAGATATAATCAGGCATTACTGGGGACAGAGGAAAGCAGTGAAGACAGACTCACCTCACTGTCAGAGCCAAGCGTTGTTCCGTGGGGAGAGAGACAAGCCCCCATGGCTTATGCAGCAAGCGCTCCCAAGGGACAGAGGGTAGACACCGACGTTTACAGATCCCCCCAGGAAGCAAACAAACAGTAAGTGCCATTAGATAGTTTAATGACTGCAGCATTTCCACAGCCACCCTTAAACTGATTAAAGATCAGAAGTTTCAAAGCTGAAGGCCTAACACAAGGTACTTTTTAGACAGTTCATTGGACTGTCTTTGATTTTTAGTGCTACTGAGCCACAGGTAGTCAGCTATTCTCAAAACTAACCCCCCTTTTGAGATGCTTACAAGGGGATATAGACGCTTATTTATTAAGTTTTAAGACTGCTTGGAAAACACTGGCCTAGGCTTCCATTTGCTGATCTCGTCTCCTGCATTTGTCAAATGCCACATGAGAGCATTCTGAAGCATAAACACAACAAATCCACCTTGCTGGGGGGTCCTGTTGCATTAACCTCGCTCTCCGTTAGCCGACGTTGCAGTACTGTCACTAATGCAGTAATGCCTACTGGTCTATGTTTGCCTAAGCAACAGCATCAGAATACTCGACAAAACACTACCAAAACCCCCAAAACCCCAAAGACTTATCTGCCTCAACAGCACATCTACCAATGAACAAGAAAGTACTGCCACAACAGTGGTGTATGTCTGCCCTCACTTCCTTCATGTGCTCACAAACCTGACCGATAATCTTAACCCAATCAGTTTCAGGGCTAACGCGGAGCAGTAAAATCGTAACGGAAGATGACGTATCTACGAGTTGGAGAGCGGGTAAGGCTACACAGTGGAGGTCGAGATGGACACCAACTTGTGGGTGTTGTTTCCACCTCCTTTTCTTCACCAACTGGTGCTTCTTGCCGTCTTTGAGCACGGAACAGAAAGATGAAAGGCAAGCTGTGCACTGGCGTACGCACCCCGCGCTCGGCGAGCCCCCGTTTGCAGCTGCATGGCAGGCAGCTTGCTGGCACTGCTCAGGATGGGTGACACAACACCTTCACCGCAGGCACAGCACCGGGGTCGGCACACCAGCACTCCTGAACGAGCGCGGCTGGTGTGTGTGGTCTCATTTCTTCATTTGCTGAGCTAGAAAAAAGAATAGAGAGATGTAAACAAACCAGAAGGTGGGCAGCGAAGCAGCTGGCATCACCTTCTCTGTGAGATTTGAGTTTTTCTTAAAACAAAGCCCCTTCCCTACAGTTTTCTCATTGTGAGGGCAATTCTAAGGAAACGAGTACATCTGCTTGCTTAGGCTGTGAGTACAGAGTGATGTGAAATAACTTAGCAGGGAAAAGACACTCATCCCGAGTTTTCAAAAAGCATCACAGATCTGTAAGTGCTTGGACAGACACAAATGGCAGCAATGCTAACAACTGACCGTGGACAGAGGCTCCCAATCCCCAGACCTTATAAAAACCTGATGGGGTAGGTTTTATGTCTGATGTTGCTTTGTAGGATGCAACTCTGCTGTCATGGTCTTGATTTCACATCAGCTTCCCACATACCCTCTTTCACGTGGCCTAGGGAAGGAGCTCAGGTGTGAAGGAATTGCTGATGCACACTCCAATTTGAATGCTACACAAAATACAGGTGCAAAAGGTGCTTTCCCAAGGGGCCCTGAGGCCTCTGCATCATGGGCACCACTGCTGTGAGCTACTTGGCCAAGGAACCTTGGTGCATGCACACATGTTGCTGCTGAAGGCAAGCTCAGTTGCTGTTTGAGAGAAACCCATGTGAGCTGAGTCCATCCTGCATGGTCCCTTGATCTGGACTTGCATGAAGCTACAGTACCAAAACTCCTGTGGACCTCTGAGAAGTGGGCAAAAGGGCCAAATTGTGCACGTGTCAGCGGTCACACACCACTGGGACTCGTTTGACCAGAGAGCAAGGCAACTGGTCTGATGCTGCAGCAACATGGGGAGTGCAGAGCAGGAGAGGGAGCGTTACTAGGGTGAAGCTAAGCAAGGTAGAGTGATTTTTCTTTTTTTTTTTTTTTTTTTAAGCACAAGAGATGGATTTGAAAAAGGCTGAAGGCAGGGTAGGAAAGAGCTGAGCTGATACAGAAGGCCCCCACAGCTTCTCCCATCATGCTCTCAAGGCACGGACTTCATTTGCACATGAAGTCAAATGAATGTAAGGATACAGACTTCAGAGTTTTGATTAACATTCCGAGGACAACCTGTATATATAGCCTGGTACTTCAATGTGTCATTTACCATTGACATATCACTGACACTGAAGAATGAAGAGAAATAGAAATAATAATTTCTGCTGACTACAAAAGAGAAGGTTTTACCACTGCGGCTCAGAAATAGCATCAACAGAGACTGGTAGAACACAGTTCCAAAAGAAACATTTTGAGGCAAAAAGCTTAACTATGAGCAAGAAGTCTCACAGACAATATATTTCTCATACAGCATAATATTATTGATAACTGTGGTTCAGCCTGTGGAGCTTGAATTTATAATGCAGATGGTTTGGAAATGCCTAGCATTTAAGCTTTGGGGAAAACAACTTTATTTCACCTGTTTGTTAGGTTAATGCTCAGAACATTGCAGTGATCGGTTTCATTGGCAATTCTAAGAAATCCTACTTCATTTTAAAGGCTTCTTTTAAATCTCCCCTCCCACACACAGAGATTTTCAGTTTTCCTCACAGCTCTTGGAAAAAAACCAACCAACCAAACAAACAACAATGTACTGCTTCTTTCACATTCCCCCCATGGAGATTCTGGTTTTATTTCAAACTTGCATCTCCTAAGTAGAGAAACAGCAAGGACCTGAGCCTGTCAATGCAAGAACAGGTCTGTGACCTGAGGGTCTGTGCTTTTGCCTGGTGGTGTTGAGTATCAATCGTACGACAAAGCCCAACCGTGATACAAGTGGTACTCCAGCCCATTGTGCAAGGTAGGCTCCTGCAGGTATTCATGAATTGTGGAAATGTCAGTCACTTGTGGAAACGGAGATTTATGCCTGTGCCCCGGTCTTACACCCTGGAGTGGGAGTGACTGCCAGTGCGCACCTAGGAGCAAACCTGGGCAGGCGGTGTTCTGTAGCTCTCTGAAATCAAACGAGAATTTTCTTAAAGCTCAAGAGGAATCAATGCCTAAACTTTTGCTCTGCCAGAAATAACTGGTTGAAATAGCACTTCATCGCTTTCAACTGTAAATCAAACTCTTTGAACTAAAGGACAGTAGCTCATCTGGAGATGAGGAACACTGTTGCTCTTTTTCCAAAGTTTTCTCACAGAAAGATTTATGGCACTGTACCTATTTACTGTTTCCTAGTTACTCATTCTGTGTGACCCATTTTTGCAATACCTCCACTCATCACCAGTTTAAGGGTATAGTGAAGAACTGCTGTACAGTCAAGAACTATACTGGGCACTGGTGAGGCCGCACCTCGAGTGCTGTGTTTAGTTTTGGACCCCTCACTCCCAGAAGGACATGGAGGGGCTGGAGCATGTCCAGAGAAGGGCAATGAAGCTGGTGAGGGGTCTGGAGCCCAAGGCTGATGGGGAGTGGCTGAGGGACCTGGGGGTGTTCAGCCTGGAGAAGAGGAGGCTGAGGGGAGACCTTATCACCCACTACAGCTGCCTGGCAGGAGGGGGGATCCGGGGGGGTCGGTATCTGCTCCCAAGTAACAAGTGATAGGGCAAGACGAAATGGCCTCAAGTTGCACCAGGGGTTTGGATAGATTGGACATTAGGAAAAATTTTTCCCCCAAAGGGTTGTCAACTGTTGGAATGGGCTGCCCAGGGAAGTGGTTGAGTCCCCATCCCTGGAGGTATGTAAAAGATGATGCGTAGATTTGGTGCTTAGGGACATGGTTTAGTGGTGGGATGGCAGGGTTAGGTTAATGGTCAGACTTCATGATCTTAAAGGCGTTTTCCAACCTAAACAATTCTATGATTCTGTTCTATGCTACAGCTGGCTGGCATTAGAAAGATACTGTGCCTATAGCTGCTCACCACCTCACTTGGAAAATACAAGCAGGATAGGAAACAGGTACAGCTGGAAAGACACCAGGAGATCTGGCAGGGCAGTAACCTCCTCTCTCAGGTCATTTCCACCAGTGGATGTGAAGAAGAGCCAGAAGCTCTTAACATGTTAAGGTTAAAAAAGCTGCAGCTGGAAGAGCTCATCTGGCACCACATTCCTGGCAAGCTGTAAATCACAGGAGCAACTTGTGGAAAGGCAGGAAAGAGAATCCAAATCTCCCAGTTCTCACCCTGGTGCTTTCATCTTGGTGTTCAGCCTGGAGAAGAGAAGGCTGCGGGGAGACCTGATTGCAGCCTTTCAGTACCTAAAGGGGACCTATAGGAAAGATGGGGAAAATCTTTTCAGTAGGACCAGCTGTGACAGGACAAGGGGTAATGGCTTTAAACTAAACCAGGGTAGGTTTAGACTGGATATAAGGAAGAAATTCTTCACAATAAGGGTGGTGAGGCACTGGAACGGGTTGCCCAGGGAGGCAGTGGAGGCCCCATCCCTGGAAGCATTCAAGGCCAGGTTGGACGGGGCTGTGAGCAACCTGATCTAGTTAGCGGTGTCCCTGCTCACTGCAGGGGGGTTGGACTAGATGACCTCTAGGGGTCCCTTCCAACCCAAAACATTCTATGATTCTATAATTCTATAAACACAGCCATTAAGCACAGTATCAGCTTCCGTGCTGTTGGATGGCACTGCTGGCCAAGAGCTCTATACTGAAAAACATACTTTAATTTAATTAAACTGTAATAGCCCTCTAACTAGCTCAAAAAACAGTTTTACACTGTAATCTGATTCCATAGGAACATGGTAAATTTGAGATGCAGCTCACGGCATTGCATTCGGGCAATTTACACCGATTTCAGGTGATTGCCTCTCAGTCTTTATAGAAATATGCTTGGACAAGTTAGCAGGTTAGATATGACAAGGATGTGTCTCACAGGCCAACGGTAGGTTTAACTTGCCAGGTGTTAGCATTCCCAGTGTGCCTCGCTGAAACCACAGCCTGAGTTCAGGGCATGCAAGGTGACTTCAGGGGTTCTCCCTTTCATCGCAAGATCTCAAATGAGAGCCTTCCACCGTGAAAGCAGCTTCTTGCTCACTTCTCAGGATGCAGAACGAGATGTCCTGTTTCGGTTGTGGCTTTTTTCAGACAGACCTTGCGCTAGGATCTCACTACAGATTTTTCACATACTGCAGCCAGTCATGAAAAGGAAACCAAAGTATAAAAAAGTGATAGTATTTTGCAAAATACTATTGTTCATGCTACTCTTCACAGGATGCTGAACAAGACAGCTGCTTTCAGAGGTGAGCATCAAGGCTCTATTACGTCTTCACTGAACAAGTAACTCCAATGCTTTCAGGCATTTCTTGTTATTCCTGGCCAGCAGAAGAGTAGCCTTGCCTCCCTCCAATGCCAGCTGCCTTATGGATTGTTTAAGCTGATCTGTTTGCCCATGCATGAGAATAGTGGATGCATGGACACAGGGATGCCCCAGGGATGGTAGCTTTCAGGAGGAAGGAGAGGAAACTGGCAGCAGCAGTCTGCTTCAGGGATACATCATGGGCAGGATAAATCTGCCAGAATCTCCTTCTGCACCATTTACAGATGGTAAAAAAAAGAGGCCTTGGAAGAACTCAATACGTGATCCAGGTGATCCGAGAGCCAAAATTGAAATGCAAGAGTCTTCACCTAAGCCCAGCTTTAAACAGCAATTTTAACCTTGTTTCTGTGCTCAGCTGCACGTACACAGTTGTAACTTGCCTTTTTCATATACAGCAGCTCTTTCAAAAAGCCAAGCACCACACAGGTTTACCGAAAGAGGAGACAGATCAAATTTAGTGCTGTTGGGCCTTCACAGAGGAATTCTCATACCTGCATAAAACTCCATTGACTCCAAAGGGTCTCCAGTCAGATCTCCTACAAGTCTATCTCTTCAGATGCGACAGAAAAATCTATGATTTAATTTGTTCTCAAATCAGCATTTTAATGCTTTGGTCATTTCAATAGGAGGAACAGATAAGCACAAATAGCTTTCATTATGGACAGTGTGGATTCCTTTCTTACTAAGAAGTGAAAAAAAGATCTATTTACAGCAAAGGGTAAATAATCTCTGTGCCCAGTATCTTAAAATGTCTAGCATGTAGATAACCATAGGCACAGATGTGAAAGTCTAGGAACAAAGCAATCAGGAAACACAGGAACAACAATCACTATTTATGACCTTAGAAAATTCAATATCACTTATCTAAATTAGAGCTATAAGTCAGTTCTGCTAGATGAGAATCTGCTATGTCTCATCTGCAGCATTTACATCATAGATTAATCATTGTTTAATTAAAATGGGGCAAGAATGCTTCTTTTGGGTTCTTCATCTTTCATGTTTGGTACCAAGAAACTTTGTTTAGAGCTATTCTACATAGTTTGTGCAACCACTTTCCAGCAGGTTGGCGAGGAGGGTATGAGGTTCAAGTACAGATCTGGGGAATATCATTGAAAAAACCAAAACCATCTCCCTGTTTTGCCAACTCATGCTTTTTACCATATTTTCAGAGCTGTTAATCTCCTCCTCCTGACTTCCAAAAGTGCAACTCTTATTTCAAAAGCAAGTAAACTGGTGCTTTTTTCCCTTCAATTAGTCTGTTCCCCGCATACAAGCAGAGTACTACACTGTGGCTAGAGGTCTAACTGTTTTCTTAGACTGACTGCCTAAGGAGAGGAGGTGTATGTGAACGTATTGCAGCAAGGGCTCCTTACTAGCAATTGTGAAAGACACTGGCCATATTTCTACAGCCCTGTTTGACAGAGTGGCAGAAACATCAAATAGATCTTACAATGCCCCAAGGTTTGCTAAACTAGGTGTCCTGGGAGAAGAGAAAGTCATTATTTGTCTTACATAGGAGACAAGCTGCAGTGTTGCCCCTGTTACCCTCACAGCAAAGAGTGTATAAAGGAAAGTGTGCCTAAAATACCTCCCCAGTTATGCTGTAGGACAATGCAAGCAGCCTGCAGTTAGCAGCTTACCAACAGCTCAAAACTGTCATCAAGAGTTAGCCTAAGTTATGACTGAATCCGCTCTCTTCCCAAGTAAATAATGAGAAAAGCAGTTTTTAACGTGTGACTTGAGACCCCCTCATTTCAGAGAAGCAGGGGAAGAAAACAGAGCCTGAAACAGAGACCAGGGGAGATTAGAAAAGGGGACCAGAACAAGGACCCTATGTACAGTTTGAACGTAAAGCTGAATCCCCATGGATCTCCTGAGACTCCTGACCAATGAATTGTTATTGGCACCTATATGTCCCTGCTCAACTTTGTTTAGTTGTACATGCATCTAGTTAAACTTGTCTGTTAGAGGATGGACTAAGTTACTTGACAGCTCATATGCTAACTACTCACATTTATAACTTCATGAGCAACAGGAAAAATCTAAATCCAAGATTGCAATCAACCACAAAACACTTAAAAACTTAAAAAAAATAAAGCAGACTACATTGTTTTCAGGGCTTTTCAACCTACTTCTTATACCCGCAAAACTAAAACTAAGACAAATCAGACAGAATTCAAGGCTCGAGGACCCTGGTCTCTACTCCATCCCACACCACAACAACCCACAACAGAAAATTTCAGTTGGGCAGATTTACCAAGAGCAGCAGTTCAGCACAGGTGCCTCTACAAACAGACTAACCCAGTGGAAAGAACAGTTCAAGTGGTGCGACTCAGCAGCGTGATGGCTTTCAGATCCCACATCAAGGCTCAGAAAAAGCTTTCTTGCAACCTGAAGGCAATAAGAGGCAATAATGGTGTCTTAAGAAATTGCTTTTAAATTATTACTTTTCAGAACTTAACTGTATTTACTCAATCCAGCAGCTTTCAGTAAGACATCATACAGGCTTCAGATCCCCTACACAACCCCAGCTGTGCACAGTGCAGGCAGGCATGGCAAAATTCCTCTCTTCCTCTTGGGCAGCCTGCCTGCCCCAGGCCCTGTAGGGACTGATGCATTTCCAGTGTCCACAGCTCACTGAAGGTCTCATCTGGGAGCAACACAAGAGCTTGGACCCCATCATCTAAGTTTCTCAATGTATCGCACATATTCAGGACACCAGTGTTCATGGCACAATAACATAAATCCATACTGTGAATGAAGGTCTGGTGACACGACATTTAAAATGGAAATACAAAGCTGTTAGTGATTTTTCAGGGTATTGTTTGGATCACAAATCTAGCTTCTTTCTAACATTCTTTCTGTAAGTTAGTTTGAGCGAATAAAGCAGAAAGGAGCCTCATGCTATCAATTTTGCATGTTGCACCTTTTTTGTGTTTCTTAAACTAAAAATCAGGATTACAGTGAGAAAAATCTAATAGACAATGTATGTCTGACAACCAGGTGCATGTTTAATAGACTCATTTTGCGCTCAGAAATGGGTGACCAAAAAAACCCAAAACAAACCAAAAAAACCTAACAGCAAATAAGATCTCGAATCAAAAGCCTTTCAACATTCTCCTTTTAAATCTGTCCGAGAAATGGTTACAGACATGGCCAGGAACACTGTAGTGCCCTTATTTAACTTATGAGTTTATGTACTTTCCTAGAAGAATAACAGAAACCACAGTAGTAAGCACCATTGATATTAGAAAGAAGCTACGCATTTTGGTGGAATTCCAACAGTAGTCTGTAAGCTACTGACCCTCATTTGTGGTATATTCCAGAAGAGATTACAGTCTTTCAAACTCGTGTCACTGCAATGGCTGCAGTATGTGCAAGACGATTCAAAACTGATGCCTACCTACTGCCCCAAAATTTCAGAAGACAGGTTTTTTCCTGCTTCCAGGTTGGAACAAAAACTTTGCTTTTAAAAAAAAAAAAAAAAGTCACAGTATAGTATAAAATGGTTAAGTGAGTCTATAAACAGAATCAACTTCTTAAAGCTAAGCAGAACTTTTATCAATAACCCAAGACAGATTCATCCCAAAGTAGTTCCTCTTCAATTTTGACATGTGTCTGTGGCTTCTTTTTATCCTTTTTGTGCTTTTTGCTCCCTTTCTCAGCAGGGTTTTCTTTAAGACTTTTGTCATTATAAGGTCTCAATTTCTTCTCATTTACCAAGTCTATCTCAAATTTAACTCTCTTTTGTTTCTCATTTTCTCTTCCAAAATCTGCCCCATCACTATTTTTCTTTCTTTTCTGCTTTGTGGCTTCTTTCTCATACTTCAGCTTTTCACTGATGTATTTTCCCTCCTCAGAATTATTTATCTGAAATTTCTGTTCTTTTCTGTAGGAGCTGGTAGAAATTTCAGCAAGCATAAGTTTGTAGCAGTCTTTTGACTCTGCAACTGATAGGCTGAAGCTCTCGTCTCTGGTGATGGCCACCTCAGATGCTTGTTCTTCTTTACAGTATCTGTTGTTATAGTGACAATTAGGTGCCTTTTCTAGCACGTGCTCATGAGCTGATGGCCAGCTTGGCGATCTATTTTCCCCAGTATTTGTAGGTGACGGGGTTTCTGAAAAATGGCTGGAGTGCTGGCCTTGTCCACACTTAAAGCTTGAAGATATGACCTCACCAAGGCCACTTCCTCCTTCAATGCTTTTATCTTGAAATTCTTCCTCTTCTGCTTTTCCTAAACACCTTCTTGGCTTTAGACCTCCAGCTTTCTGAACTTTAACATAATCCGTTAATTCATTTTGAAAGGAGTCACATGTTTTCTTTGACTTCTTCATGAGATTGGCAAGCGCTGTTTCTCTGCATAAATTGGATAGAAAGTCTTAGTTATTAATACTGACCAATTTGCTTAGTATCTATTGAATTAAAAAAAAAAAAAAGGTTGTATTTCCAGAGTCAGAAAAATAACATATTCCAAGCGTGTTGTTCTGTGTGACTACATGGACCTTGTTACACAATGATCACATCTGTAATGCTGCAGTTACAGAGAACAGATCCTACTCTTTGTCAGAACTGAAAAAATGGAATAAATTCATGATGACCAAACGAATTTATTGTGACCTAGAGTGCTGCAAGAATAAGACGCATTTAAAATGACTGCACACACTTTTAAAACTACTTTTTAAAAAGAAAATTTAAGATTCTCTGTTGTTAATTAATCTCCAACTAGCTACAGATAAGAAGCAATTACATTGTACACTGACTGTCAAGTAATAAAAGTTATTAATTTCTTTATGAGATTCATTCTATTGAACAGTTGCAGTACAGTAATTTCAAGCAAACTCTGTGAGTCCACAGCAGAAACAAACCAGAACAAAACCAACCAACCTGGATTGCTAAAAACCCCAAAAAAGGAAAACGCACTCCCAAGGCAAAACTACCTATCAGTTTATATTTTACCCTCCCTTTCCTCAGGCTAGAGGATAAAGTGGTCAGATGACAAAGATATCCCCTGTGGGAAGGGCAGTTCCAGAGACCCACCCCTTAAATGTATCTTGTTCTGTCTTAATTCACCAGCTTTATACATTCATTTTGTTAACGTACAGTTGGGCCTGCAGCAGTTCCCTATGCTCCTGGTTTTGGGGACTCTTAATTCTGTTGACTAAACAAACATTTTAAAATCATATCAGTTCTACATCAGTCTCTTGTGGTTGTATTACTATTATTCTGCGTTCACTTACAATATATCTTGCCAAAATGCTTAACATGTAAGCAGTTTTGATATTTAGCCTACTTGCACAGGAATCTCTAAAAAGGACGTCTCAAACCATCACAACGCCCATGCTGCAATTAACACAGTCTACAAGCCCTCTTCTGGTTAAAAGGGAAAGTGCAGGAGCTATCATCTACCCTATAAATGATCTTATGCTGAAAGTAAGATGCTTGTTGATGAATTCTGAAAGCAACACAATTGATGGAGACTTGGCACTTTTCAGGATTAAGGTCTTCTTTGCCCTGTCAATAGGAAACTAAGTTCAGATCATTTCCTTCTGGACTGACCACTGAAGATGCTGTACCATAACAGGAGCTGCTGTCCTCAGACAGCAAAGTAAGTGGGAAAACTACAAGTTTCAGGACCTTCCCCTGTGGGTTGTCATTGAAGGTGCAACTGTGGGAACTCTTAAGACTGAATTTCACTCACAAGTATGATGTTTAAACAGACAGTGCTCCTTTAAACCAGTAAATCAAACAACAAAAAAACCCGCCAAACCAAAACAAGAAACTAATCAAAGTCACTTAAGAGCAGACAACAGGGCTAATGAAAAAGTTCAAAAGTACAAACTACAGAGGAATAGTAACAAAAGACTTACTAACTTACTTAATCCGGTGCTTATTTCCTTGCATGTGGGACTGGTATGTTTCTATAGATGTAAGTGTGATGTTACATACGGGGCACACGTAATAACCAACCCCAATTGCTGAAAAGAAGAAACCTGTAGGTTTGAGTTTTGCTTTTCATTTGTAGTCTCTCTAAGCACATCACGACCCCATCCCACACAAGAGTCCTAACATCATATTCCCATAAACAACATTTATAAACAGACAGAAAGTCTTTGTTGCAATTTTACACTAGAATAATATTTATGAAGGGAGCTGGTGAGGTGTACCGTTGCAGTATAACCATGGTTTAAACATTAACAAAGAGTATTTCTCTTATCTCACTGAAGAGATCCAAGATAATTCCAGTAAACTGTTGTCAAGTGCTGATGAGAATGAAGTGTGCTGAAAAATTAAATACTAGTGTAAATACCTGACCCAAAGCAAGCACCAACAGATACCAATCCAGTCAGTCGAGATTTAATTAAAATAAGATCAGTTTAAACATTACCTGCTCAAATGTTCATGCAGTGTTGGTTCAACCCTGTGAAGATGCTGAGGGAATTGTCGATACAGTACATTATGAATATGGGATAGGGAGCCTCAGGCAAGTATAAGGTAAGGTCAGATGAGGAAAACCCTTGTGTTTTCTAGGTTGTCATTTTCTACTCTCCTACAAGCTGCATCATACATAGACTTAAGTATTCTGAAACCAGTGAGTAACTATTTTCCCTCCATACAAACCCAGGAACTTCATCCATTAGCAAACTGCAGCATTAATTCTAATGGGCTATTGCTTTGCATCAAAATGTATTATTTTGTTTAAATTATAGCATGACTAAATGAGAGCTGTTTTATGCTAACAATGACTTTTGACTATCAGGTAGGATTCTGAATTCCTTACTAAATAAAAGATTGACAGTTCTGTTGCACCGGACCAGATGATGCCCCCCTCAAAATTAATGGAAGTTGCACAGCAACAGGGCTTTGGCTTTGGACACAGTGCCTGAGCTGGAGAGAGTCCTGATGGGAGGCTAGAGAATAATGGAAACAAATTTCCTTATGTGGGAAGATTGAAATAATTACAACAACCAGTTTCATGAATAAAAGATTAAGGGGAGACATGACACCAGTTTTCAATTATTTAAAGAATGCGACAGAAAGGAAACTAATGATTGAATTCTGGTGTCTGCTTCTTGTTCTGTGCAGTAAAGAAATACATTGTGGTCAGAGTTCAGTATTGGTAGAAAGTTTTAAGATCAAGAAGGTAAAGATCAAGAAGTCATAGAAGATGTTCCTTATGGAGGTTGCGGGGTCTCCAGCACAGATGGTTTCTAAGAACTAGGCGGAGGAACATCTTAAGAATGACACAGCTACAACTGATCTTGGCCTTGGATTGGGACTGGGCTATTTTCTATGATCCTCTGTATTTGACTACAGAACTCATTGAGGACTGGATTTGGGTCTCCAAGTCAATCAGAAATACTTTCCAACCCACAGCTGTCAGAGACAGAACTTCAGCAGTTCAACCACCAAACAGAAAGGAAGAAAGGAACTTGTTCTGTAACATGGGAGAAGACCAGCATTTCCTTGCACACATCAGAGCAGTTGCTCGAACAATCAGAATTGAGTGCTCAAGCTACACTCGGATTGTAACATTTGCTCATGTTCTGCTTACCATTTGTGCTGGGCTCTGCAGGGATGACTTTGTCTCCCAGCTTCTCCAGTATCTTTTTCCGTCCTTCATTTCTTCTGTGTTTCTTACCAATGTAATGCTGCTGGGCCATGAGTGGATTATTGAAGGGAGCACAGCAGAGCTTGCAGAACTTCTCTGGATCATTTAACTTCAGCGAGGATGATGAAGGCTCTTCAGCTTTTGAAGGCAGCAATGGCTTCTCAGGTGATGGCATCTGTAAAGCTGGAGACATGGAAGTAGAAGATAAATCTGCTGACAGCACGCCAAAGGAAAGGCTAAAACAATTCCACAGAGCAAAACAGGTGACTGCAGAAGTACAGAGCTGGAAAGGAGAACAGTCTGCTGGGTGCTGAACTACTTGCAAGGGACTATAAAATACCTCAATCCTGGCAAGGATATGAAAGTATAGACTGATAAGGAAAACAACCCTGGAATATTCAGAAACCCCCCCATTAGATACCTAATAATCAGCTGTGTCTGACAGCTGGTCACTCTAAGGTCCTTATACAGTCCAAGAAGAGAGATGTACCCTGCAGAGGGTGATTCAGAGCACACATTGTATGCTCCATCTTTAAATACAGTTCAGCAACTTGTACAGGACTAACACCAGTTAAGTGTTACTCATGGACTAATTGTTTTTTCATTTCTTATCATATTAATTTATCAGAGGAACATCTTCTTCGGACTGCAGTGAATTCTCAGAACAACAATAAACAACTTTCATTAATAAAAAAAAATCAGAAATATTTGCCCTTAGTTTCAGTCAATGAAAGATAGGGAATTTGAAAGCAAGGTTACATGGCTTCAGAGTTGCACGGGGTAGTATCTTTGTTTATTCACCTAAGGAGTTACCACAAGACTGCTCCACAACTTTGGCAGAATAGGAAGGCATAGAGACATGGCAAGTATAGGAAGATACTTCTCTGTATTTGTTTCAGAGAGACAGGAAAACACATGCAAAGCAAACTATTTAGTTCTTACCAGAAACAGGCTGCATACTCTGTGCTGGCATGTGGGCTTGGTGTCCTGATAATTGCTTCAGCTTTTTAGCATGGATCTTTCCCAAGTAGTGAGACAAAGCAACAACTGGGGAAGTAAAAATCACGTTGCAAAGATTGCAGTATTTGTTTTTGTCCGGTACTCCACTTCCATCCGTCTGAAACCAGGCAAGGACAAGCTCAGTTACAAGCATTCACTGAAGTACACAAGGAAACATTTTATTTAGTGACAAAGAATAGTAAGTCACCTGAAAATTGACACAATCAGTTTTCTTCTGTTTGCCATGCTCCTGCCTCTCTTTCTCACTATGCGTTCGGATGTAAAGACGAACTTTCTGAGCATGCTTTTTGCCCTGGGAAGAGACCAGAATTATTCCTGTGTCAGTAACAAGGATCCGAGCAGTGATATATCCAGTGACTGGGACTTCATTCATCAAAAACTCCATTCAGCATTTGCCAGATTGTATTTGTATAGAGCAGAGCCACAAGCAGACAAATGCCAGCTCATGTAACAGTGCTACACATTAATCAATACAATCAATAATATAGTACTTAGCATTGCTCATAACATTTTTCCTCAAGCAGCCCTTGGAGTCTCTCAATTCTTTGGAGAACCAAAAATCCTGACATGTCCCCTTACAAACAGAGCAGCCCTTGGAATCATCTACTCTCAATTCTTTGGGGAACCAAAAATCCTGACATGTCCCCTTACAAACAGGGATGCTAAATAGGTAAGGAGAGGAATGCAGCCACTCCACAGAGCAAGTCTGCTGTGCTCCTTTATCTTTAAGCCTGGGGGCTTGTCTAAGCCTGAGGGCTTGACATCAAGGCTGTCCCTTCTGGTGGCACAGCAGAGTAACAGGCAGCAGGACTTAACCTACCTTCCTAAATAAAAAGTTTACTCTTCCCGTACAGTCAGTAGAGAGAAACAGGTTTCCCCAGAAGCTCAGTTAAGGTATCTCCAGCTTGGAGTCAGTCTACAGAGATTGCTACACCTTTCTACTGAGGATACAATAGTCCAGGTACATAAAACTGGGTGTTAATGTATACTTCCTGCAGCTGCAATTATTTTTTAAATCTTAGATGCTCTCTGAACTCCTAATCTTCAAACTCTTGCACTTGTAATGTACTTACCCACATGCCACACTATACAGTGGTAACCTACAAAGCAAAACAAGTAACTTGTCTTCTCTGACCTGATGTTTTTCAGATGCCTTTTAAGGATTCTGAGGAGCAATGCAGGATATTATAACAATATTATCAAAGATAAAGAGGACCTATCATACTTGGCTAGACAATAAAAGCACAACTGAGAAGAGTCAGTTATTTCCATCAATTCATTTTGTAATGGTGAAGTCAGGTAACTTTACAATTGCATCTATTATCCTCAACTAGACTTTGATCTGAGAAACAGAAAATCAAACTGAGGGTCTGAACTCTGACGTTCTGACAGTACAACTGCTGCTTAAATTAAATCAAAGTAAGGAGCAACACCTTGCAAGACCTGAGTCTTCATAATGTGAGTAACAAGAAAGACTCCTGACAGCAACTGACATTTTAAATATTTAACTTTCACAAGAAGAGACAGACAGAAATGTCTGTGCCTGCAAACCTGCCTACCCTCAAGATCAAAATAAAGCACGCTTTCCCACATCTACAGCAATATTCCAAGGCACACAGTTATTCCAAGAAATGCCTTCAGCATGATTCATACAACCTGCCTCCGCACTGCTGCACAGAGCAGCACGTGTGAATCCCTCCGTGAGGCATCAGATGGCAGGACCTCGATCCTCTATAGCCAGCACTGCCCTGTGCCATACATATGTTCTGGCTCACGCGGTGCAGATCTGCTTCAATCCCATGTACAGCATGGCCTGAACGTGCTCAGTTCCTTCTAAAATCACGCTGCAATACGCAGGTGATTGCGCTTCATTATACCGAATCCACAACTTTCACATTCGAGTCTGGTTAATGTCTAAGCCTAGCGTAAGCCTTGAGAAACACGCTATAAAAAGTCTTTTATAACACTACGTAGAAAGCCCAAACAAACCAACCGAAGCCCCAGTGCTTGCTAGGAGAAAATTCTCCTTTCCAGCCTACCTGATAATGTGACAACCTTTGAGACTCAAACTGCAGCACTGCCCCGCAGACCTTACAGAAAGTGTCGGTGAAAAGGTCTTTCCTTGTAGCCTCGTCTAAAACGTCATCTAAACGGAAAGAGCAAAAGGCAAGAATCAGCCAGTAGTTAGGACAAGATATATTTGCCTGTCTTTGTTTAAACAAAACATCAACCACCTGAATATTCACACAGAGCACAAGATGAAGGGACCAATGTGCATCCACTGAATCATACCGTACCTTGCTATGGCTTCAAAGCAGTGCTGTAAATCCACCTAAGCCTTCCTACTTACAGAAGTATTGCTCTCATGGACTTACAAAGTGTTACTATTAAGAGTAGCTGGACTTTAAAAACAAAGACAGAGACTCTTCAGAGTTTTCAGTCCACTTCAAATAGGGGGCAATATCAGAAATACCTGACTAACAGCTGAAAAAGGATGATTTTAACCAGACTAGATCATACAGTTAAATATGGGAATACCTCTTAAACAAGTGACTTAAAGAAAGTCTGGGAGTAACTCAGTACATAAAAAAGTCCAGGAAGTTTCAGATTTTTAGGAAGGTTGTACCTGTGTCCCCTATAACAATTGAAATTATTTAGTTATATGGAAAAAAAATGTTCCAATGACTTGTTTTGCTTTTCTTTGCCCTGTTCCCAGTTAACTGATGGCCTTGATACACTTTAATTCATACTAAAATTGGCCCAGACTTGAAGCTGTGTGTGAATAATTGCACGTGCAGGCACATTTGATCTTACAAGCACTTAAAAGTAGTACCAACACCACGGCAATTAAGCAAATTAAACACACCCTTCAGAAGAGCATCGCTGTGCTAGCAAAACTCTCACAAAGATAAAGCTACATCACCATCCTAGTTCCTTCTCCTCTTAATACACTTAATTCATTAGGGACACCAGTTTAACTTATACTGCTTGAAACACTTCTCTGGTACAGGTTATGCTTTGGGAGCAAGTTTACCCACGCTTCTATACCACCAAAATTTTTTCTGTGCTGTCAAACTCTAAGACTACCTGTTTCTTCTTCACCCCCAGAGGGTGACACTAATTCCAGTTAAGCTAGAATTTCACTTCTTGGCATGCCCTGCTCTTAAAAATAAGCCCAAGTTAAACAAGTTTAAAGCCAAAACAAAGGAAGCCACATTACTAGACAGCTCAACTAAACAGTGCTCTTCAAGTGAAGCTGAAGTTAAAGGGAAAATATTGGGGAAAGGATTGTGATGTCTCAACTGAGCTTAAACCCTCTAAGTTTACCCAGCGGTCCATCCTGGAAGCCACACGTGGAGCAGTTGGCTTTCCGTGCTTTGCACACAGCCTGGCGAGATGGTGGGCAAGGAAAGCATCACTCCCTGTGTTCTCAAGGCTTGGTGCCAAAAGGCATCCAGAAACCCATAAAGGCAATCAGCCTTTACTCTCGATTCTAAAGACTGCCAAAGCCAAGCCCAAGGGAACATGGAAAAAACAGACTCAAATACTGTGTAGTGTGTCCTCTAACTCTAAATAACGGTGCTAAGCAGTGGGATTGTCAGTTCACAAACAATTAAGGAAGGACTAGAGTCTACCCAGTCCCTCACACGTGCCCTGGACAACACCATTGCCGTCTTTGCACAAGTGAAAAGCCACTTAAAAACAGAGCAGGAATTTCGGTGCAAGCTGTTTGACATATACTTTAACTGAGCCGGTATCACCCCAGGAATGTGGCTCCAGTGGAAGCCTGAAACAAGGAATTCCCAACTGCTTTGACAAGCCAACATTAACACATGCAACCAGGGGAAAAAAATAAAAATCTATCAGCATCTCTATCTGTTTAACATGCAGATCTTACTACAACTGGCTCTGACGTGGCTTTTGACTGATATTACAACAACCACCGGGTATCAAAATGCCCCTGTCTAGCATGGTTTGCCATCAGTGCCTGGTATAAGAATTCATTTTCTAATAAAGCCTTTATTTTCATGAGGTACAACCGCCAGGTGACCAGTCCTTCAGAGCTTTTGGTTTCTGCATTTTGAGTCATCCAGAAACATTCAAGATTCTACAGTACTGATTCGTGTAGCTTAGCCGCTTCAAGCAGAGGGGTGAAAGATGGACATAATAAACGAGTTGATCCACACAAAAAAATCCAGTGACTTAAGTTTCTGGGCATTAGATGAAAGCCCATCTCGCATGAATTGCCAGTGTTTGTATCAGAAAAAGCTACTTACAGAGGAAAATTACACCACTTTGCTCAAGGGTACTGAACTGCAAAACCAGCTACCTAGAGAAAGGTAACTGGAACAATATTCTCTCTTTAAAAAAAGGAACAAAAGGCAAATTGCAATGCAACTAGGCACAAGTCTATGAAATACTACTATCATGGGCAGTATTCACTATATTTCAATTTGTGTAACTTCTTACTGGAAAACAGATCTCGGTTTCAAAGACAGATGACTTATTAGTTAAGGACAGCATTCTATGAATATTTTCCTTCACTTAGTGAACTGCACAGACTTCTTAGCAGGCAAAAACCAACCAAGTGCATGCTACAAAAAAAATAAATCCTAAAAACATTGTAATGTGAAGTTAAAATTGGGTTTTTAATTCACCTTCTCCTTGGCTGACCACCAATGAAAAGATTGGATTATAGGGACCAGAAGTCTGGTTGTCCAAGTAACCCCTGTTGTGCCTCTTGGAGCCGTCCGGAACCCGTCTGTGTCCTTGTCCTCAATGGCATTTTGCAGTAACTGATGAATTGCACTAATATATATTCTAGGGACAGTTTTAAATCTTGCTCTTCATTGTTACAAGAATTGTTTTTATTTTTCAATATCATAAGAAGGCTGACAGGACTTCACTTACTCAGAATCTTTCTTCTTTGTAAACTTATCCCATCTTAGTTCTCTTTTCTCTTCATAGTGCTGTGTTTTCAATTTCTCATTAAGTCTTTCCATTTTTCACCTCCTACCACTGTTGTCCCTCTGTTTTGGCTCCACCTTTTCTCAAGATAATGTTATGCACTACCTCAGTCTAACACCTGCAGCGCTGCTAAGCCCAAGAATTGGTTTCCCCCAAGAGAAAGAGATTTACAAAAATACAGACAGAGTTCACAACAGTTGCCTTGATTTTGGAACCTTAAAGATTTGCTCTACTCCATTTTTCTCCGTGGTCACATATCCCATGAAATGGGCAGGGTTCCCGAAACGATGACTTGGCTGGGGAATGCAAACTGTGAGCACGGTAACGTAACCTGCTTTAATGCAGCTCTTGGCACTCACTTGCTGTTAAATCAGCAATAGCAGCTGCTATTAAATCATTTATACATGCACCTGCTGTTAAATCAGCAATAGCAGGGGAGTTCAGCTCAGCTTTGTCAGTCTGATACAGCCAAGCCCAGCACAACCCTGCCTGCTCCCCTGAGACCAAAGAAGGCCAGAACACCCTGATCCAAACAAAGGAGGGGGGACCTCATCAACACATACAAATATCTTAAGGGTGGATGTCACAAGGATGGAGCCAGACTCTTTGCAGTGGTGCCCAGTGCCAGGACAAGGGGCAATGGGCACAACCTGAAGCAGAAGAGGTTTCAGTTGAATATGAGGAAGAACTTTACCTTGAGGGTGACAGAGCCCTGGCCCAGGCTGCCCCAGGGGGGTTCTGGAGTCTCCTTCTCTGGAGATATTCAAACCTCGCCTGGATGATGCCCTACGCACCCTGCTTTGGGTGACCCTGCTTTAGCAGGGGGGTTGCACTGGATGATCTCCCGAGGTCCCTTCTAATCCCTGTGATTCTGTGATACAGCAGCTGCCACCCCAGTCAGTCAGAAGCAAAGCTACCAAGCACTTCTGAAAAAGCCAGGTAGCCACTTTTAAAAACACTGATCTGATAATTTCAGCCTCAAAACCACATGAAAAGCTGTACATATAAACATAACCTTTTTCTTTTTATTTTCTGTACAGCTAGCTGACTTTCGGGCAAATATATATGCCTTGCATAACTTATTTCTACATGGTCTTCTGATGAACTGCATAGAGACAAATTCAGGAATGAACCGATGTGTCTCTCACTTAAATTCCAACCAGGCAGGGAGCTGTAAATGGTCTTCAACCCAGTCTGGGCAACTGCAGGCTCCATCCCAATGGCAACCACGCACATCAATAGCCCTCTTTGCTACAGGACACGTCTCTGCTCAACTCCAGAGCAGGGTCAAGAACAAGTCTGCCCTTTCTCCGTTTAACTATGACTCAAGACCGTTTGCGACACACAAAAATGACAGCGCACGGGGAGATCTATGCCTGTGTGCAACCTGTTCCATAAATATTAACCTGAACTTGAGGTCTTCAGCTTTCAGATTCACAAGACATCTTTCCTGGGAACGAAGACAAACTTTTTTAAAAAACAGCTTACCTTAGAGTTTGCAACCATGCCATCAGAAACTTTACAGAGAATCAATCAAAAGCAGTAGCCTTGCAGGACTGCCACACTGACCCCGTCATTTTTATGCCTCTGAAATGTTTAAAAAAAGGTAGAAGTATCATGAACTTGGAGCAACTGGTTGGATCAGCCTTTTGTCATTAAGAAATGGCTCACTGCAAGACAGACCAACTACTGTCTGTCACAAAGGGACTGCTCCTTCATCAAAGGATAGGGTTTAAAATGTTTTAGAAGTAGGACATGAGATTAATTTTTTAAAATAGAAAACATAAAATGTTCATGCTGCATAATGAAGCCAGCCAGTAATTTTCAGTGTAGCTTTTCCCTTACTTTTAGGCTATTTCCCCCAGAAAACATTTACATTTGTCAGCCGTTCATGGGGTGTGGAGCAGTGTTACAATCCTCTCTGGCTTCTGGGCTCCGAAATCCCACTGACCAGACTGGTGCTCCTCTTCGGTAATGGCCTTGTTTTCAGCATCATCTCACAACAACGAGATTGCAAGGCAGCATAGCTTCTGAAAGCGTAGGCGATCCAAACTTTGTTGGTGCTTACAGACGTTGACATCGGCTAAGGCTGTCACTAAAAGACACAGGGTCTCGCACGGTAGATTAAAATTATCAGCTCTAGGGCTGCAGCAGCCTTGAGAGTGCCCCGTTTACATGAAGGGATGTGTTTCAGCCCACACAGGGCTGAAAACAAGAGTGCAGTTCTTGATTTGCAAGTGTCTAGAAGCACTGAAACAGATCAGAGCTCATTGCTAGTGGGTATAGTGCAAGCATAAAAGATAAAGGACAATAAAAAATGATGATGGACAATTACAGACACATGAGGCTGCACATATTAACCATGTGTCTTTATAGATTTCTTATTTCAAGCAAACATCATTATCAGCTCACCAACACGCCATCTGCCTCACCTGTACCATTTGCTTTGCCCTGTTACCATGCCTAAGCTCTTAAGAAAAACTGCTTTTCAGAGGGAACTGGGCTGAGAAATGTACCTGTCAAAGACGATTAGACAGAATGGGAAATGAACATTCAAAGTACCACCCAGGCATAAAGCGAAAAATCCAGCAATAAACCAGGTAACATCTTCCTGCTTCATCACGCTTCACTTGTACACCCAGAGCGAAAACATGAAAGACAGTCTAGACTTCCATGAGTGTACTACTTCTAAGCTGTCCTCAAAGAAGCAGATATACACACAAAAAGAGAGAAAATATTACCGTTGTCAGACTGTCAAGGCTGAAGAACACAGGCCGTGGAGACAACTTCTACCCTTAGTGAAGATCCATGTTAGAACTAACATAGTCTCAAAGGGAGAACTAGAAAAACAGGTGAAGTTTTCCATTTTCTTTTCAAAGAAAGGAATAAAATATTTTTGATCCTTTTGACTACAAATCTCAGCAGTCACTATCAAGACCTTAAAGTCTAAGACACAGAATAGGTGTCAAAAAGTTTTTTTTTTAATCAATCAAAATGCCTACAAAACGCAAAAAAGTAAAACGCACACACATACAAGTCAATTTGCATTCCTTCTCGGTTTTTTAACACCATTATAGCAATCATCCGAGATACCTGGGCATTTTACCAAAGGGCTGCTTTACAATCAGATTCCAGATACACTGCAGAGGCTGTGGAGCCCTTGCAGAAGGAAGATGCGGGTGGGAGGAGGCAAGAGAGGATGAGGCTGGATGAGCTTTATGCCTCTGCACAGAAAAATACGACGAGGTGGGCTCATTCGAGATGCTAAAGAGTGATTATATTTCCACACTACAAAAAAGTTTGAGAAACCTACCTGAGACCAGACAGCAGCAATGCTGTCTGTCTTCAAGCACTGTATGCTAACGAAATACACGTGCAACTTCTCATTCAGCAAAAATCCTGGCTGCCTTCTTGTGCTTTATTATTCAGGCTTACCAGGAATACCAGTCTGATTCACAGAATCATAGAATGTTTTGGGCTGGAAGGGACCCCGAGAGGTCATCTAGTCCAACCCCCCTGCAGGGAGCAGGGACACCTCCAACCAGATCAGGTTGCTCAGAGCCCCGTCCAACCCAGCCTTGAATGTTTCCAGGGATGGGGCCTCCACTACCTCTCTGGGCAACCCAGTCCAGTGTTTTACCACCCTAAATTCAGTACTAGATCCTTGTGTAGGCAGCCTGGTAGTCACTTTATTTAGATAGGACCTCTACAAAATATCAGAACAACCATCCCCTTCCTAGGCTGCCAAGCATCTGCTGTGCCACACGCTCCCGATGACAGAGGGGGAGTGGAAAGGTGCCTTCCTATACAGTCTGTGATCACTTACTGCGATTATTAGTAGTAGTAAGTGATCACCAACTGCAGTACCATGCAACCTTCCCCTGAACAAGCCTTTGGGTCTCCCTGCCCATTAGGTCTTTGCCCTCTTTATCGTTACAGTCAAAGAGAGCCCCTCTGGTGCTAAATACAGAATAACCTGGGTGTTAAACACCTCATCTCATGTATGTCTCAAGAGAAAGGGAGGCACCAGCTCTGGTCATGTTTCAGATGAATGCTAAGATTGCTTGCTATCCCACTGCTAATTCCCCAGTCACCAGAATCACTGTTTTAATAGTTTGGATTTATAAACATGTATAATTATTGATACTTCTGGATGCCTGTGTTAAAAACGCATTGCAATAAAACCAGTCCACTCAAGACCTAAGGATGAGATCAAGAAAGTGAACATCAAATATACAGGTATCAATGGAAAGGAGGACTTAACTGTTTAATGCCATTCGGTTGCATCTAAAAGCATCTTAAAACAAATAAAACCAAAACAGTTCAGTGTGAGGGTCTGACTGGGAGACCCTGGCTCTACTCTCATCTGCGCTGTCAACTTGTTAAACTTTGTCAATGTCCTGAAACCTACATTCTCCAACGCAGGTATGTTTGTATTTAGGCATTTAAGCTTGAAAACTCTGGTTTTCATTTCTGTGCATTTCATTCCTGCAACAGCAGCATGTGAGAAATTAGTTACCTACCGCAAAGGGATGAGTTAAAA
The DNA here is from genome assembly GCF_000687185.1 of Egretta garzetta. Taxonomy (NCBI): domain Eukaryota; kingdom Metazoa; phylum Chordata; class Aves; order Pelecaniformes; family Ardeidae; genus Egretta; species Egretta garzetta. The sequence goes on from NW_009258675.1 coordinate 1,463,049, forward strand.
CTAATTCTTATGAACGTAACTGTGTTGTGTTCCTCACATGGATGGGCCTATTCAATATTATCCTAAACAACAGAATTGGCAGAAGCAGTCACTTGAAGTTACTGCTTTTAGTTAGGGCACAAACAATCTTGGTTTAAATTCCTTGTTTTTCCTCAGAAAACAAGTGTTTCAAACCAAGTGCTTTCATAAGTGAATCCAGATGCCACCATCTTGCTATTTCAGTATGAAATAAGGAGAAAGTCTCAAGAGGACACAATTCCTCCTACATGTAGGAAGGATGGGTCCACCCAGCCTGGGAGGAGGGATGACCTTCATATCCCAGATGGCAAATACACACCTAATATGCAAGGGGTAAAAAGCTGTGTAGTCTTAATTCATAGCCAGTAGTTAAAGAAAATACTGTAGTCCCACAGGAAAAAAATCAGTACATTTTTCAGATATTTGCAAAGACTGGAAAAGCAAGCCACAGGGCAAAATGATCACGTCTTCTACTCTTCTTCGAAGAAATACCATCAGTGTATTTGCTTCATTACTGTTCCCTGTAAGTCAGCGTTCCATTTAAGTCACACTTGGAGCTCTCCATAATTTTATTTTTTATGATGCCACCTTGGAAGCTTGAGATGAAACCTAATAATTTGATTCAAATCTAATGTTTCAGCAAGTTGGTTTCACTGTTACAAGTCCTCCATCATGAAGACAAGCCACAAATCACTGAAGATTTATTGATTACCAAAAACCACTCAAACTTTACAAAGACTGGTGCAAGTTTCCTAAACACATCCACTTTCACTCTCGTAAGAATGACTTCCCATTCCTACCTCCAATGTGGCTTATAAAATGTCTGAGTAAATAGAAAAATCTGTTACTAAAGCAGAAGTAGATCATAACAATAAATGTATGCTTAAAACCCAGCATACTTTTTATTGGTATAATTTTCTGACTGGCATCTTCCGAGAGCATTCAGAAGACACAGAAGTGAAATACTTCATATGAAGTGAAATTAAAAGCAGTCTGACATAATAGTGAATAACATAGGTGAAGACCGAGAACATCAAGTATCACCTGAATGTCGAGGCAATAGCCAATATACTTACACTCTTGCTTGTTCATTTTGCATTTATGAAAATATTTCTCCGGAGATGTGTTTTATACAATTATTTTTTAATGAGAGAACAAACCCAGCCTAAATCAATAAGCAATGAGGAACACATTCTTAAAAAAAAAAGGATCAACTTGATTGTTTTAAAGTTCAAACGCTGCAATGTGGGCACTGAGAAGGCAATGGGAACTGCAGGTGCTCAGCATCTCTCTTAACAAGAAAACTGAAGTAATTTAAAGACATTTTAAAAAAGCAAAATAACAAAGGTGAATTTTGGAAATCTGGAACCAAACAGGTTGCCTAATAATACTAATAAATCAGACTCCCAGTGTCTGAACTGAAAGATAATGATTTGCTTACTGTTTCTTGATTCTTGGTTACAATCTTAGAAACACACCCAGCATTTTTTAAAAAAAAATTTTTAAAGTCTTCTTCAATGGAACAGCAGTTCAGTTAAGGCATTAAAACACTGATGTGAGAAGGCTCAGGGGACATCTTAACATTATTGTACTTGCATATTTTATTACTTGAGAGAAGCTTGAGGATGTCTTTTTAACTTTAAACCTCTGCTATCTGGATTTTTTACTTTTACAAGGTTAATTGCAGAAGAATCTTTGTGGCATGCCATGTAGGAAAGGCAGGGAGGAAAAAAAAAAGTCTTCCCTCAAGGCAGTATAAGTGTGGTAGCAAAAATACTAACATTAATTAAAATATCAGAGACCAGGTAATTTAAAAAAGCCTGTTCAGCCCAGGATTTTCTACTACTTGATTAAAAAGGAAATGCTTCCAGCTGTAGTGTATTATTAATTTTTCTTTCCCAGTTCTTGAGGGTAGAGAGAAAAGAGAATAATACAGTAAAGAAGGAGTCTAGGCTAGGAAAATCCCTTAAGGCAAAGGTATAAAGTTTCAAGTTCAAGGTACTAAACCCACAAAATGTCATAGCCAAATTCTGCCCTCAAACACCACCAGCAAACATAGCATTTTCATGAAAAATAGATGGATATACATGAATCAAGTTCAACAACTGCAAGTCCTCAAGAGCAAATATTGACCCGCATATTTTCTCATTTTACAAGCCCTTTCACACAGCTGTCTCCAAGGCACATCTGGACCAGCACAAGCAACGGGGTTAGCGCACCTTAACCAGGCTACCACCTGTCAGCCTCCCAGTAACCGAGTGTGCATGCTGAAGCCTGTCCCAGCTGCAAAGTAAAACAGGTTAATTTACATCACATGCACTTCATTAAGTTGCTTTGCTCTGCAAGCAAGAAAGGCAGGAGCCTGCACACAGTCGGTTATCTCATCCCAGCTGACTGGCTGTAGCTTTACATGATGTGCAAACCCTATTGCTTGCAATCAGGCAATTGTAGTCCTACTCGGTACAGGATGAAAGATGAACACAAGCTTGACTGCTTGGAATATCAGCTGTCCAAAACTGCAGGCAAACAGCATCACTGAAATCCAGTCACTTTTGGTTGTGGTACAGCAGGAAAGCATGGTCACTGTACAGTAGGAGTCAGAAAACCACCTTAGAAATAAACTCAGATATCCACAGATATCCAACTTAGAAAGCGCAGGCAAAGATAACAAACTTTAAAACCCTTATCAAATACAGTGCTGCGATACCATAGTTCAGTGTATTCCTACACGAGGAAGGGAGGCTGAACCAGACAGGTTTCGATTTCTGCAGTTTCTTCTGAAAGATGTTTCTCCAAGGAAATAACACTGTAGTAGCACTAAATTTTTATTTTCTCAGCCAGGTTAGTCACTGAATACCCTTTTGAATTTTTTTTTTTTTCCAAAGCTCAGGTGATTGTAAAAAAATGAAATGCCAAACTGGACTCTGTTGTTTAGAAATGAACGCTGTTAATTCCGGCACTGCATGTTTCCATAAACTAGTTTTATCACTCACACGATAATATTTTTCCCCACAGAATACTATAACAAGTTAACTTACAAGCATTTATATGCATCTTTTAATACTACATGCTATCGCAGATTTGACCAAGACACATGGCTAAGCCTATACACAGGCACGAGGCTTTTGAAGCGCACAACTACACTACCAAAACAGGGGTCAAACCTAGCGTTGCCCAAACCTTCTCAAATGCACAAACTAAACCAGAACAGTGCTAAAAGCCTTGACGGCCAGATGGATTTGTTATCTGCCCTGACACACAACAGAAGCAGCTTGCAACTGATGCAAAATACAACACTCCCCCCTTTTGCCGAGGGTGAGCCAGTAACAAGACACTGCCTGCTCTCTTAGTGCTCCGAATTCAGCCAAGACACAGAAAATGTTTTAAAGCATTAAGATTGAAGTGCAATATATCAATCACTACTCTTAAAATGAAGGTGTCCACTCCTTGCAACACAGTTCCTCAATTTTCTTAATTTTTCTCCCTGTTGGTCCAAGTCCTCTTGTTTCCACTACTCTCTCTCTGCTGAACATCACACTGACCTTCCCCCCCCGCATCCTATCACACCCACGAGGGCTGCACCAGCCTGTCACAGCTGAAGCAGACTGAAATCAGCTATTCTGCTTCTACCAGCAAAAAAATTGCAATTTTTTTTTTTCAAGTGTCAAATCCTTTTTACTGCAATAAATTCCTCAGGATTTCAGAAAACAAGTCTTTGATTTTTTTTAAATACCTGTGAACACAGTTTGATCCATCTGTACCTTACATCTTGAAACACACTGTCAAAATGTGAATAGGGTGCAACAGAAGGCTGAGTAAGCCTATGTGGGGTGGTTGGTTCCTTCTGAAGAAGAATCTAATGCATTAGACTTCTTAGAACACTGCAAGATAAGCTGTTAACTTTCCTTGCTGGGCATTAAGTTATTTCCTTAGAATAACAGACCCTTTTCCCTTTCCACTCTGTTGTGGTTTAACCCTCCTTGGGTCTTAGGAACACATAAGAACTACACCTCCCAATCCCCACTTTGTAAACTCTCTGAGGCAGGTTAAGACAAGTTACTTGCCCTTCTGCCCGGCTCTCTTTCGACATATAAGTGCTCCCGTATGATTGTATGATACTAGTTTGTGCAATGTTATTTCCCAGCCTACTGCCAGTGCTATTTAAGGCAGGCTTGCGGAACACTGGGTGAGAAAGACGTGACCAGTGAATTGGTACATGACTTTCCCCCCCCCTCCCCCTCCAGTAAGTGAAGATATGTAGAATAGAAAAGGAGGGAGAGGGGGAAAAATCAGTCATTTATTACACAAGAGCACTATATACTGAGTCTTGAAAAAGGATGCATGGTTGTAACTACAGATTAACTACACTCTTACAGGTACCAAGGGTTTTGATCTTGTTGCCACCGAGTCAAAAGAAACCCCTTAGGCTAATACAAACAAAAAACCCCAAGGGGGTGGTGGTGGGGCAGGTGTTGAACCGTGTGGGTGTAGAAATTAGCAAGAATTGTTGCCAAAGTTTCCAAAGCCAAAAATTACTGCTAATTTTGTATTTAAGAAAAGCATACACCACCCACAGCTTCTGTTCGGCACAGGTATGAACTGACAAGCATAACCAGCAATCCTTGCTGTGTCTGGCTCATGACAAAACCTGTACCAGTTGTGCACCAAAAATAAGGCTGTGAGCTGAGAATTTAAGAAACACAACCTTCAGACCCTTACAATCCCTTGAAATTCCCAGGAGGTCAAAGTACTTTTAAACTTTAAGGCTTTGTTGCTAATGCCCCAAAAGCACATTTTGGAGTTCAGAACAGAACAATTCAGTTCAGGAAATAACATGCAAGAAAATGGAATTTAAACCTAAATATAGCAAGACCTCATTCCTAACTATTCCCCAAGTATATTCCGTTGAAGAATGCACATACTTGTGTTGCTTCTTTCCTCCACAAAGCTGACTGCTTACAATATCTGTCAGCGTTTTTAACAGAGCAATTAATTCCACCAGAGTTATTTCTGTTCAAGGGTACTAAATTTAACTGACAATGGGGAAATCTGCAGCTAATGGAGGTTTCACATATTTAACAAAAGCTCATGTTTACACATTGCTAAGTGTGTGGGGGTTTTTTAACTTGATTTTCATTATACACAATACTTACAAACCACTGACCAAAGCCTTTCAACACACAAGTATTTTATACCCGTTAGGAATGGCTTGGTGCTCCTGGAAGCCGAGTACTTTTTTTTTTTGGGTGCTATTTGCTAGATCTCAGGAGTGTTTACCTGGGAAGGCGAGGACATGGGAAGTTCCCATCACTTCTCGGTCACAACCTTAAGATTCAATTCAAGGGCTCTGTATCACAGGTCTGGTAAATAAAAGAAACCCATTTGCCATCTTACTGTCCAAGGGGCATGAGCTTAGTTTACAAAGCTAGACCAAGACCTCTTTCCTCTGAAGAATTAAACAGAAGACTACCTTTTACAAGCTGCGTATCGAACAGCTTGGACCCATTTCAGGCACCCTACCTGCTCCTTCCACATGCGAACACAGACGAGACTCTCGTTGCATTTTGCTCCTCATTAACTTCTGCCTTTGGCATCAAAGGCCTTCAATACCGACATGCCAAGCACACGCTTTATTTCACACAGGGAAGGGCACTGCTGTGCCTCTACCGTATTCCGACAGGCCCCTCTCACCGCCTCC
>NW_009258675.1:1468930-1471845 GCF_000687185.1 Egretta garzetta
CCAGCCCGCCCTCGCGGGCCGCCGAGCCCAGACCCGGACTCCCCCTCAGGGGCCAGCAGCCCTCCGGCCTGAGGAGGGACTGCTTGTAACTGCCTAGTAACTACCGATAGCTGCTAGTAACAATCTCATAACTGCCTGGTAGCAACTAGTAACAGGCCAGTGACTGCCTAATTACCAGTAAGAGCCTAGTAACTTAGAATCATAGAATCGTCTAGGTTGGAAAAGCCCTTTAAGATCATCAAGTCCAGCCGTTAACCTAACCCTGCCATCCCACCACTGAACCCTGTCCCTAAGCACCTCATCTACTCTTCTTTTAAATACCCCCAGGGATGGGGACTTGATTGTAACGTTGCAGTAATGGCCTGGTAACTACTGGTAACTACTAGTAGTGGCTCAGTGTCTGCCTAGTAACTGCCTCATAACCGCCTAGAAACTACCAGGAATTGCAGGCCTCTCTCCTCACCTTGGGTGGCTCCTCTCTGCCCCCCGCACCCAAAGCACCCCCAAAATCCCCCAAATCGCTGCCAATCCGCCAGCCGGCCCTCCCCTCAATCACCCCATCGAGCCATCCCTCTTCAGGGCTGAATTCCCCCCAACCCCAGGAGAATGGGCAGTCTAATTTCCCCCAAATTTTCCCCGATGTCACCCCAAAAAGGGTTTCATGGCGGCACAAGGCCCACCCTCACCCTGCAGGTGAGGGCCATTAACGTTTAAAGCTGAATTATAACGACCGGACAAGTCCGAGGAGCACCCATTGAGGACAGATGCTTTTTTCCCCTTTTTTTTTTTTTTTCCCCTTTTTTCTCTCTAATCCACAGCTTGTCTGAGTACCACTCACTGCAGTCCAAAGCTGCTGTGATTATATCCAATAATATTGTGCTTTGGATAATTTTTCACAGGGCAGTAGAGGGTGCTGTTTGTTCTCCTGTTGGGAGGACGGAGCCGCTCACCCCTCCAGCCCCATATCCCGGCAGACCCAAGCGCAGAATAACTTGCTGTTGAAGGGTCAGCCTTGCTCGCCGCTCCAAAATCAGCGTGTCCCTCCGGCTGGCTTTGAAATTCCATGTATTTCCAAGGGGTTGAAAGTAGGGTCACTGCTCCAAATGGGTATTTAAAAAACAGGAATCCCCATTACCAGCCTCTTTTGGACCTCTCCAACTTTTCCAGTGGTTTGTTGTTTGTTTTTTTTTCTTTCAGATTGACAGTTTTACCATCGTATTTTTGCAAACAGCTGGGTGTGAAACCATGGCCCAGTGGTGCCAAGGGTGTGATGTGCAGCCGGATGGCTGATCTCCTCCTGTACGACCCAGTTGAGCACACACACCATGACATTCACCGGGCTGGAAGGGAAGAAATGAGACTTTTGTTATGCTCTGTCTCAGCCACGATGATTTTTTTTGTGTGACCTGAAGGGGTGAGGGATGCGTTGTGTTGTACTGAGTTCTCCAAGAATGTCTGACTGTGCAGGGATCTGCTCTATTGTAACTCTGTCCTAGAAGGACTTTGATCTGTTGGGTTTAGTTGGATACTTTGAAAAGATGGAATTATATTTTTTGTTATAGTTATATTCTTTGTTATTCTATTCTATTCTGTATTCTTTGTTATCTGGGAATCAGAAACAGTATTTAGTGTGATTAATGACTGGGTTCAATATAACCACACTCCAGATCAGGGTTTTTTTGTGAGAAAAAAATATTAGCACCTGATTTTGAGGTGCTAAAGTACTGCTGGCAAATATATGTATCTAAAAGGCACTTTATTAAATTAAACATGTGTAACAGGTGAGACCAGAGCATCCTGACATCATGTATGACACAAGCAGAGCATTGCAATTAAAACTGTAATTGCTTGCAGGGGTTAATTGCCTGCAGTGACTTCTATGCTGCGCAGCGTAAACGCTGGGAGGTTTGTGCTGATGGCTCTGCCACGGCTCTGGCCCTCCTCAGGATGAGTGGAAGCGTCTGGTTGTTCGGGAAAGATTGCTCATAATCACATGAACACCCGGATCACCATGAATTTATAGAGTTGTGGATTGATATTGTTTAATGCAGGATATTTGTGCTGAAGTGTGATACCATACTTCATTCACAGGCGAGGAAAATTGCCAGAGGCTTTTAGCAGAAGATGCTGAGCAGCTCTGTGACTGTCTTGAAGAGCACGACGATGCTTCCCGCTGCCTTGGCAAAGTAAAGCATTTCTTTTACAGGCTAGGGATGCACAGGAATTACCCTCTTTATTTCTCCGCATCTCACTTTCTTGATTAAAACAGACAGGTTTTTCTGTGCAGCACGGAGGTGTGGGAAGAGGTTTGCAAACATTGATATCTGTGCAGTGCTTAGAGATCCAGGAGGAAATAGCATCAGGTTTCCTAGGGGCAGGAGGGTGAGATTAGCAGAAATCAGCCCCGCAAAGTGCTATTAAATGATAAAAAAGTGCTGAGCGACAGCCTGGGCTGGGTTCAATTTCCACAGTGAGGTTCACTCATGTACGTGGAGGCCTTCCCTCGTGTCACCCCAAACTTGTGCTGGGAGCTGGGGGGCAGAGAGCGAAGCAAGGGCCTGGCTTTTTGTGGGTTTGGTCTCACTGGTGCACCCTCCTTTTCCACTCAGGTGGCTCAAATTCCCCCATCCCTTCCGTGGCTGAGCATTGGAGGTGAGGACAGCCCCCCCCACAATGCAGTGCGGTTTCAAAGAGGTTTAGCACATCCAAAATTGTGTGAATATCTAAAATGTCCCGCTTTGCTTCCACAGCCCGTGCCAAACCGCTGCCATCCCTCCAGCTCCTTCCATGCTCCCCTGCGTGCCCACCACCACCCGCATTTGGGAAGTGACTCCCCTTTTCCAGGCTCCGGTGGTGACGGAAGATGACGAGAATTTCAGGGTGTGTGTTTCGCTGTTATTCCTGCCTCTAAACAA
>NW_009258675.1:1476277-1501172 GCF_000687185.1 Egretta garzetta
CCAGCCGGCCCTCCCCTCAATCACCCCATCGAGCCATCCCTCTTCAGGGCTGAATTCCCCCCAACCCCAGGAGAATGGGCAGTCTAATTTCCCCCAAATTTTCCCCGATGTCACCCCAAAAAGGGTTTCATGGCGGCACAAGGCCCACCCTCACCCTGCAGGTGAGGGCCATTAACGTTTAAAGCTGAATTATAACGACCGGACAAGTCCGAGGAGCACCCATTGAGGACAGATGCTTTTTTCCCCTTTTTTTTTTTTTTTCCCCTTTTTTCTCTCTAATCCACAGCTTGTCTGAGTACCACTCACTGCAGTCCAAAGCTGCTGTGATTATATCCAATAATATTGTGCTTTGGATAATTTTTCACAGGGCAGTAGAGGGTGCTGTTTGTTCTCCTGTTGGGAGGACGGAGCCGCTCACCCCTCCAGCCCCATATCCCGGCAGACCCAAGCGCAGAATAACTTGCTGTTGAAGGGTCAGCCTTGCTCGCCGCTCCAAAATCAGCGTGTCCCTCCGGCTGGCTTTGAAATTCCATGTATTTCCAAGGGGTTGAAAGTAGGGTCACTGCTCCAAATGGGTATTTAAAAAACAGGAATCCCCATTACCAGCCTCTTTTGGACCTCTCCAACTTTTCCAGTGGTTTGTTGTTTGTTTTTTTTTCTTTCAGATTGACAGTTTTACCATCGTATTTTTGCAAACAGCTGGGTGTGAAACCATGGCCCAGTGGTGCCAAGGGTGTGATGTGCAGCCGGATGGCTGATCTCCTCCTGTACGACCCAGTTGAGCACACACACCATGACATTCACCGGGCTGGAAGGGAAGAAATGAGACTTTTGTTATGCTCTGTCTCAGCCACGATGATTTTTTTTGTGTGACCTGAAGGGGTGAGGGATGCGTTGTGTTGTACTGAGTTCTCCAAGAATGTCTGACTGTGCAGGGATCTGCTCTATTGTAACTCTGTCCTAGAAGGACTTTGATCTGTTGGGTTTAGTTGGATACTTTGAAAAGATGGAATTATATTTTTTGTTATAGTTATATTCTTTGTTATTCTATTCTATTCTGTATTCTTTGTTATCTGGGAATCAGAAACAGTATTTAGTGTGATTAATGACTGGGTTCAATATAACCACACTCCAGATCAGGGTTTTTTTGTGAGAAAAAAATATTAGCACCTGATTTTGAGGTGCTAAAGTACTGCTGGCAAATATATGTATCTAAAAGGCACTTTATTAAATTAAACATGTGTAACAGGTGAGACCAGAGCATCCTGACATCATGTATGACACAAGCAGAGCATTGCAATTAAAACTGTAATTGCTTGCAGGGGTTAATTGCCTGCAGTGACTTCTATGCTGCGCAGCGTAAACGCTGGGAGGTTTGTGCTGATGGCTCTGCCACGGCTCTGGCCCTCCTCAGGATGAGTGGAAGCGTCTGGTTGTTCGGGAAAGATTGCTCATAATCACATGAACACCCGGATCACCATGAATTTATAGAGTTGTGGATTGATATTGTTTAATGCAGGATATTTGTGCTGAAGTGTGATACCATACTTCATTCACAGGCGAGGAAAATTGCCAGAGGCTTTTAGCAGAAGATGCTGAGCAGCTCTGTGACTGTCTTGAAGAGCACGACGATGCTTCCCGCTGCCTTGGCAAAGTAAAGCATTTCTTTTACAGGCTAGGGATGCACAGGAATTACCCTCTTTATTTCTCCGCATCTCACTTTCTTGATTAAAACAGACAGGTTTTTCTGTGCAGCACGGAGGTGTGGGAAGAGGTTTGCAAACATTGATATCTGTGCAGTGCTTAGAGATCCAGGAGGAAATAGCATCAGGTTTCCTAGGGGCAGGAGGGTGAGATTAGCAGAAATCAGCCCCGCAAAGTGCTATTAAATGATAAAAAAGTGCTGAGCGACAGCCTGGGCTGGGTTCAATTTCCACAGTGAGGTTCACTCATGTACGTGGAGGCCTTCCCTCGTGTCACCCCAAACTTGTGCTGGGAGCTGGGGGGCAGAGAGCGAAGCAAGGGCCTGGCTTTTTGTGGGTTTGGTCTCACTGGTGCACCCTCCTTTTCCACTCAGGTGGCTCAAATTCCCCCATCCCTTCCGTGGCTGAGCATTGGAGGTGAGGACAGCCCCCCCCACAATGCAGTGCGGTTTCAAAGAGGTTTAGCACATCCAAAATTGTGTGAATATCTAAAATGTCCCGCTTTGCTTCCACAGCCCGTGCCAAACCGCTGCCATCCCTCCAGCTCCTTCCATGCTCCCCTGCGTGCCCACCACCACCCGCATTTGGGAAGTGACTCCCCTTTTCCAGGCTCCGGTGGTGACGGAAGATGACGAGAATTTCAGGGTGTGTGTTTCGCTGTTATTCCTGCCTCTAAACACACCGTCCATCTCCTGGAGGGTAAAAATAAAGCAGCATTGTTTAATTTCTGGAAAAAGCCAGATGACAGTGGAAGGGGTCAGAAATATGCATACCAGCCCTCCCTGTCCCACTGTCTCAGCTGTTGCTTCCTGAGAGACAGAAGCATGTGGTTGCTAAAAATACCCTGCAAAGAGAATACATTCTCTCTCCAATGAGAGGGTATAAATTAATCCGAGTGGTAACATATACAACTGCTTGTGGCTGGGAGAAACAATTCCAAACGTGGTTGTCGGAGGGGGGGTTTCCTAATGAAGCAGAAGTCTCAGCCCTGTGCTTTCCCTGCATAGGTCGGCGATATTGCGTTGAGGATCTTCGCCTCCTGCCTCCCCTGCTCCCACCCCCTCGCCCTCCTATGGGAAACGGTGCGGCCGGGGTGGGGGGAGGCCAGCCCTTTTATAAGCGTGGTCTTGCGGCAAGTCGAAGTTAACAGGAGTGGCGGGAGATTTGGCTTGCTCCGAGATACCCACTTCCCAAGCCTTGGGGTCCCTTGGGATGACCAAAGGGGGAATGGAGTCAGTCGAAGTGTTCACGTCTGAAGGCAAAGGCAGGGGCTTGAAAGCGCAGAAGGAATTCTTGCCTGGGGATGTCATCTTTGCAGAGCCAGCCTACGCTGCCGTGGTTTTTGATAGGTAAGAGAAAAACGCTTCTAAAACACAGACTGGAAGTCATCTCGATGCAAAATTTCATCTGGCTGGGAGGGTAAAAGTTTGAAAGCGTCTGGACAGCATCAGGGAAGGGTGCGAAGGGCAGTCAGAAGCACTTCTGTACAGATGCATTCGCAGCTTACAGTGAATGTCCTTCCCAGGGCTCAGATCAGCTTTTTACTTTTGATATGGCGCAATCTATTTCCAGGATGTGATCATGCAAGGTGCTCAGTGCCATTGGCTTTTACCAAATGCAGTGGAAGTTGCGTGTATTCAGTGCCTCATAAAACCCATCCATGTTATGCTCCGGTGAACTGCCAGGAGTTAGTGTAATGCAGGTGCAGCAATCTCAGGCTGGCTTTGCCGAAGCCACCGATGTCTACTGCGTGATAAAAGTGAGTCACATCGTGCTCTGCTCACGTGTACCATCCCCCAGCGGTACACACAGCTTCATCGCCCGCTGCATTCAAACTAGAAGCTAGTGGGGATCTGCAGGTGATATCGTTTCTGTTGAAGTGATTTTACATTCATAGCTAGCTGAGTTAACTGGAGACAAGTTTCTGCTTTCACGCTTGCATGAGACTGGTTTCAAATTTTTGTTCACGCTGATGTAGCCAGAAACTGAATTCTGCTGCAAACGAATTTTTCTTTTCTGCTGCTTGTTTCAAGGATGAACAACATTCGATCAGCCTGCGCTGCCGGTGTGGCTGGTAGGTGCCCACTTCTGCCCTTCAAATCTGTGGAAGATTCGCTTAATACCCTGAAAGCCAAAAGAAGCAAAGAACCAATTTCTGTGTTAATCTCCCATGGGTAAATTTAGAATAAAGCCTCAGAGATGAATGGAATTTGTTCAGCCTTATAATATGCTGAGAACAGAATTTGGCCCAAACTTTTTAAATGAGGAGCGAGATGTCAGCTGAAGGTTTCATTCTGGGTTTAGGAAATTTGTGAGCATTCCTCCAGGGCGTCATATGGTGGGTCCCGAGACTGAATTTTTTTTTTTTTTACCTCCGATTGCCGGTGACTTTAGTGAATGTTCTGCACGCTAAATAGGCTGGTGAGTGATTTTGCCTAGCTGAGCTTTCCCTGATTGAATCAACTCTGCTAATGAAGTCTGGGACGCAAGCAGAGCTCATGCTGCTGTTTTAATCCTGGTCTTCTTGTAGCTGAAGCTGATTCGTGTGACTGTGTGATCTGGCAATAGCAGAGAGTTGGGGATTAAGTGGATAGAGCAGGAAATAAGGTTTTTTGTGTCTTTCATTCACTTTTTCCTTGCCCTTATACTGTCAGTGGGTGAACATGTTTATGAATTTTTATAATAGCAGCAAAGACACTTTTTATTTTTGTATTTTAATATGCCATTGCAAGAGCTCACTTTAAAAATGTCAGGTTTTATTTTAAAATGTTAAGTTCTTGAATTCGTAACCCCGAGTGCAATTACGGTAGTGACAAAACCACCTCTCCCTCACGTGTCCTTCTACCTCCTGTACTTTAGTTTCACTTGTGTCACTAGCTGAATTCTTGCCGTGACAGTTTGCTTAGGAAGTGCCTATGGACAATGATTTCTCTCATATGCCATATTAAAAATGCTAATTATCCTTTAAACCATTGAAAACATTTTGCATTTTGGTTGCTGGTTGAGCATTTTTTTTCTTCTATGTGAAATGTCGTGAGCATCGTGCATAGAGTAGAGCTGCCCACGTTGAAGAGCTACGACTTCACTGCATTTTCAAATGTCACTTGTGTAATGTGAGATACAGAGAGAAACTATCACCACATCAGCTCTTAGACTGCAGACTGTGTCTCAGGCTTAGGTTTCCTACCAAAAACCTTGGATGGGGAGAGATGTGCTTCCCTCCCTCCCCAGTCTGTGCTTGCTTAGCTCCCAGAGGGCAGATCCAGCAAGGGGGTAAGGTAAACACATCCCTTCTCTGTGACTGCAGAGAATGGGGATGGCTGCAGTCATTCTTGTCTCTCCATTTCTTCTTCATGCTGCTGTGCAACAATAACGGACTCTCACCCTCCTGTCCCAAAATCTCCGAAGCAAGTGGTGCTGACTAAATGCATGTTGGTTAGAGCTCAGCAGGGAAAATCCTGCTCCTGAGATACAATAGAAACATGCCATTTTCTTGTGAAAACTGCTCTGGTGTTTCTCACACACACACACAGGGCTTTGGTTTTGAAGGTACCTTCTACCGCTATCCCAAGGTGTTAAATTGCATACAACCCCCATTGAACTGATTGCTATCAAAGAAGGGCAGCCTGGAACCTTGAAGGATCTGCAAGACTAAATCCACACTAGGCCATAGTGGCTGGTTTTGCCCTGAAAGAACTGCTGTTGCCTCTGCAGGGCTGAAGAGTCCACTGAAGAGGCATGTGTTTTTCCATGTCCACAAACAAGCATTTGCAGGTCCTAAAACTGGTGTTGAGCCTACAGTATTAAAAAGGATCTCACCTTGCACTGGGGATCCCAAAGTCCAGAGTCCATCATCCTAATTCCATTCAGCATCTTCATCTCTTGCTGAAAGCATGTATACATGTACTATGGAAAGGGGATTCCAATATGAGTGGTTGGTAGGTTTAATTTTTCAGCTCAGGTCCTGCCAAATCTCACCTTGCACTGGGAATCCCAAAGTCCAGAGTCCATCATCCTAATTCCATTCAGCATCTTCATCTCTTGCTGAAAGCATGTATACATGTACTATGGAAAGGGGATTCCAATATGAGTGGTTGGTAGGTTTAATTTTTCAGCTCAGGTCCTACCAAATAGGTGACCAGATTTTCCACAAAGCTCTGCTTTCTTTGTGTATAAAGGCCACCATGGAAGCACAAGAGCACAGAGTACTTGGAAAAATTGGTCCGTACTTTGCAGCCCTTTGAGGAGTTTAGTTCTTCGGGAAGTCTGGTCCCAGTGTGGATGCTGAAGCCCTGAAATCCTGCCCCTGATGTTGCTGTTGAAACCAACTTCTGCGTGGATGTCCATTGTACTGCAGTGGCCACACTGAAGTTTTCTGTGTGACTACATGTGATGGGGGAACACAGCAGGCGAAGCAAAGGTCTCTTTTTCAGATGATTAGGAGCAGCTCTTCAGAGATACAACATAGTTTTCTTGTTGTGGCTGTAAAAAAGCAGCTTGTGTTTGTGCCTGGGCACAAAGCTGTCAAGAGATGGGAGGTGTTCAGAAACAGGGGAGCCCCATGAAAGCTGATCATCATTTGACCTGGTGAAGAACATAATTATGAAATGAAAAATTTGCATTATCTGCTGTAGGTGTTTAATGTCAGGTGTGTAAGTGAGAAACCTCTCCGTAGGGCTGTTGCGTAGCAGAAACCTACTGTTCATACTCTGTGAAACTATTGGAAGAACAAACCTCTTTGTCCTGATTGTACAGGGATCGAGGGAGCCCGAACAGCTAATCTTGGCATCTGGTGTTAGGTGTTTGCAGCAGAAAGTGTGGATATTCTATGCTTTTGGCTGGAAAGATGCAAAGGCCCTTCTCTATATATTGATGTGAGGAGCTGCCAAAGTAGTTTGGACCTGAGGCTGTCACCCAACTGCACTGTATGAATGAATGTCTGTCAGTAGGAGGCTGAGTTTGAGGAGGTGTTGAGAATGTTATTTTTCCAGGAAAAGGAGAAATGTTTTCTTTGACAAAACTCTCTAACAGGCCGTCATACTCTGAGCAAGTAAGACCCATCAATTTAACTGGATCAACCTATAGGGTGATATGGTAGCTTGGTCAGCAATGTGCTTTGGGACTCAGCTTGCAAATTAAGACACCCAAAACTAAGGTCTGTGGTAAGTGTCTGTGTAGAGATAAGGCCAGGATTCAGTTGATGTAGGTGTTTAGTGTCATTTGAGATGCCCCAGGGTGTCTGAGACATCCTCTTAGGGCTGACAGGTACAAAAGAGGATTTATGAGAAGCAGGCCTCCTCCTAGGCCAGATGGGTGTCCCTGCAGAGCTTAAAATAACACTAGGCTCCTATGTCCAGGCAAGCAAAGCCAGCCCTACGTGCCCGTTATAATCAATGAAGCACTATAATATGCACCAAACAGACACCTACTTTTGAGCTGAATGGCTTTCCAGACCCCACCGAGTGTTTTGGTGGGATCTCTACTTAGACACTGAGGGTACAGATGAGCACATCTAGGTGTCTAGATCTGCAGACTGCATCCCACCCTGGAAGCCTCTGGAGGTCACAGGGACCCTGAAGGTCCCTGAAGGTCCCTGAAGGTCCCTGAAGTCATTAAGGCTGGTGAAGGCTTGTACTCTTCAACAATGGTCATCTGAGCAGCAGTTTCTTACCTGGTGCCAGAAACTATTAGTCCAGAGGTGCTTAAAACTCAAAGTGAAGCTAAAGAAGGTTCCTATAGACATCAGCCAGCTCATAGTTTCTTGGATTTTAAGGCCAGGGTATGACTCACAAACCTAATCCTGCTCATTGCAGGAGAGATGGACTGGATGACCTTTAAAGGTCCCTTCCAACCCAAACCATTCTATGATTCTATAACGTTTTGCTTAACACAGTGGTTGCCTGTTGTTGAGCCCTGCATCTACCTGAACTAGAGCAGCCTGCTTCGAGAGATGGTGAATACTGATTGAAAGTGCTGGTCTCAGTGCGATCTCCAGTATTTTGCTGTTTGGATGAAGTGCAGACACGCTCTCTGGTCTGTGTTTGAATCAGCCTTGCTGTTATCAGCTGAAATAGCACTCAGAAAACACCAGTGTCAGGCCTGCTTTGCCCTAAAATAGATGCAGAAGATTGGAAATATATCTTCTCAAGGGATCCTTTGCCTTTGTTGGGGTCATTTTTTGATTTGCAAAGCCGCTGTGCATTCCCTATTGACATTACCTCTCACTGAAGCTTTCTCTAGTGCTCTGCTTATGGGCTGGGGTTTAATCCTTTCCCTCCTCCCTCTTCACTTTCTCTTTGAAGATCCCAGGTCTCCTTTCCTCACTGCCACCTTCAGGACGATGGCATTCCCATTGCCTGGGCTCAATGTACAGTATGTGACCTTCTCCTCTGGCACATCGGTTGGCTCTCAAGCCTGTAAGAGTTTACATTTCCTACGAGCATGGGGATGCCCGATATATCTCTGTCAACCTTCATCATGAGAAGGTTTGCTCTTTAGCCAGTGGGGTCTGAGAGACTGTAGTCAAGGCAAACAGTGTCATGTGATAGAAAGCCAAGATCACCTGAAGATCTGCTTGATGAGTGATCTGCAAATTGCTAAAAACCTGAGCTCATGTTATTTTTGCACCCTTTTTTGATGTGTGAAGCAGGCCCAAAGCATTTTCCAAGGGAAATGTGGGAAGCTCCATTACTGTAGCTGGGATCACCTAGAGATATAAGAAATGCAAAATTTTCCATAACAGTGTGACTCTGAAAAGATTACGGAAGCAAATTCTTTGAGTTTATACCAATACAAACTGAGGGCTAATGTGATCATATTCACCTTGTTTAACATTTTCTGGGACTTGATTTTTTAGTATTATCTCATCTGTTCAAAAGGTTGAATAAAACCTGGGAGAAAACCTGTTTTTTTTAAGGAAACCACACCTGCACCTCTTTAAAAAGGGGCTGAGAAAGCTTGTAATGAAAGCCTAAAAGTAAAATAGTCTAAAATAAATCCTCCACTTAAAATCAGACAAACTAGGATGTGTCATCCCTGCCATTTTAAAGTTAAAAGCACTAAGTTCCAACCCCATTTTTTAAAGGAGCCAAACTATTCTTGTGCTGATAATTCACCATTATAGGTATCCCAGTAGAAGCCAGCTATTGAATACCTCCCTTTTCCTTTCTGAAAAGAGAAAGAGTCGGTGCATTTCCTTAGGCTGTTGTGTTTAATGAAGTGTTACAGCCTCTGCTTTGAAAGCCAGGCAGACTTTGCCTACATCTTCAGCTCTCCTCATGCCATCCTCTGCAGGACGTTGAGGAGAGAGATGCCTATCCAGCCAATAATAAATATGAAGCAAGTGGACTTAGGTGTAAGTTAGGTTGTTGATGTGTGTTATCTGTCATGTACAGAATAGCATAAACTCATATTAAAACAGTTTGTGAGCTTCTCACCATGTCCATTAGCTATTTAATGAAATCCTCCTTTCATTCCTTTGCACTACAGCCATCTCACCTTGCTTTTCCAGGTCAGTGAATGAGATGCTGTGGGTGCTGGATGGGGAATGGTTGGCTGATGTTTGGGCTGTGCATATCTCAGAGATGAGGTTCATATATTTCCTGTGGCAGCACTCAGCCCTCTGTCCTGGCAGGTCCAACAAATCTTAAGCCATCTGAATCCAATCCAAGCAGTCACAAGAGCTATTTGTTTCTTCTGCTTTCACCAGAGAGCCGTGCTTGCGGGAGCTGTGGTTTAGTTGACAGTGCTCTGTCACCTCTTGTATTTTTTGGCTGGCACATTGAATCATTGCTTTTGTAACTGTAGCTAGGTCCAGGATTAGTAGTAGTTGTGTGCCTCATCTACGTAACATCAGAGCTCATGAGCGCCCGAGAGCTGAGCTCGGCTGACGTTTGGGTGAGAGGCCGAGGAAACCTGAGACTCCCCAGAAAGTCATTTAGTGAGTCAGTCAGCAGCACCTGCCTTCCAAGTCAGCCCTAAATCCCTGACCTGGCAAGGCTTGGCCGGGCTGGAGAAATCACTGTGCTAATGAAGATCCTGCTTTTGGGCAGGGTGGAAAAAAGAAGTTCTCACTATGTGTGGAAGATGAGAGTGAATGAATGGTCAGAGATCACCCCAGAGGCCATGGTGTACATAGACTCAGCAGAAAGCAGTTGCGTTGTCCCTGTGTTAAAGTAAGGGAAGCCGAGCACCGAGTCTCTAAGGGTTCAAACCTCCAAGCCTCTGGGTGGGTGCCATACGTCTCCCCTGAACCCTTCAGTGCTGCCCGTCCATGCAGCACTCTGACCATGCAGCACAGGCTGCTCTCTCCACAGGGAGAGGAAGCTCCATCCAGGCCACCTGGAGCCATTTTGGGTTGTGATAAACACATTCTAGGCCAGACAGAGAAGGCTTTATAGATTTCCACAGTCTGAGAGACTTGGGTTTAAGCTCAGGCTGCTCCCCTTGTCCTTGGGGGACCACAGCCATTGCAGAGGGAATGACAGTGGAGACTGTGGATCACTGCAAGCCTTTGGTGTCCTTGATGTTGGCTACCTCCAGGACTGATAGTATCAGAGCCTGGCGTAAGGTCTAGCCTTGGGGCCAAGGGAGAGCCCCACTTTGCCATCCCTGTTCAGGTTGCCGAGCTCTGAGCACCTCTGGGACGTCAGGAGTTTGCCCAACTGCCTAGAGGCACCTGGGGGATTTAGGTGCTTGCAGGGTCAGGCAGCACTTGAGCAATGTTTGTTGAAGGTTTAGGCGATGCATCTCAAATACCCGTGTCTCCTGTTTTTTTCACTGCACCAGGAGTTGAGCCCAAGCCTCTGGAGTCCTGCTAATGCACATTATCAATAAATCCAGTCTTCCTTTAAACCATTTCTGAGCATGGAGTATCCCGCGAGGGTTTTGTGAGAGATATGGTATTTCTTATACCTGCCAGTCATGTTACCTGTGAGTAATTGTGTCTGCAGTTTCAATACCATATGAACTGTTCCTTCACCTCCTTGGGAAGTCTCGCACAACTTTTTTTTTGTGCATTTCTGCATCTCCTCAGAAACAAGGGCTTTCCAGGGATGGTGGCAAGTTCCACCAGCTGGGTTTGCTTTGGAAACTCTGGACACCCTATGTGATAAACAGCAAAATGCAAAGCCAACAGTTCAGTTTTTTTCTGTTCTCAGAAAAAGAGCTGGGGAGGAGACAAGCTGCTGTCTGAGGATTTGGGTTTTGCTGCAATGTATTCCCCTCTGACCTGTCATTCCTTTTTACAGGGAAACTTCTTTAACTGCCTTTTCACTTTCTGGCTGCCCTCAAAGCACGCAGGCGGCAGGAGGGACCCCCATTCCCTGCACAAGATATCTCCCCATGCTTCCCAGCACGGCGTAACCATGCAGGTTTTATCAGCTCTCTGGCTCTCCTTTGCCTTACAAGGAGTGCAATCTCTCTTGCACCTCTCTGCCCCTCTGACTTGACAGCTGACAGAGCACAGCCTCGCATTTCTCACCAGCTCCCAGCTCTTTCATTTGTCTTCATGGAGTTGGCTGCATCCCCCTTCCTGGGCACGTGCTCCCCCCTGCCCCATTCCGGCTGCTTACCTTGCGTCTGGCTCCCTCCTGCGTGCCGGCACTGCTCACTGTCATTTTCCAAACTCATTTTCGCACACGGTTTTGTCTGCTGCAAGTCATCCTGCTTTAAATCAATGGCCCTCTTCATCCTGCAAGAGCCAAGGAGCAGGGTGGGCTGTGTCAGCAGCTCATGCAATAGTGCCAGAGGAATGAAAGCTCATTTTCAGTGTACTGTGATAGATATAAATATGCATACATATGTTTTTATATACATCGGTATAGTAGAGAGGCAGGACAATCTTGGGGCTGGGGACTCTGGGGCTGTGGGTCTGATTCCCACCTGTGGCACAGCCTCCTTGTGTGATCATCAATACATTTTTTATTTCCTCGTGCCTCAGTTTCCCCACTATGGGCTGTGGGTAATGATAATGTGTTCCCTTGGTAATGAAGCCTCTGTGGTCAGTGAGCTTTTTGCAATGAGAACCTCCCTCCTGGCGCCGGCAGGGTCTGAGTGATGGGAATTTGAATTCTCCCGTGCTGTTGAGCCTGGCTGGAGGCAGTGATAAAGTGGGCACTTGCCTGGAGAAGCAGGCAGCTGGGGGCGCCAAACCAGGCAGGGAAAAGGCTTCTCTAGCGGCAAGGGGGAAGTCCCAAAGTTGTTTGGGCAGGAGAGCAAAGTGTCTCCCCCTCTTTCCCAGTGAAGCAAGACCCTGGAGCAAGCAGCTGGACATGTGAAAGGGGCCATGGGGGAGGTTTCCTCTTGATCTGGGACTCTGGACACTCTCAAAGGGAGGACATGAGGTTTGACTTCTTCACCAGTATCCTCTGATGCATTCCTCCCCTGGCCTTGGTTATAGTTGCATACATACATACATGTAAGATGCTTCTGGAAAATCCTGTTTTGAACCCCTCAAAGAAGCAACCTCCTCCTTTTGAAAGGTGTTTCCCAGTTATCCCATGACCATTTAACTGACAGTAACCTCTCAACTGGTTAAACCCCAGAGCCAGGAGCAGGAGTAGCCGGTGAGCAGTGCTCACCACTGCTGGCACCAGAGAAAGACATGTCAGGCTTTTGGATTTGGAGGAGAAATCTGCATCGCTAGCCTGTCTGCAGGAAGGCTGTAAGTGGCCTAAAGACCACAGCTGACACCGGACTAAGCTTCATGTCCTGATAGCAGCCTCACATCAGGCACTGTGCTCATTACCTGTAATGTTTAACAACACCCCCATGGGTGGCATATTCTGGGCCGCTGACCAGCACTAAATCATGGATGTTCTCAGCTCAGCAACATACCAGCCTTGTGAAGATGAAAGATCCCCTGGCTTTATTAATCAAACCTTATGGTGGTCATAAGTGCAAGTACTGCTCCCTAAACTTGGCATTACAGCCAGCCCACCCCATGTCCTACCCCAGCCAGTGCTCCTGCGAGCTTGAGAGTTCAACTTTCCTCTGTCTTCAGCTGTTTGGTGTTCCTTGTCCGTCCCTGGGCAGCTGAAAATCCATTTGTGCCTTGACATTCATGCTTGGGAGTCTGCTGAATGGCCGGGAGCCTACCCTGGTCCCTCAGATCTTCACTAATCCATACTAAGCATCTGTCTCAAGTCACTGGGACCAGGAGACCCCCAAACCCACCCAGCCTGGGGCTCTGCACTGCTGGCTTCTGATGGTAGACAGCCAGGAGACACGTACCACCACTGAAGGAAGGAGGAGAAGACATAAACCACTCTGTGACGAGAAGATCTACCTTGAAGGAGGCAGTTTTCTTGGTTCCCTCGTGTCATTTCCAACATAGTGCCACATTTGCCAAGTGCAGTGCCTCCAGTACAGCTAACATCTTTGGCCCAGTAGCAAAAAGAAGTGACAAGCAAAGCTGCTTTTTAATCCATGGAAATGTATCTTGGTTTCAAGCAGCAAAATCACAACGTTTCCCTATGCAAGCACTTTGAACTATCGGTCTTCATGGTGATACACCTCTGGGCTGCTCACTAGCAGAGCATTTCTGATGTATATTTGTATCCCGACAGTGCGCCTGTGCCTAAGGAAAGCTTAGGAGAGCAGTTAAGACAGCTCAGACCCGTGCTCCCATTTGGTCCCTCTTGCCCAATGTTTTCCTAAGTCTCTTGAGCATGATGGTGGCTGCTGCTCCATTTTGTGACCTGGCCTATGTGGGGCCCAGGAAAGCCTTAGTTTTCAGGAGCAGCTGCACTTCACCCAAATTCAGAGGCTTTGCAGGCAGTGAAGCTCTCAGGCTGGGTTTTTGCCTTCATGTTTTTCTTCATGCTCTCCTGGGATACAGACTCATTAGGCACCTGCTTTCTGCTCAGCAAATGGGTGGCTGGTGCTTCAGCACGGGCCAGACAGACAATGAAAACAGACTGAAAATACTGTTAGCAGCAGAGGTGCTGAGGAAGAGCAGACGAGCTGCAGACAAGAGGGCTGAGAGCTGGGGAATGCTTTATTGCTGTCCATTAAACAAAATATTTGTCTCTCTGGCGTAGCCAAACTGAAAAGCAACAGCACTGGGCAAGTGCACAAGGATTAAGCTGGATGGGGTGTTTCTCCATCCTCCCAAAAAATCACAGGGGGTTCATCCTCAGCGGGTGTGGGGAGCCCAGAGACGCAAAGCTGGCAGGACCCTCGCTGGGTGGAGCTGGCCCTTCACCGAGGTACGAGCCAATGGGTCCTTCTGTCCTTCCAGCCTGACACATGTCATCTGTCACACCTGCTTCAAACGGCAGGAGAGGCTCCACCGCTGCGGCCAGTGCAAGTTTGCCTACTACTGTGACCGGACCTGCCAGAGAGCGGCTTGGCTGAACCACAAAAATGAGTGCTCTGCCATCAAGAGACACGGCAAGGCACCCACTGAAAACATCAGGTAAGAGATGGCCTCAGGGGCTGAGCCAGCAGCCTGGGGATGGTGGAAGAGGACAGGGCATGCCTCTGGAGGGTGGTGAGGAAGAGCTGGGTGACCTGATTTGGACAGGGTGGAGGTGGGAGCTGGTTTGGGAAAGGCCAGGAGCATCCGTGAGCTGATGGGATCAGGACCTGGAGGAGCATCCAGGGTGCGAGGGGGTTGTGCTCCTTATTTTTTTTGGTGCTGGGCCCCAGAAACTCAACTGCAGCTGAACGTGGTGAGGCAAACCCACCCAGGGTTGTTTAGGAGGTGTGGGAAAGTGAGGAGTAGGTGGAAAAGTGGAAGAGGACATGGGCTTTTCCCCAGTTTGTCTGTGGGATACATTGGTTTGGATTCACATCCTGGCTCGGTCATAAGAAAATGAGAGGAATCCCCAAGGAAATGAGAGCTGTTGTGGAGGGCTGGGGACCTGGGGGTCTGCAGCATTTCTCCAGGTAAGAACATAGATGCCTGGGCAAAGCCCTGCATCTGTCTCCCTTTCCTTCAAAAGCCCATGGGTGGTGGATATCCATCAGCCATCCGATGCTGAGCCTGTTTCGGTCTGTCTGCACCCAGTTTCCCACCCATGAAATGAATTTTGATGGCCATTCAGTTCTTCTCCTTGCACTGGGCGGTGGTGCTAACACCTGGGGCTCTCTCCTGGCCAGGCTGGCTGCCCGCATCATGTGGAAGATAGAGAGGGAAGGCAGCGGGCTGGCAGAGGGCTGCCTGGTCTCCATCGATGACCTGCAGAACCATGTGGACAGCTTTGATGAGGAGGAGAAGAAGGAGCTCCGTGCTGATGTGGAGAGCTTCCTCGAGTTTTGGCCACCCCAGAGCCAGCAGTTCGGCATGCAGTACATCTCCCACATATTCGGAGTGGTACGTCGGAGGGGTGGGAGAGCAAATGGGGGGGCTGTTTTTAATGCCAGTGCCCTGGAGAAAGTCTCCAACTGGCCTGAGCTGAGGCTGCCCAAGTTCATCCCTCTCTTGCCCTTAAGAGGCCATAGCGGTTGGGATAGCTGAGACCAGTATTTGCTGCAGGCGGTTTGAATACTGCTGCATTCCCCATCTGCACCGACCCTGGGAAACTGAGGCACTGCAAGGACAAGGCCTGAAAACTTTTACCTGTCTAACCACGCAGGCAAGTGGCTTCATCAACCATAGGTGCTGCGCGGTCATCACAAGTCCCGCCGGGCCTCCCTCTGCACCTGTGAGAGCTGAGAAAATCTATTTAAATATAGTTTTAGTAAAAATACTTAGAATATATTTGAGTATAGCAGATGTGGTTTAGGATATACATTCATGTCTATTATATATAGTGTGCATTAGGTTTTTAGATGTATATTATGTCTTTTA
The DNA here is from genome assembly GCF_000687185.1 of Egretta garzetta. NCBI lineage: Eukaryota > Metazoa > Chordata > Aves > Pelecaniformes > Ardeidae > Egretta > Egretta garzetta. The sequence continues at coordinate 1,491,776 of NW_009258675.1, forward strand.
TATTTATATAAAATAAAAATAGGTAAAATATACTAAATATATTTAATAATATCCACTACTGGCTTGTTAACTAGAAATTTTTGTTCTCAGTGTAGCAGAGAGGGAAATTCCCCGAAGCCAGTTCAGCCCTTCAGCCTCCTGGGCTGCGCTAACCCCTCAGCTAGCAACACTGGCCAAGGGGCCGGGGTGAGCTGAGCTGGGACGCACGCTCTGCTCGCACCTCTGCCGACGGCTGGCGTGGCGGAGAAGTTGTCTGTGCCAGCCCTAGCACAGGGAGGGGCCACAGCATCCTTTCCTACCCACCTCACAAAGAAAATCCGGTCCACTGGGTGTGGGGAGACCTATGTACCAGTGACCGACATAACTTGCCCATGCAGAAATAAGGAAGTACAGATAAAGTGCAGAATCAGTTAAGAAAGGAAATAAAGCTATTAACAGAGTAAAATAATTAGCAGCTGAGTTAGTTACTTCCTTTGGTATATCCTATCGCATTTTCTCTTTGCAAATATTTCCTTTGTTTATGTTGGCAAGCAAAACTGTTCCCTTCATATGTGATAATACTGTACCATATAGAAAAAGTCTAATAATAAGTTCTTGGCATATATATTACCCAAAAGCAGTCATTCTGAAAATTGTTTGGGACTCATAAGAAACTATAGTAATTGGTTTTTGTAAGCTTTGTGGGCCACCCAGCAAACATGATCAAGTTGAATGCAGCTCTCAAGGTTAATTTCTAACTGATACCTGTTTTAATAAGTGTGAACTTTGCTTTCTGTCTAGGCTGTGCTTGAATTGCCTCAGATTCATTTTCCTGTGACCTTTTTCTGAATTATTTTCAGGAAGCAAATATAAGGAAACCAATGCATTGTCAAACCAAATTTACCTTAGACATCCCAAATGAATATTAACAGCAAATTTTCTGCAGCATTTACTCAGTTTTGCTCTGAGTTGGTCCAGCTGCATGAGTCCTGCATTGCTTCTCTTCTGATGTTTTATCCCAACTAAAGATGTTGTTCCCACCATTACTTTCTGCAGTAATCTTGTAGGCACTCCTTTCTCCTTAAAGTTTGGAGATGGGAAGATCTCTGTGGAGTCTCCTTCTCTGGAGATATTCAAAGCCCGCCTGGACGATGTCCTGTGCACCCTGCTCTGGGTGACCCTGCTTTAGCAGGGAGTTGGACTGGGTGATCTCCCGAGGTTTCTTCCAACCCCTGCCATTCTGTGATTCTGTGATCCCTTAATGCTTCTTCCTACCTATGTTTTGGGACTAGATCAGCTGCAACGGCTTTACCCTCAGTGACCAAAGAGGACTGCAGGCTGTTGGTGTGGGAATCTTCCCCAACCTCTGCCAGGCCAACCATGACTGCTGGCCCAACTGTACCGTCATCTTCAACAACGGCAAGTGAGTGGATATGTCTTTCCTCAGGCGCAGCAGGGATGCATCCTAACGGGCAACTCAGCAGACTCTGCTTACCCCCCACAGTGTCAGATCCCTGCCACAGAAAATCTATTTATCTTCGTTTCCTTCTCTAGTGCAGAAACAAAAAAAATAAGGATATTCTTTCTAAAGAGGAGCTGTTTTCTCTCTCATTCTTGTTATTTTAAAAAATATTGTCTGATGCACTAAACAAATACACAGGTTTGAGCCCAAATCCAGTGAGCCAGCAAAGATTTTTTCCCTGGTTTCTGTGAGTTTTGAAACCAGACTCAAACAAAGCAGATGAAGTACAAAGTAGCTGCCTAGATCACCCCTTATAGTGAGGCTTTATTTATAAATAGTTAAGGAACAATTACGGTTAACAAATTATTAAAGATTATACTGAGTCCACAGCCCAAGAGTTTCTCGTAACCAAAGCTTGCAATCAGCTGTGTATCACTATCTGCTGATGTGTTTATAACCATTCCTAACACAACCCTCATCTTTGTGAGAGTGTACCATCTCTATTAATCACTGATTAACTCTTCAGCAATGGGATCTTAATGACAATCGTGACTGTTATCTGCAAACCGGCTCACGTGCGAGTCCAGGATGCCCTAAGCCGCTGTGCATTCCCTGTTCCCACCCAAGTGCTGTAAGGAAACTTCTGCGGGACATGTGAGACGGAAAGAGGTGAAGTGGGGAGTGCAGAGCAGAGCTGGGAGTGGAGGCTGCGGCTCTCGGTGCTCGGGGCAGCCCGTGGAAGGGATACTCTGCCCTTTCCAGCCTCCTCCCAGGCCAGAACAGGTATAAACTGCTGCTGATCAGCAAGTTGCATCGTGTGCAAGACGTTAACTGTGGGAAACTGCTTGCCAAAAACTGCACAGCTCGAGTATTTCATCCAAATTTTCTGCTCGGTCTTAGGATTTTATAAACTTCCATGTTTACCAAAATTTAGTGCTATAGGTTAATCCCCCAGCCTCCCCTTCTTTAACTAACACATTGCTTGTGCGCTCCAGTTCTCGCTGCTGGTTTTACCTGCTAAAACTATGCTGGCGTTTATCAAGCAGCAGGTAAACAAGCAAAGAGAAACCAAAACTGCATTAGGATGGTTACCTTGGTGGGAAACAGAGTCTGATCCAAAGTCAGATTGGAGTCTGTGCTCCGATACCCAGTCGCCCCGGGTCAGATCCCTGGTGGGATGATGGAAAGCCTCTCCAACCAGCCTGGGAAGTGAAAGAGGTAACTAGCAGTGGTAGCAACCCTGAAGCCTGAGTTTCTGGGTGGGTAAGTAGAGGAATGGCATTTTGTTTGCCTGGCAGCTTGTTGAAGTTCCCACATGTATCCTGTTACTGACTTTAAACCTTGACCATCTGGTTATGTGGTACAATTGGCCAGGTAAATTATGAAGGTTTCTTGTCTTTCTGCGGAAACCTGGTGATAAGCCCCCATCGTGGGAACTGAGCTCTCTGTCTGAGCTCAGGGCACAATACTGGACTTGAGGACCCACTAAACTCATCACACAGAGCACAGTCCTTGTTGCTGATATCCCAGTCTGACTTCCATTTCAAGCTATGTTTTAGGGAGCGTGGCTACTGATGTCAGTGGAGACATTTCTGTGCGGGATAACTAACCCTATTGCACCTGCCAAATGTCAGAAGTGGGTTTTGCTCATCCCCTGGCTGAGACCGCTCCTAAAATCACAGTGCCAGGACAGCTCTCCCCCAAATCCCCCAAATGTTGTGGCTCAGCGATGGGCGATTCAGTTACAGCAGCTGCATAGCAAAAGCGAAGCTCTACATGCAGTGAGACATGAGCCAGGAGCTGGGAACCCCCTTGTCCCCGTCAGGACGATGTCCCGATGCTCTACACCCTGTACCCATTTTTTGTTGTTGTTGTGCTTGTACCTGTGTAAACTGCAGATGTTTGTTTTGTCTTTCAGTCATGAGGCTGTAAGATCAATGTTCCACACACAGATGAGGTGGGTCAGTCTTGAAAGCATCGTCCTTCCCCTTGCCCTGTACCCTTCATGCCCCGTGATTAATGGAAAAGCTGCAAACAGCCCCGAAGGGCTCCCTCTGGTTGAAGAAAATTTCACTTTCCCTGTTTTCTGAACTCCTCCCCCATGTAAAGCCCCACTAAACCCAAACCTCACTTAACTCTGCATTTTGTAGTAAATTAAAACGATAGTGGTAATACTGTGACTGTCTCCCGCACAGCGAATTCCCTCTCTGCCTTCCCACCCCCTCCTTGGCTTCCTCCCTGTCAGTATTTCCCCTCTCCACTTCTCATTTCTCCTCCCCTGACTATGGCAAGAGCATGAAAGTCAGAACAAGGTCTTGCTAATTTTGTACAGCCCAAAATAAAACCTTGCATATTAGGAGATGAGAAATGATTGCATTACTGACATACTAAATAGTTCACGTTTCTTCTGCAACAAACAGTGCCCGTTGAATGCGTTGACTACAGCAGCAATACCGTGAGATGTAGGTTTCATCCTTTTTTATCATAATACTCGATTAATGTTTTACCTTTTAATGATGCCACTGTTACCTGGTCCAGACTGATGGAATCACTAAAATGTATGCAAAAAAAAAAAAAAGAGAAGTTCTCTGCTTAGCTCACTGTGCTTGGTATATTATAGTCAGTCCTGTTAAAGGGACACTGTTGTCTTTGAACTTTAATTTCAAGCAAATACACAATTTCCTCAAATAAGATGAGAAATACTTCGGAAGTGCTCTTCTTCACCATTGACGCTTACCCGGTGCATTATAGATAGGACCATAAAAACGGGCAAATGGGTTTCATTTCTGATGAGAGGTGCTATTTTGGGGCAATTTGAGTTTCGAGCTATTGGGCACTCACTGTGCCTGTGCGTGCATCTTTCAAGGTCTTTGGTGCTTGGGGAAGACGCTGGGGAAAGAGCACGGGACAAGCTCAGTGGGGTGCTCTCAGCTGACAGTGTCTCTTTAACTATAGCATTTAAAATATGCCATGTGTTTCCAGGCTTATCCCAAATGCTATCAATCCCTTCCACACAAGGGATGGCTGCTTAAAATATACCTACGGTGCTTAGGCCATCAGGGGCATCATAAAAGTCAGGGGCTTGGTTTTGCTTCTCTGGTTGCATGACTCACTTTAACGAGGATCCCATTAAGCCTGAACAGGAATGTTTATATGTGTAAACTTTCTGAATGGATTTGCTCTTTTTCACACCCTTTCTCCTGAGTATCGGGTCGCACCTTTCTCTGGCTGGCATTTTCCCATGGTTGTGACATAACTAATAGCTGCCCTTCGTGACGATGGCATGTTTAGTGATAAATTTCGTATGAAATATGCTGTTGATATGATCTAACACCCAGAGAAGGTCAAGACCAGGCTCGGGGAGTAGTTTTCACAGCAGCTTTAGCACAGCTGAAAGGCTCAGAGCTGTGCCCTTGGTGCTGAGGGCTTGTAACGGGAATTACAAAGGAACTACAAGGGAATTGCAACCCCTTTGCAGAAGTATGATCACGCAGAAAAAGTCGTGTCAGAAAAAGTCATGTCCTCCCAAAAAACCTTATTTTTAATGCACCTGGTGGGACCCTTGGGTTCTACGCTAACTACGCCTTTAGTGAGACCTTCACTGGGTCCCATCTAAAGCCCCTCGTGCTCAGGTGGGAGCCAACAGGTCCTGCCGAGGTCCATCGCGTAGCAGGCGTGTGCATCAAACATGTTGTTGAGCTCAGCAGGAGGATGACCAAGGCACACGAGGGAGTCCCAGGACTGATCACAGAATCATAGAATCTTTTAGGTTGGAAAAGACCTTTAAGATCATCAAGTCCAACCATTAATGTTGTACTACACTGTAGTGCGACGGTACGGTGGGAGCTCAGATCATGGGACTGGCTTCATTTTGATAACCCGTGAGTACACCTAGCTGCAAAAGTATGTTTAACCAACTAACTGGTCTGAGCAGAGAGCCCAGGGTCACTGGTCTCAAGTGAATTATTTCTAACTGTGGGTAGAGTCACCAGTGGGTGGGGGAGGAGATGGGTACAGAAGCACCACCTTGCAACTGGTTTTTGATGGAGGTTTTCCCCACTCTGGCCAAATTCTTCAGCCGGTTGTGACTGTCCAGCCCCTGTGACTGAGAGATGGCCCAGGGTAACTTGAGGATTTAGCTTGTGGAGTGAAACAGCAAGGGAATAGTTTTGAGTGTCCATGTTATTTAAGCAGGGAAAGACATGAAAGGCAGGTGCAAAGATCTGTTTTTCCAAAAGGAAATCCCCAAAAGGATTTGCTGTGGATTTTGGTTTAGTAACAGAGACTGGTGATTTCCTTGTGTTTAATATTAGCAATGTCAGATCAAATGGGCTACAGAAAAAAAAGACCGTTCCCAGAGAATTGTTTCTAAGCATTTTTGTAGAGATGCATGAACGGGGTGAGGGCATCTCTTACCCAGCACCCAGAGGGAATGTGTCTTAGCTTTTTGGAGTGAAAATGATACTGAAAGCAGCACAGCTTGGGATCTGGGAGTCTAGCCAGGGATGTGCGGGTAGCATGCAAAGCAGTACTTAAAAAAAGACCCAAAGTCCAAACTCAGCATTTCTCAAGGCTTGTTGGGTATTTCTGATCTCAGGGTTTTCTTCTGGTGGGATCTCCTGCAACATAATAAAAGTTTATGTCTAGGTTCAGCCCTCATCCAGATAAAATAATGGAGCTGTCATCTGTTTATAGCTCAGACCCTTAGGTATCCCTGCCAGGGACTTGCAGAGGGGCAAGAGAAACTGGTGTGACTGTGTTTTTATTCTGTATTCAGTTAACCAGGCTGCTGTCCATCTCTGCATTGCCTCCTGGAAGAGCTAAAGCAACCTTAGGGCAAGGGCTCACCTCTGCAAGGCAGGGGCAGGTCGCAGGATTTGTCACTGATGCCTCTATGGCTGCACCTTTGCTTCTGCTGCTGCTCCAAGCCCACATCTCGTCTCCTTTGCACTCAGGATTGAGCTGCGGGCACTGAGCAAGATTTCTCCAGGGGACGAGCTGACTGTTTCCTATGTGGATTTCCTCAATGTGAGCGAGGAGCGGCGTAAGCAGCTGAAGAAGCAGTATTACTTCGACTGTGCCTGCGAGCACTGCAAGAAACATATCAAGGACGACCTGATGCTGGCGGTGAAGGAGGGGGAAGGCAAGGTATGGTTTGTCCTGCTGTGTCCAAACCCAGAGGTGGCTGCGCCTCTTCCACCAAAGGCATCTATGTCTCTGTGACCACGGCTCCTCAGCCTGGGAACACTGACAATATCAACGGAGTCCGATTTTGGCAGAAGCCTGACTAGTGCCAATGTAAAAAACAGGGCTGAGCCTTGAGTGAGCATAATACTCAAGCTGACCATGCCAGGCCAGTTTAATCCCTATTACGCAACATACATGCAGTTTTTAATTCTAAAAAGCCCACAAAAGTTGCCTTTGCAAAGGCCTGTCATGGGGAGTTTGTATCATCACTTGACATTTGCACATGGTTGCTGTGGGCAGACTAACTGAAGAGTTAACAGGTTTGACTGTTCATTTTAAGTAATCTGTGTTTTCCTTGGAGGTCTCACAAGTCATTGAGTGGGAGGGTGTCAGGCTGTGTCTTGCTGTTGGCAGTGGGATATGTTGCTTGGCCAGTGGCTCCAGTTTATGAGCATGCTGGTAGCTCTAAGAGTTTCTTTGTGGCTCCTCTGCCCAAGGATATAATTGCTCATGTTTTTTGTCCTCTGTGTTAGCTAAGGGGGTTTCTACTCCTGCAAGCTTTACAAAACATATGAGGGAAGGCAAGGCCGGGCAAGAATATTTTACTGTATTATCAAGTCATTGATCTGCACTGTTGGACAGTCATGTAATGAACCAGACAGCCCAGCTCAGGGGCTAATGTAGGTCAGGACTAAACAGCAAAGGTGGGATGAGGAACCTTTTAGACCAACCCTGTCATCAGGAGAGGCCCATGGAGCTGCACCTTCCTGGGAATGAGTGCACAACCCTCAGCCTCCAGCTCTGCAGTTACCAGCAAGCCAGGCTCAGTCCCATCACTCTTCTTTCATACAGGTGGTGGTCAGGAAAGGCTGGATGTCATAGAATCATAGAACGGTTTGGGTTGGAAGGGACCCCTAGAGGTCATCTAGTCCAACCCCCCTGCAGGGAGCAGGGACACCTTTAACCAGATCAGGTTGCTCACAGCCCCGTCCAACCTGGCCTTGAATGTTTCCAGGGATGAGGCCTCCACGACCTCTCTGGGCAACCTGTTCCAGTATTTGACCACCCTCATTGTAAAGAATTTCTTCCTTAGATCCAGTCTAAACCTACCCTGGTTTAGTTTAAAACCATCACCCCTTGTCCTGTCACAGCTGTCCCTACTAAAAGGATTTTCCCCACTTTTCCTATAGGCCCCCTTTAAGTACTGAAAGACTGCAATCAGGTCTCCCCACAGCCTCCTCTTCTCCAGGCTGAACAACCCCAACTCTCTCAGCCTGTCCTTATAGGAGAGGTGCCCCAGCCCTCATATCATTTTTGTAGCCCTCCTCTGGCCCTGCTCCAACAGTTCCATGTCCTTCTTGTGCTGAGGGCTCCAGAGCTGGATATTGCAGAGCAAAAGTCTCTTCTTGAGCAAGGCTTGGGGAAACAGGATCAAACTGATATCAGGGAGCTCCCATGGGAAGTAGGACACGGGACTAGAAGAAACCCTTCGCTGCTTGTTCCCCACTAGTGCAAAAGACCCTGCTATACAATCCTATTACTAAGCTAACAAGATTCACCATGAAGCTAATCCTGACTACTGGAGCTCCCTGGTTCTAACGTAAAACTGTCTCAGAGCTCAGTCCACCGATGCAGAAGCATTTTCATCTGACTTTTTCTGTAGAAGTATTCGCAAACTGCTTCTCCAGTGGATGCCATAAAAAAATCTCAGCTCTCATTCAACGCCTGCTATCAAGCCTTGACCGAGCAGCGAGATGCCCCATCCCCTTTTCATGAGCATTAGAGGTGCTCTGCAGCACATAGCGGGAAGACGTGCACTTGTGGGCAAATGTCCTCCCCAGTGTGTAGTGCTTGTATAGAAAAAGCCTGTAACCATGCAAGGTGCATGATTTCAGCTATTAAAAATACACTCCATCCACAGACAATAAGTATCCAGACTGACCTCACCCGCAGAGCACGTCTGAGCGCTGCCAGCTTTATTGCATTTTTTGAATTCAGGCTCGCTCGCCTGAGAGCAGCAACGCTCACAGCTGTGTGGAAAAAGCACTATGAATATATGGAGATTGACAGCTTACGTCCTCGACAGCCGCTTCGACCTCCAGTCCTTCGCCCCTTCCAAATAGTAGCGAAGTTCCCGTTGTTTATGCTGGCAACAGGGTTAGGGGTCTCGTAAATGCAAGAGAGGATTTTTATTAGACAAAGCCACTGTGGAAGTGCTCTTTAAAGCACCTATTCTGGGAGTCTTTACTCAGAGAGCATAGCAATGTGATTTGCACTGACGTTAACACTGAATGTGCTCTGCGCGCTAGGACACCCTGCATGCTGCTCAAACAGCTGTCCACATCTGATTAGCTATGATAACTTCAGTCTAATAATATAGAGTAATAAATCAGAACACATGCATACGTATCCATGAATAGACGGGGATTATATGGCTCTGAAAAGCTACTGGGTTTCCTTCTATACTAAACTTTCCAGAGCTTCTCCCAGCTAGCTGAATTTCACAGATTCTTCAAAAAACTTGTTGACCAGGTGTGAGAAAAAAACAACGGGACAGTCCCACAGTCCTGACTCCAAATCTTTGCATCCTTCATTGTAACGTTGGGTCTCTGCTTTTGATCTGCACCCAGAGTCCTTCCTGGCTGCGGGCACATGCATTGTGTGTCTCCAGACCAGGCTCTTCCTAAAAGATGCTGGAGTTAGGCAACTGTGGGCTGATTTCAGACTTCCCTTTTATGAAAAGGAAGGTTGTGATAGCTAGAATAGTTT
>NW_009258676.1:0-356 GCF_000687185.1 Egretta garzetta
AGGGTATCCCCCCTCCCCTGCATTAACGCTGGGGAGGGCTGGATCTGGCACTGAGGAAATGTGGGAAAATCCACACGTGGAGCTGTTGGGAGAAGGCAGGGTGTCCTCCGGGGCTGCCGGGGTGCGCTTGGAGAAGACGGGGGGCTGCAGGGCTGTGCCCCGGCGCTGCTGGCAAGGGACACCAGCGCCCGGCGGGGGCGGCGAGGCAGGAACGTGTCCTGCACATTAAACCCCGTGAGTCAGTATTTCCACCACTGGCATCGTCAACAGTGAGGCAGAAAATGCCCGCTTTGTGTGGCGCGGGAGACATCTGGGTCTCGCACGGGGCTGCTTGCAGAGAGGAGCGCCCTGCGGCG
>NW_009258676.1:2089-3095 GCF_000687185.1 Egretta garzetta
GGCTGTGGCGGCACGCTCCAGCCTCGCCCCCCTCCCCGGAATAAATCCTCCCAGCGAGCAGTGTCTGCCCCCAGCGCCGGGTTCGGTGAAGTTTGGAGACCCTGCGGGCGCACCCCTAAGAACCGCGGCCGGCCGGCTGGTTTTTAAGAATAGGCTGAGCTGGCCGGGTCCTGACGTCAAAGATAGGGCTTTATCAATGTCACCTTTATGTCAGCAAACAGATGAAACGCTTCTCATACCTCCCATAATGGCATTCTGTATGGCCGAGATCACACGCGCGATAGGATATTTGATACAGTTGTAAACCCTGAAAGAATAAGGGCCGCCTAAGAGAATAGCTTTTTCTAGCTTAAACGCATTACAGTTGCGAGTGTAAATCACTTGTCAGTTGATGGCAAACGTAACGGTGTTATAATCGGAGGGAAAAAAGAAATAAAGTGTAGATAATCTTTTTCGCCATTTTCCTGGCAGCGGCGGCGGCGGGAGACTGACAGCCCCTTGCTTGAGTGGCAGGTGTCCTTTGGAGCGCCTGTGAATCGCTATCTGCGCAGACTGTTGAAATGCATATTTCCATCCTTATCGTAAAGGAATGGATGGGCAAGATAGGTGCTGTTAACATTGCAAATAGCTCCGGAATTATTCATTGTCAGCTCCGGGCAAAGAATAGGGGGGAAAGTTTTATTATTCACCGCGCACAATAGCCGGGTGCTTAATGATTCCCCGCTACCTTGGCAGGATTGTCTGCCGACTTCAGGCGCTCGCGGTGGGTGACACAGGTCTGGCCAAGTGTTAGAGCAAGATCAGACGTCCCGGGCCCATTTTAATTTCTAATACATTAATCTTTCCCTCGCAGATGCACAATGAATATTCCGCAGCCCCTTGTTTGTCAGGAGCTGTCTGCCTTTCATCTATTCAGGTGGTTCCATTGACTCGGCGAGCGCGCTTAAAAGGCCTGATCAGTCAATGACAAGCGTGGCACAATGGCGGGGAGCCCCGCTCCCCCCGC
>NW_009258676.1:4151-7001 GCF_000687185.1 Egretta garzetta
CTTGGCCAAAATGAACCTGCCGGAGCTGGGCTGTCCCGCTCGCTCAGCTCCCGCCGTAGCGAGGGGAAACTTCAGCATCCTCCTAGGTTTAGGCCAGAGAGAACACTCGATGGCAACAAAGCTTAAATCCGGTGTCAGTCCTTCCTGCCAAGGGGCTGGTGCTGGATTCCTGCTCCCCTGCTGAAGGCTGAGGGACCTGAACACGAGGAGGGTCCCAGCGCCCGGTGCACAGGTCCTCGGAGCACACCCACCCATGGGTGAAAGCGCCCCCAGCTCCCCCGCGGGTCCCGGCCACCCCCTCACATGGGGAGACCCTCAGAGCTGCGCTCCTGGCTGGCCGTAAGCGGGTTCGCACGTGGATTCGCCCCACTTTTGGAGGGGTTCCACTGAGGCGACCCAGGAGGGGCGCTCAGAGCCCAGGGGGGGCCGTATCCTGCACTGCTGCTAGGCGGCCCTGGGGCTGTGCCCCCACGCGGGGCTGGGAGGGCGAGCAGGGGCCCAAGCTCTGCCGCGCTTTGCTGGGTTTCAGGGTGGTTTAGTTCCCCCCGCAAGTGCAGCACGAAGGGGACCCGTGCAGCTCCGGGGCTGCTGCCCCTCTGCCCTGGCCCAGCAGCCCCCCTCGCCCCAGGGGACCCCCCGTCCCCACCCCGCTCACCCCAAATCACCGGGGGGGCCTCGCGCAAGGCTGCACTATAATAACTCTTCACCGGCGGCTTCTCTCGCAGCGCTGCGCTGTGATTACCCAGGCACAGGCACATCGGGTTTGAAAAACCCCCTCTGTTGAACATTGCGCCGAGGCTGGCCTGTGCTCTCAATAAAAGCTCATTAAGAAAAGATTATGAACATATAACAATACATTTTAAGTGCGCTGCAATGATCCATAAAATTGGTGTGGCTAATTAGCAGATCAAATCTCTATGAGAACTGGATCACTTTAATATCCTTGGGTAGTTTAATTCTGTAGGTATTTTACTATCCACACATGTTTAGGAAAATTAAATAACAGTATAAATGTTCAGTGGGATTAAAACAACAGTAAAATGAAACCAAACAAAATGAGTTTATTTTGTTAATAGAATAACAGAGAATCCCAATGTTGATATAACATTACACAAAATCTAGAGCAAACAGAGTCTGAATCCCAGTCTCATTTCACATGTAATTAACCTTTCTCAATCAAGCTAAGCATCCCTTATACCTCCTCCACAACGGCTGTGCACCCACGGCTCCTCCTGCGCAGGGATGAAAGGCAGGCGTCAGTCACTCTGCAGGGCTGCTGCTTCCCCGCCGCACCGGTGCCCGTGCCGGTGCTGGTGCTGGTGCTGGTGCTGGTGCCGGTGCCGGTGCCAGTGCTGGTGCCAGTGCCGGTGCTTGCGCCGGTGCTTGTGTCGGTGCCGGTGCTTGTGCTGGTGCTGGTGCCCATGCTGGTGCCGGTGCTTGTGCCGGTGCCAGTGCTGATGCCAGTGCCAGTGCTGGTGCTGGTGCTGATGCTGCTGCCTGTGCTGGTGCTGGTGCCAGTGCTGGTGCTTGTGCTGACCTCAGTGCTGGTGCTTGTGCTGATGCTGGTGCTGATGCTGGTGCTGGTGCTGATGCCAGTGCTGGTGCTTGTGCTGACCCCCGTGCTGGTGCTGATGCCAGTGCTGGTGCTGGTGCTGGTGCCACTGCTGGTGCCAGCGCTGGTGCTTGTGCTGACCCCAGTGCTGCTGCTGATGCTAGTGCTGGTGCTGGTGCCAGTGCTGGTGCTGGTGCTGGTGCCACTGCTGGTGCCAGCGCCGATGCCAGGCTGGGGGATGCTGGTCCCAGCCCAGCGCAGGGGCAGCTGGCAGGTCCCTGCCCTGGGCTTTGGTCCCCACAGCAGCAGGATGGGACGCCAGGTACCCCCTGCTCTCCCCGCTGCTGCATGGGGCACGTGGGAAACCCCCCCGTGCCCCGAAAAGCTTCTCCCTGGCAGGGAAGCCTAGCAGAGCCAGGAGAGTGCTGGGAACGGTTGGGATGTCTGGGGAGCTCTGAAAGAGTTTAGGTCCCCAGTGGATGAGCTTCTCTTTGGGGAATAAAATCTTTTTCCTTTTTTTACGGTCCTTCAAATGAGCATCCAGAGAAAGATGCTCCTGCAGGTGGGCTTGAATCCGCACTCTGTGCAATTCGTTATTACAAAACGTCTGTCTGGAGTGAGACACCAAAAAGAACCAGGGCCAATTTTTTTTTTTCATTTTACTTTGCTTGATTAAACAAAAAAACCCTGAAAAGGTATTTTAGAATCAATCAAAAAACTGAAACACCTTCGCTCTCCTTCCATACAAAATTTAAATGCTTAAAAACATTTTCTTTCATTTTGTTTTGTTTTCACCTCTCGACTTACCCATTGAATTGCACTTTGGCAGCCCTAAGGCGGCGACGAGCCCTGAGACAGACAACCGCGTTGGTTTTGGTACCAAGCTGCTGTTTCTGAGGAACAGTTCTGTATTTCAGAGCCCGATTGCAAGTTCAGTGAATAAAGAAAATGACACCAGGGATAAGCGTGTGTGACCCCCCACCCCCCAGAAGAAGGACTGAGGCGCGGAGAAGGCAACGAGCTCCTCAGCGAGTCTGGACCAAGGGACCGGAGCGGCTGCAAAGCCCCTGAGCCCGATTGCAAGTTCAGTGAATAAAGAAAATGACACCAGGGATAAGCGTGTGTGACCCCCCACCCCCCCAGAAGAAGGACTGAGGCGCGGAGAAGGCAACGAGCTCCTCAGCGAGTCTGGACCAAGGGACCGGAGCGGCTGCAAAGTCCATCTGTCCATCCGTCCGTCCTGTGCCTGCGCCGAAAGCTTCGCTGGCGCCGGCCTTGAGCCCCGTGGGATGGGCAGG
>NW_009258676.1:16938-19717 GCF_000687185.1 Egretta garzetta
GGCCGCTTCTCGCTTGCGCAGCCGCCGCCCTGCGCCACTCACGCGAAAAGCCGCGCTAATAAACAATCCCGTTGGCTTAAGTATTTTTTATTCCTGTCTCCTCGCCACCAGCAGCCCTCTGCTTGTGCTGCTGTTTATCAAGAAACACCACGTGAAAGTTAATAATAACATAATTTAGAGCAATAATTACATTTTTATTCAATAGCTATGGGAAAACACTGAGTTGAATAATGAGATAAAAATGAGTGTCTCAGTCCTAACAGGACATTAATCAACATATTAACTGTGTAGGCAAACTGATTTGAGGCTGTTACGGCTTAATTTGTCTCAAAATCATTATTTTTTATGTATTGCATAATGTACTTTAAAATATGTGTCGGGGTGATTACATGTAAGCATTACAGTTGCACGGAGTAGGCGCTGCGCTTTATTCTGCCATGAATTATAACTTTTTTATTGTACCCAGCGCCAAGTCCGCACCGCTGACACCCTGGCATTTGGAAGCCAGGCTAGGATAGGGCTGGAATCTTCAACTTTATATCTTATCCTCGACAGAGGGGTTTTTTTTCCTGAGCATTCCGGTTTCTGAAGCCTTTGCATTCGCATATTTTATTTCTCCGGGCAGCATCCCATGAAGTCCTTCGCCCCTCTTGGCTTTCCCTGTCAGTTTTCTTGGCCGCCGGCGGGGATGGCTGACGCGGCGGTACGATATCGGAACCGGCAAGCCCTCGGCGATTCGGTCCTTAGCAACGCGAATGTCAGATGCCAGGCAGGCTGGATGCCGCACAAAGAGCAGGGCGATCTGGGCATTGTGCGGGCGCAGAGCTGGCGGAGGGTCCCTGTGTCGGGAGACAAGGATGGGGAGATGCCGAAAGGGGGGATGCGGGCTGACAAGGATACAGGAGATGCCGAAAGGGGGGATGCGGGCTGACAAGGATGGGGAGATGCCAAAAGGGGGGATGCGGGCTGACAAGGATGCAGGAGATGCCGAAAGGCTGCGGGGGCCCCTTACGGGAGATGCCGAAAGGGGGGATGCGGGCTGACAAGGATACAGGAGATGCCGAAAGGGGGGATGCGGGCTGACAAGGATGGGGAGATGCCGAAAGGGGGGATGCGGGCTGACAAGGATACAGGAGATGCCGAAAGGGGGGATGCGGGCTGACAAGGATGGGGAGATGCCGAAAGGGGGGATGCGGGCTGACAAGGATACAGGAGATGCCGAAAGGGGGGATGCGGGCTGACAAGGATGGGGAGATGCCGAAAGGGGGGATGCGGGCTGACAAGGATACAGGAGATGCCGAAAGGGGGGATGCGGGCTGACAAGGATGGGGAGATGCCGAAAGGGGGGATGCGGGCTGACAAGGATACAGGAGATGCCGAAAGGGGGGATGCGGGCTGACAAGGATGGGGAGATGCCGAAAGGGGGGATGCGGGCTGACAAGGATACAGGAGATGCCGAAAGGGGGGATGCGGGCTGACAAGGATGGGGAGATGCCGAAAGGGGGGATGCGGGCTGACAAGGATAGAGGAGATGCCGAAAGGGGGGATGCGGGCTGACAAAGATGGGGAGATGCCGAAAGGGGGGATGCGGGCTGACAAGGATGGGGATATGCCGAAAGGGGGGATGCGGGCTAACAAGGATGCAGGAGATGCCGAAAGGCTGTGGGGGCCACTTACCCCACCGGGCGGGCAAGGGGGGCCCTCACGGGTAGTTTGGAGGGCTTCTCCTAAAAGAAATAAAGCCCGTTGAAATGTGTTCCCTCGGGGTGGCTGGTTTCTCTACCCAGTGCCCAGAGCCTTACTGAAAGTGCTCATCCATCGGGATTTTGCCCCTGTTTTTATTTTTCCATCCCTGGTGGATGTATGTGTCCACGCCACCTGGCAGCTGGTGCCCGGGGGTGCGAGCCTCACGTGGATGCCACACGCTAGCTCTGGGCCACCTCAAGGCCACATTTTCCCCGGCATTTCTTGAACTCTTGGCGCTTAGTTTAAGGTTTACGGACCTACAGGGATTTTTTTTTCCAGAAGGGCTGGAATTGCTGCCAGCAGCGTGCAGGTGCATTCTAGCAGGGGCGAGAGGCCCCGCGTGTCCCCAGGCAAACCCCCGTGGCTGGTGGCCACATCAAAACGGAATGTCTGGGACTCGGCGGGGGGGGGAACATGGCCAAACCAGGCTGCGCCGGGGGAAGGGGACTGGACCTGTTCCTAAGCTCAGGCCAAATTTGGGAAGCGCTGCGAAACAGGGCATGGTGGGGTTTACGTCAAGCTTCTGAAACGTAGGAACTCAGCTGGCTCCTCGGCCACGGCCCGGCAGGAAAACCGCCCACCCTGGCACCAAACGCTGCCTTCTATTCTGGGCTGACCCAAACGTTTCAGGTTGGTCCAAACGGCATTTCGGGACAGGGAGGGAAGCGGGCTGACCTCCGCTTTGCCAAGGAAACCCCCTGCGTCACAACTGGTTTTACTGGACCAAAAGCAGTTTCCCCCATGGTGCCAGCAAAACGCAGTGAGCTGTAGCCCTCGGCAGCCAGGGACCCCAGCCCCTTTTCCTTTTCCTTTTCCTTTTCCTTTTCCTTTTCCTTTTCCTTTTCCTTTTCCTTTTCCTTTTCCTTTTCCTTTTCCTTTTCCTTTTCCTTTTCCTTTTCCTTTTCCTTTTCCTTTTCCTTTTCCTTTTCCTTTTCCTTTTCCTTTTCCTTTTCCTTTTCCTTTTCCTTTTCCTTTTCCTTTTCCTTTTCCTTTTCCTTTTCCTTTTCCTTTTCCTTTTCCTTTTCCTTTTCCT
>NW_009258676.1:20042-21189 GCF_000687185.1 Egretta garzetta
TCTTCTCTCTTATTAAACTGTCTTTACCTCAACCCATGGGTCTTACTTTTTTTTCTTTTCTCCAATTCTCTCCCCCATCCCACTGAGGGAGGGGGGAGTGAGCGAGTGGCTGCGTGGTGCTGAGTTGCCAGCCAGGTTAAACCACGACACTTTCCCTTTCCCTTTTCCTTTTCCTCCTTTCCTTTTCCCTTTTCCTTTTCCCTTTTTTCCCTTTTCTTCCATTTCCTTTTCCCTTTTTCCCTTTTCCTTTTCCTCCTTTTCCTTTTCCTTTTCCCTTTCCTCCTTTTCTTTTTCCTTTTCCCTTTTTTCCCTTTTCCTTTCTGCCCTGGTTTCGGCTGGGATCGAGTTAATTTTCTTCCTAGTAGCCAGCATAGTGCTGTGGTTTGGATTTAGTACCAGAAGAATGTTGATAACACACGGATGTTTTTAGCTGTTGCCCAGTAGTGCTCAGACCACTCAAGGGCTTTTTGAGCTTCTCCTGCTCGGCCAGGGTCCCTTTTTTCCCTTTTCCTTTTCCCTTTTTTCCCTTTCCCTTTTCCCTTTTTTCCCTTTCCCTTTCCCAAGGTACCAAAAATCCCAGTCTGAAAAGTAGAAGCCTGCCCGAAAAGGTGAAGTCATCCATCACAAAAGTTAAGCAACATCCAAAAATAATCTGGGCTTTGCCAGGAGCAGGACCGTGGGCAGACCCGGGGTGGCCGGAAGCCCCTGCCAGGCCACGCACGAGCCCCCGGGCACGTCCCCTTCGCCTGGCTGAGCGCAGAGGCAACGCGCTGGGCCGCTCCTTTGCAGCCAGGGCTTTCCTCTTCCTGCTGGTGTAACTCCGTCCTGCTCCTGGCCTCTGCTTGCCGCACCCTGAAGGCATTTGCAGGTTGCTGCCGTAGCTGCCTACTTCTAATTATTTCTACAGCTTAATTTTCAAGCGGGCCGAAATGTACCCTCGCTGAGCTCACAGCTGCAGAGAAAGCAGAGCACAATGTGTCTCGGCGAGAGTTTAAACTCCATTTTCACAGGAAGGTACACCCGCAGGAAGGATTTTAGCTAACGTACAGCCCTGCAAAGCGTGAAGGGGCTTGCAGACCGTCCGTTTGCAGCCGGGACGGTCACGTCCCCTCTCTGACGCGCTTTGCCTGCAGCTGGTCTGCTGCCA
>NW_009258676.1:21501-21869 GCF_000687185.1 Egretta garzetta
CTCCAAGGCTCAAGCCGGGCCTGGCCTCCCAACGAGCGCCCCTGAAGCTGCCCCGACCCGTGCCCCCAGGCCGGCTGCAGCACGCCAGGAGCCGGGCGCTGATCCCCGGGAGCAGGGCAGGGTCACCGAGTGTGACCCAGGAGATACCCGAGGGGTGTCCGAAGGGACCCCCAAAGGCGCATTTCCTCCAGCTCTGGGTTAGTTTCCCGCGTTTCCCAACCCTCCCCGTGCTCGGAGGTGCATCGGGGTGCTGCCGCCTGGCTGGAGTGGAGCAGAGCCCAGGGGCAGGGCGGCCAGGGTCCCCCAGGGCTCTGGGGGGTGGGCACTGGCACGGACACGGACACGGACACCCCCCCCCGAGCCCCGCC
>NW_009258676.1:22026-23715 GCF_000687185.1 Egretta garzetta
GGGGCGGGAGGCCGCCGGGTTGTGATGTGTGACAAATCCAGGCGATGACAGAAACGTGTAAATCTCGGGTGTTATCGGCCCCCATCTGAATGTCTGTACAAGGTACACAAGTTGAAGGATTAAGTGCCGGAAGAGGGCTGGGAGCCGGGAAGGTGCTGCGCGCTGGCGTGACGCCCTGATTAAGACACTGACAGAGTGCACAAAACCCCATTTGTTGGCGTGACACGTCAGATGGATGGAGAATCAGTCTTTGTCCGCGCCGGTTCGGTTTTCTTTCAAAAAGCCTTTTAGATCAGCTGCAGGAAAAGCGAGGAGGTAAGCAGCCCATTGATTTAATACAAGCAACATGCAAAGTACATAATAATGAAAATCAAGATCCTTTCAGCACATCGGTGTGGGCAGCGAACAATGCGAGTTCAGGCAAGCTGCTTTTCCCTCAGCTCCCACCTCCAGAAGTAGTTGGCATTATGTGGCCAATTCTCCTTCCACCCATGACTAAATTGGGTGCTGAGCTTTACTTTTGTTTGGCATCAAAAAGTAAATGATAGAAAATTGGATCCAACAATATGTTCTGATTATTCCCGCGCTACGGAATATTCTCTCAATGTGACAAACAGCGGTTATCCCACTAGGGAGAAAGGGGGAGGGATGCCCCCGGCTGCATCGGCATGTGCGGCGCCATGAAGTTAAACAGCCACACGAGCACTTGACACTGCCAACGATGTTTTTGTTTCTCTTTCTCATGATTATTAAGATTTTCATTTGTAAAATCTTAACTAAATATAGTTTTGGTATTGGAGAAACAAAAATTATTTTGGGAATGCCTGCTTCTGCAGAGAACGGGACTCCACCCGCCAGGCCCTCCCCCCGTTACACTTACCTCCCTGGGCTGCAATTTCTCCCAGGTCTCAGAAATTTCCCTCCGTGGCCATTCTGCATATCCAGGTCTATAAAGCGCCGCCCAGGAATCATTGCCGACTCCTTTCATAACTTGGTCAGCTCTCACTTGCGCAGTACAAACACCGCCAAGCAATCTCACGTCATCGTTAAGGAGGTTTTTTACGTATCCAGCTTTAATCACTGACCGGCATGGACGGGGGCGCCAGGCTCCTGGCTGCCTTCTCCTGGCTTGCACCAGGCCCACCTTGAGCCAAGGGAAAGCCAGGATCCTGGAGGGAGGACAGGCCAAGTACGTTCCTCTGCTCCTGCTGCCCCTTCGGGCAGTCTCCTGTTGGCCAGACCCCGCGGTGGGGACACCCACAGCCTCCCCGAGGCCGCCCGCTCCGGCAGGGAGGGCTCCCGGGGCCACCTTCAGGTGCTGGTTATCCTAGAGGAAAGGCTCGGTGAAACAAGCTCTGAACTGATTTATAAACTTTATCCCAATGGATGAAACCCCACGACACCCAGCACATACCTCGAGGCCGTTTTACACAAACCCAGACCCTCAGAGCTCTCCCTGCCCTGGGAGGTGGGCAGACACCGGCTGTGGCAGAGGCTGGGCTGTCGAAGTGGCACCACGGGGTGCAGCGTGCTCCGAAGGACAGAGCTCTGCATGGGCACCTGGGCACCCTTGGGTGCAGGGCGCTCCGAAGGACAGAGCTCTGCATGGGCACCCTTGGGTGCAGGGCGCTCCAAAGGACAGAGCTCTGCATGGGCACCCTTGGGTGCAGGGCGCTCCGAAGGACAGAG
>NW_009258676.1:24679-25420 GCF_000687185.1 Egretta garzetta
ACGCTCTTGTCGCTTCCCACCGCTTTGCGTATGGTTTGTCCCGAGGAACGTGCCCCACACGAGTCCCGGGCAGGTCACAGTAAGCAAATTCCTTTGGATCTGGGGAAAATCCAGCGACGGTAATGTTCAAGAGAAGACGGTTCTCAGGAAGGTCACGTAACGGCCGGGCTTATGCCAGTGTAAAGCCCACTGCAGTATCGGGCGTGGGTTTCTCTACGGGAAACGGGTCGGCGGTGCCTGGCGCAGACTTGCCCGTGGCTGGGAAAGCTGCACGTGTGGACCCCAGGTGAGCTGAGAAGCGACCGCTTGGTCCTGCCAATGCCTGAACACACTTACCCACAAGCAGCAGCAGCATCCAAAACACATCCTACCAAATACGTGCGTATCTTTTAAAAAATAACACCTAACGCTGCGTGCCCGGGGCCCTGCCTCACATCCCCCTTTTGCCTGGCACCGTGCACCGCAGTGACCAGAGCCTTCGACCCAGGGCCTTAAAACATCGGCGTAGAGGCGTTGGGCTTCGTTCTCTGCTGCCACGCTCCATTCCTCACCACATACACACCCTGGGGATTTCACTGTGCTTGCCTCGCCTTCTTTTGAAAGTCTTCTGGCTAGAAGCCTGGCGTGCACCAAGAGAAGAGAAGAGGCTGCTCTGTGTCAATGGATTTGCGAAGCAACGCTGGGGACCCTCCACAGCGGCTCCCGAGGGCTGGGGGCCCCCCACCACCGCCCCCGGGGGGC
>NW_009258676.1:25537-26178 GCF_000687185.1 Egretta garzetta
CTGAGGGCTGGGGACCCTCCACAGCTCCTCCTGGGAGCTGGAGCCTGGATCTCACTGCAGCCCCAGCTGGAGCGAGGGCTGTAGCAGTCCTGAATGGGCGAGACGGGAGGGGCGATGCTGTGCTGACAAACCTGGGAGAGCCGTTGGCAGTTGTCACCGAGTTCAGGGCAGAAGCTGGGCACTGAAAGAATGCAGGAGAATGTCGCACAAAATATCTCCGATGTTTAAAAATAACAGCGTGAGTTAAATGAGAGCAGGTATCCTATTGCAATGTATTTCACCTCCGATGTTACAGTCAGTAAATATTTTATTATGTGGCAATTTTACATGGCTTACCTGTTTCCACCCATTTAAGAAGAAAAACGTGATGAATAATGCCGAGGCACTGTGGATTTCTGGCTGCGTTCACCTACCTGTGAAAGACAACAGAAAAGCGCAGAGAGGAAACGTCGGTGACCAATACTGGTGCCAAATGCTTTCACGCCTCTTCTGCTTCCCTTTAAGCTCAATGTTTTCCTTAAAATGTGGAGTTCCTTTGGATTCTCTTGCGTGTGAACTGAAAAACTCAGGAGCACGAGAGGCGGGCTGGACCTCACCAGAACCGTCCCGACGCTTTGCCCGAGGCCCCTTCCCAGGCCCAG
>NW_009258676.1:27103-28619 GCF_000687185.1 Egretta garzetta
GGTGGGCGGCTGGGTCTGCTGGAGCTGGCTCCCGGAAAGCCTGGTTTAACGTGGGCCCGGCTTACTTGAGCTCTGCTTTTCATTTCTGGAGTCAGAGCTCTTACACCGGCCATCTCATTTCTGCTGCTCTCCCACGTCTGCCAGTAGCTGCACCTGAGAAGGTCTGTTATTAAAAGAATAATAACGGTATTGCAGGTTTCTGAATCCAAGATTTTATTTTCTTTCTCAAATATTCATTAAAAATATAGATTGTATTTTATTGGAAGTGGCCTTTAATGAATAGCATTCTTGTTTGCGTACAAGAAGTAGCTTCCAGTGCAATTCCCTGACAGTAATTGTGGTCTGAATTGAGGCTGCACAATAACGGAGCGCGGTTAATGGCTATCCTGTGGATTGAGTGCTCCACTTTTGTCATTATCAGGCTACTTTTTAAAATGCAGATATTAGTTAGGCCAGCAAAGAGTTAATCATGTTCCTGTGACAGGAAACCCTCAAAGCACATTAATTGTGAAGAATTCTTTGTCTTTAATGCAAAGCAGAAATCCAAAAGACCTTGGCAGATGATATCATAGAAGTAGTTGCTCAGAGCATCATTTAAAAGAAAGAAAAAGAAAAAAAAAGCAGCAACGAGTACAGGAGGGAACCCTCCTGGTCAGTAAACGCCTATCACTGTGGCGAGCTGGAATAATTTGGAGGCAAATACTCGTTTCTGTGTTGCTGAAGGAAAAAACCAGGCACCTGGATACAGTCGTTGGCCCCGCTCGTTTTCCAGCCCCTTGCTTCTTCCTGGTGCTTTTCGTGGTTTCCGGCTCTCGTGCCTTGGGAAAGGCACGTAAAGAAAATCCTCCCGAGCTCCCGGAACGGGGTGCTGAGGCTGTGCTGAGGGGAGATGCAGAGCCATGCAGGACGCCGACCGTGCGGGGCTCCAACCTCCAGCCTGGGGCTGAGCTCTCGCCGAGGGTCCCTGGCGCCCACCTTGTGCCTTTCGGGCAGGCGGTGGCCCCAGGCATGCACCAGCGGCTCCGGCCTCGGAGGATGATGATGGTGGGGGAGCAGCATCGCCTCTGTGCAGCACCGGCGGCCACCAGCAGCCTGGCAGGGATTTGGCCACCTCTCAGCCCTCTGCTCTCTGACATCGGGCATCTCGAGGGGCAAGGGGAAATGCCACGTCCCCTTCTTGGGAAAGGGACTCCAGGAGAAAAACCCCAAAGCTGCTGCCTGAGTTTGCTTCGCACCAAGAACAAATCAAGCCATTGTGTCCTGCGCGTTGGCCTTGCCAGCAGACCCGTGAGTGAGCGTTGATTACCCGGCTGAGGAGGAGCAAAAGGTATCAGCACAGTCGGAGGTGGTGCAATTAACTGCGGTGTGTAAAAAATAAGTAGAATCATAGAAGAATCATAGAATCACAAAATCATAGAATTGTTGAGGTTGGCAAAGCCCTTGAAGCTCCCCCAGCCCAACCGCTCCCCTACCCCTGCCATCCCACCCCCAAACCCTGGCCCTCAGCACCACCTCT
>NW_009258676.1:28881-29312 GCF_000687185.1 Egretta garzetta
AGCCGTCACGGGGGGAGGTGGGGTGCTGGCTGGGTTTTGGGGAGCTGGGAGGAAAGCGGGACAAGTTGCTTGCTGCTGCTAAGGCTCTTCTGTCACTGCTTGCCAGCTAGGCTGGGCCGTCAGCTGAGAACAAAAGGGCTGGTCACCGGCTCTCCGTCGGTTTTACTCTGCTAATGCATTTATTGGTGGAATTGGGCCACAGAAGACCGTGGTTGTGGGACTGTTCAAAACCTGGTAGCTAAATTGCAAGGGCCCTCGTTACACAAACTGCAGGTGGTGATGGCAAGGATCCATCCACAGAAGAGACACTCTCATGAATGAAGCACCCAGAAATTCAATCCTGCCTATTTTAAAATTGAACAAGATCCAATACACAAAAGGCCCTGACCGGTCCTACAAAATAATTCAGCACTAACGGCAGCTTGGAAAAA
>NW_009258676.1:29358-30727 GCF_000687185.1 Egretta garzetta
AGGGGGGGGGGCAGGCGGACCCGAGCACCCGTGGCCGCAGGGGACACCCAGGCTGGGTGCGGGGCAAGCAGTGCCCCAGGCCACCGAGCGTGGGGACAGGGCAGCCTCACGCTGCTGCCTTCTGACACGTGCCAGCGGGGATTCGGAGGATTTTTCCCCTTTTGCTCGTCGCTTTCTTGGCTTCGACCCTGTGCCATGAACGTCAATAGGGCCCTGACCCTCGCAGGTTAAGAAAGTACCAGGGACTGGGGTTGAATTTGTAACCGGCTGAAAACTGAGTCCAGCTCTGATCAATGTAGCCCATTCTTCACTGTCAGTAGCATTTAAGGACTGCAAGGGTGCTGAGGAGCTGGACGGCAGTGTCAGCCGGCACGAGGCTGGTACCCTTAGTTCAGGGGCAGCAGCACGTTCGCTTTCCTTAGAGCAGCGAAGCGGCCAGGTCCCCCTCGCTGCCTTTTTTCAGCCCTGCAAAGTTTCCCCCAGCCTGTTTGCTAATTTAGCACAACAATCGCGCTGAGTCGGAATCAGCCGAATACCGTGGCTTGCCAAATAGCCCGGGCTTCTCCCATGGCTTGCCAAATAGCCCGGGCTTCTCCCGTGGCTTGCCAAATAGCCCAGGCTTCTCCCACTGCAAATTCTGAATAAACCTCCTTCCATTCAGAGCAGGAAAGTTGATAGTAATAGCACTTTTAAATGCAAACCCCATGGAAAGGGACAGATTGAGCACTGCTATACTTGGGGTTTGCAGGGAAAAAAATAGACTTGAATGAATTATTTAATTTTTTTTTTCATAAATGTTTTCCATTTGAATTTAATTAGTCGATGTTCATGCAAAGTATTAGCACTGGAAGCCGGTATCGCCGGGTTACTGCCAGGCACATTTCTGACAGGGTTAGCCGCCCGAAAAGCAATTTGTTACCCGGGGAGGCAGGCAGGCCTCCGGGCGCTGCCGGGAGCTGCCCAGGACCTGGCCCTGCTGCTGCCTCCTCCCTGCCCTCGCCCCATCTTCACCAACCTGCGGGGACAGCCGATTTTGTGTCCGGGCTTTCACCGGGATGGGAAGCGTGGGGAATTTCAGCTGTCACTCCTGCCCTCTGTGAGAAGATAAAACCCCGTTCCCCGTTCCAGGGGAGGATACCGATCATCTTGCGTGTCAGCTTCTGGGCTTCTTTGCAGGTAAATTTATGCACTACCGATTGATCTCTGACGGTATTGAACTTGACAGTGAGTCAAAGAGATGTTGAGGAAGTTCAGTGTGGATAGTTCCTGTGCGTTAAAACGCACCAACACGCACAAACAGGCGGAGAATTTGATAAGATGGGTGGGTGCCATCCGCTCCGGGCCACTTCCTCAGCCACTGAGATGGCGC
>NW_009258676.1:31165-36863 GCF_000687185.1 Egretta garzetta
CCCCGCGCCCCTCCCCCAGCCCCTGAGATGGCGCGGGGAGCGGCGGCGCGGCGGGGGAGCGCCAGCGGTGCTGACATCCAGCCGCCTTCCGCAAGCAATGGCATGCATAATTAATTTTAAACACTTAATCCCCATGCCAGCCTGTGTAGAACCCCAAATCCAGCTGGGGCTTCACTGCAGCATCGCTCCTCAAACCAACGCTGCTTGCGTTGCCTGGTGCCCCTGGACAACTTTTGAGCGGAACCGTGCTAACCTGTGGTTCTGGTTGGAAACCATGCAGGGTCCACACAGGTCAGGGGGAAGCTCTCCAAAGGCTATGGAAATGTACGCTTCGTGCCAGCTAAAACCTCAGCTCCCCCCACGCACAGAGCTGAAGGGGGGATAAATGGTTTGAAGACGTTATCAGAGTTCGTCTCCAACCATCTCTCTTCACTAGAGGAGCCTCCAGTGGTCCCTTTTATCTACATCAGATGCCACTCTGTCTGGTGAATGAAAGGGTCTCATCACAAATTACACTAGTAATTCTTTTCCAGAACTAATTAACTTAAAAGATACTGTACTGATTGCAGAAAAGGTGTTAACAGAAGCTTAAGGAGTTGAAAAACAAAATTAAGCTGCATTTGAGAAAGGCTCTCTTTAATCTCAAGTTTGTGATGCACGAAATGCTCTAAATGGAGCATATTGAAGCAAATTACGAATTTCATTATTTTATGTTTGAAAAGCCACTATGTCTGGGAGAGGGATGAGAGGGGATATCAATAACTGTCCTTTCCACCTCCACGTGCCACCTTGTTCTGTTCCGATAACACAAGACATGAGTTGCACCTCCGGAGCGTGGGGCCACACTGGGCCTTAACTCGCCCCTGCCACCGTCCTGGGGGTCCCTCGGCAGGACCACCACGGCGGCGTGGGGCCGGAGCCCAGGGCTCGCCGTGGGTCAGCCCCTCCATTTCCAGAGGGAGAGGGGGAGGGATGGAGTCAAAGCCCATCCCCAGGAGCCGCGCTGATGCCCCCGCGCTGGGATGCGCAGCCCCGCACCCGGCGCTGCCAAGCGCTGCGCACGCCAGTTTTTTATACTTTGTTCAGATATTGAAAGCACTGAATTTACAGATTTTTCATCCTCTAGTACATCAACGTCGTTAAACTGTCCGCTGCCATAACGACATGCTGGACCGGAGTCAGCCTGCGGCTCTAGATCATCAGAAATCTTTCGAAAATTGTTAATTTGTTAATTAATTCCACCACAAATGCTATTATTTAACTGGTGAAGGGACTCTCCGAAGCCGGAGGCTGCGGCGTGGGTGCGGCGTGGGTGCACACCAGGGAAGGGGTTTTCCTGCAGGCTGGGTGCTGCAGTGGCCACTGAACCACCATCCGGCTGCAGCCCCCCGGCCCCCGGTAGCCACAGCCCCCGAGGGCAGTGTCACCCACCTCTCTCCAGGCGCTGGCGGGCATTTGATGTTTTCCATGGATCTCTCTTCCCAGCTAACAGCTTGGTATTTTGAACACCTCCCCCCCTCCACCCCCCCCTGCCAGTCTTTGAATATTGTTTTCGCCTGAATCCCTTACAAATCATAAAATGGAACTTTTAAACCTGATTCATTCCCACCTGGTAGCACCCTATATTTCAAGGCGTTTTGGACGTCGCCGGTAATATTTCTCTCTTTCATCCCATTTTCCTGCACCGTCCCCGTTCTCCTTTTCCATCCATCCTGCTTTACCCTCTGCCTGCAGTAATGTCTCTAAAGCTTTGCATTTCCACCCAGGTTAGGTCCAGCCTGGCTCTGATTTACACCCAGGGTGGGAAGGAATCCAAGCCCTTGAGCCAAGCGCAGGCGTTTGCTGCTGGGAAGCGCCGGCCCCCAGCCTGGGGGTGCTGCAGGGGGCCCGATCCCAGCTTTTGCTGCTGTGTCCCCTCACGCCAGCCACAGCTTCTAATGAGCTTTCCCCATGGAGGAGGAAGATGGATTATATTTTAATATCCAGAGACTAAAATTAGTTTATATTTTAGCAAGTTCACACTTCTTAGCAGTCGATTTGCTCTCGAAGCTGCAAAATCCGCCAGCTCGCAATTAATCACGTGCCGGTCGTCTTCTTTCAGAACCGTGGAGTTGTGCCGCCCGGATCACAACGGGGGCAAACGGTGGGGCTCTGCGGCCAGAAATCCCAGCCCGCGCCTGGCTCTGCCGCAGCGTAGCTCCCCTTCTGCTCATCGTTCTTAACGTGGTAGCAGAGTGCATTTTCTCATTTATTGATGGAAATAAATTTATTACAGACTTATTTAGGGAAGCTGCGAGAGGGTTATCTGCTCGGAAACAAAGTGCTCGCTGCGCCGTGTGTGGGATGGAGGGGTTTAGGAGGTGCACCCAAGTCCATCCCTCGCCCAAGTCCATCTCTTGCCCAAGCCCATCCCTCGCCCAAGTCCATCTCTTGCCCAAGTCCATCCCTCGCCCAAGTCCATCCCTCGCCCAAGTCCATCCGTTGCCCAAGTCCATCCCTCACCCAAGTCCATCTCTTGCCCAAGTCCATCCCTCACCCAAGTCCATCCGTTGCCCAAGTCCATCCCTCGCCTGAGTCCATCCCTCGCCCCCCGCCCCGGCCGGTGCCGCTGCCTGCTGGTGGGTTCCTGCAGGAGGGCCCAGGGTGGGCTCCTGACGAGACGTTAATAGGTGGCAAAGGCGGCTGCACATAAACAGGGCTTTGCTTAAACATCGCAGGCCGTACGCTTACCAGGAACTGTTTACTAATAAATCAAAAGTAAATTATTGTTTTCTGCTGGCATTAAGTAACCTCTGCCAAAAAATTAACCTGTAAACTGTTTGACATCACGGAGTAATATATCAACATGCTGCCAGCATACTGATCCCTCACTATGCTGCTGCAACAAATCAATTAGGCTACCAATTCTGTTCATTAGAATTCATTTAAATCTCAATTAAAAAGTTAATTAAAAGTAAGAGTGAGAAGGAAATCATGTCTAACATTCTTATTAAACTCAAATCACCAAATTAATTTTAAATCCAAATCAACAATCAGGAGTGGAGACAGAAAGAAAAAGGAAGAAAACTCAGAAAAAGGAAGAAAACCCAGGAAAAGAAAAAACCCAGGAAAAGGAAAAAACCCAGGAAAAGCAAAAAAACCAGAAAAAGGAAAAAAAACAGAAAAAGGAAAAATCCAGGAAAAGGAAAAAACCCAGGAAAAGGAAAAAAAACCAGGAAAAGGAAAAAAAAACAGAAAAAGGGAAAAAAAACAGGAAAAGGAGAAACCCAGGAAAAGGAAAAAACCCAGAAGAAGGAGAAAACCCAGAAGGAGAAAACCCAGGAAAAGGAAAATACCCAGAAGAAGGAAAAACCCCGGCCTCCTGTGGGAAGAGGGAAGGAGGCTGCGCTCCGGTACGCCCAAAGAGAGCGGTTTTCCGGAGCGTAACGCGGGTCAGAGCCTCGTGCCTTGCAGTCCCAGCCTATTCTATTTTAAAATACAGCCTGGCTGATTTCCCCGATGAATTTGTCTCTGTCAGCCGGCGCCTTCGGCAGCCCGGAGAGCTCAGATACATCCCGCTCCGCTCCTTTCTGATGAACTGGCGCCCAACTTCATGGGGGCCTCATTTTCCTTCACTCCTCCATTGCAGAAGACTTTTCCAAACCAAGGGAGTGGGCCACCATCTTTGGGGTGAGGTTGCCCCCCCCTTGGCCCAGGGGGTGCAGAGGTGTGTGTGTGTGTGCGTGTGCGCACCCCCCGCCCTGCCGCATGCCAACCCCGCCTCGGGGGCTGAGGGGCTTGGGTCCGAAACGCAAACCGAGGCGTGATGGTGACCTGCGACTTTTAAGGGATTGTTTTTAATGAGGACACCGAGCCTTCCTGCTCGGCTGGAAGCGACGTGGCGATGTCTTTTGTTTTCTTAAGGTCCAAAAATAGAGCCCCTTCGGTTGTGAGCATCCTCCTGACAAGCTACAAAAGCCTGGGACTAATTTCCTATGCAGTTCTTGGCAGCGAGGTCTGGGTGGAGGTGGGCAGGGTCCACCCAGCCTTTCAGTCTCATTAATCATTTGGCTTTCCCTGGCTGCTTGCAGCATCTTCTGGAGGAACCCTTCTCTTTATTCATTCAGACAACCCTTTGGATTAAACAGAGCCAGCTAAATGTCAAACCAAATCTGAGTCTTGATGCAGATAATCATTTCAATAATATTTCTCCATTTGTGCCCAAACACCAGGGGAATAAAGCTTTTCTGCTGTCAGGTAGTGTAAGACTGCAGTTGGTGTAAATGCTTGACATTGAGCCAGATGGCTTAGCCGTGCCGCAAACATATGTTCAACAAGCAGGCTTGCACACATTGGAATTTTATTATTTTGAACTGGTGAGGCATGCATATTTATTTACTTGACCCCCCCTTTGGTGTCACTTTGGTATTAAAACAATCAGTTATAAAGCGTCTCCGAGCAGCGGGGCAGCCCGTGTTTATCAACCCCTTGTCAGGCTCCCACCAGCGCCCGGCGCTGGCCAGACCCGCGCCGGCGGGGGAAGGCTCCCGGACCACCCCTGGCACACTGGAGGTCCCCTTCCCCGGACAAGTGTTTGCTCTGCAATTATACCTGTGGGTTCCCAACTTTTTAAAAGCTGGGATCTCTTGACAGGCGATATATTACGCTCTGTCAAGTGCATCCCAAACATCGCCAAATTACAAAAAAATATCAGTGCAAAGGGGAAAAAAACCAAAGAAAATAAAAAATTCAAAGCTTTGGAGGGGAGCAGTGGTAGTCAAACATGGAGCTGGGGAAAGCGGGTCTGTCTGGGTTTTTTTTTTTCAGGCTGATATTAAATAGCCAGACATAAATCTAAGTAATTTCACCAAACAGCACCAGAGTGACCTGGGACCCGATCCAGAACTCATTAAAAGCTGCAGGCAGCTTTCTCCTGCCTTACACGTGCCCTGGAGCAGGCTTGCGGTGCCTTCTTGGGTCCCAATCCTGGAGCTACCAGCGCCGTGCAGTGCTCCACGGCCAAGCCCGTGCCGGTGCAATGGCCGGCGCGCTTGCTCCTTTGCAGAGACGCACCCGTGTGCAAACTGCACACCCTCAATCGGCTGTGGGGCCAGAATTCGAGCTCAAAATGTTGCAGGACGCTGCCTCAGTGTCGCTAGCCGCATGGCAGCCTGGGCGGGCTCATTGCGCCCCGGCCTCGGCTCGTCCCCATCCCTGCCGAGCAGTGAGCGCGTGTCGGGGTTGGGTGTGCTGAGCCGGGGTGCAGCCGCTCGCGTCCCCAACGCCCCTCATCGCGGTCCTCGGGCGGGTTGGGGGGGCTCAGGGACGCCTGGCAAAGGCCAAGCAAACCCTCGCCGAAGCGGGGCAGTACCTTCCGCTGCTCCGAGGGGCTCGGGGTCCCACCGTAGAGACGAGGCCTGGAGGCAGCCTGGTTTGCCTCCAAATGGGCTGTATTGAATAATGCAGCCTGTCATTAATATTCAAGGCCATTTTTGTACCATAAATACAAAACCACTGTTAAAATAATTCTCGCCCGTGTGAGAATGCAAACGCTCCATCTGTTGCAGAGAGGGGCAGGCACGGCCAGCAAAGCCCCGGCCGGGGCTGCGGAACGACGTCCTGGTGCAGCAGTGATCCCCAAAGGCAGGAGCGGTGAATTAGTCCTTGGGAATCGGTCACGGCTCCTGCGGAAAACTGCAAAGCTTGGCAACCCTTCCAG
>NW_009258676.1:36890-37440 GCF_000687185.1 Egretta garzetta
CGCCATCGCCAGCTCTGGAGAGACAGACGTAGTGCAAACCAGTATGGCGCCCTTGCCACTGGGCGTTCCGTGGGAATGGGAGAAAAAAACCTTGCGGTGACTGCAATTGGCGCAGGTCAAGTGCAGGAGCAGACGTGATAATGGGTGCAGCCCGTGCTCTTTCGCGAGTGCCGGCGCTGCCGCCGCGCTCCGGCTTTCCGCAGCCGCGCTCATTGTTGTCTGGGGCTGGGTTCGTGCTATTTTCAGCTTCAGGGGGCAAGGACCATCAATTATTTTTGTCCGTAAAGTGCCGCGCACATCTGGGATGCTCTTTAAATAGTAATAATAATAACGCTGTGGCTCCTGACAAAGCTTTTGCCCGTTCCACAGCCCTCGCGCGTGCTGCAGCAAATTGCTAAGCAACACCTTTTTCCCCACTTGTTGGCAATTGTGCGGCGCATTACGGGGGCTCCTGCGGCCTCTCGCCCCGAGGGCAGCCCGCTGCCCCCCGCTGCCCTGTGCCCCAGGGGGGGCCCCCACCGAACATGCTCGCCCCAAGCACGCAGGATCC
>NW_009258676.1:37729-39081 GCF_000687185.1 Egretta garzetta
GACGCCGGCTTCGCCGCACCTCAGGCACTGCGAGGGTGCGTCGCTGCCGCCGCAGAAACGAACGGTGTGATCCTGAATTACCCTGGCTGGATTACGGATCTGTGGCATGTGAAATAGGATTACCCTTAACATGAGATAAACTCCTTTTCTTCCCCATTTCTAAATCTTTGGAGGGACTAAAGGGCACATGCAAGTGGGTAGGGTGACTAAATGAGAGATGCCGCGCCGCGGCAGCGGGGGCAGATGTGTCATGTTTGGGTGCGGTTGTGTCTCCAGAAGTGCTCATTCCCAGCTAATCAGCGCAGCTCAACAGTCGTTTTGATTTATATCCGTTGATAAATCATTCTTCCTTAGCCATGTCCAGCCGGGACTCGGTCGGGAGGAGAGGGTGCCTCCTCCGAGCGCAGGGCGAGCCGGGGTGCTGGCTCCAGGGGACTTCGGCAGGCGCCCTGGGAAATCACCGCGGCTTCTCTGCCGGCACCACGTAACGACAAGAACCTTCGCCTGCGTTCTGGTGCTGCTGCCATGCTCAGGGTTTGGGTTCGGTTCCTTTACCTCGCCGTGGGTGCTCTCTGGGTGCAAAGCCGTGGGGCTCGGGGCAGCCTGAAGCTCCGGTGGCTGAGCCGGTGCCGGGCGCGGGTCCCGGGGCATCGCACCCACGGGCCGTCCCAAGCCGCCGTCCCTTCCCTCACCTCGGGAGAAGCTACGTAAAAAGCAGAAGAAAATTTATGGAGGGTGAGATTGCTCACTAATTTTCCTATTTATTTTGCTGGGCTCGGAATCACCTTCCTCCACTGGACAAACCCACCCGTCCCCGTTTGCGTGGCGCCAGCTGATGACAGCAGTAATTAGAAGAGCGAGCCCGAGCGGCCCTGCCGCGGTACCGGGGGTTCTGGGGAACAGGGAGCACAAGGCGCTGCTTCTCATCTCTGCATCTTCCAGGGAGCGCTTTCCAGACCCATTCAAACCCAACAGCTCTTTGACCAAGAATTTGTGTTGCATTAAATCCTAAATGTATTTATTTTCCGTTTCCCTGAGTTCCCACCCTTTCTGTGGAAAGCTGGTGGGTGTTTGTCTTTGATATTTGTGCGCTGTCATTACAAAGTGTCTGAGCACAACTTCGGCAAAAGAGCTCTGCTGCGGGAATCCCGTCTGCGATTACAAACGCAGCTCTTGGAGAGTCTCTTCAAGACCCTCGGATGAGAAGCGCGAGAGGGAAGCAGAGCATCCATCGCCACGTCCGTAACGGGGCGCTGAGCTGGCTGGGAGCCGTGGGGCCAGACTGGAGCTGGGGGGGGTGATGGGCTGCGAGGGCTCGGGCGACGCGCTGTGGCTGTGGCACCTACGGGTGC
>NW_009258676.1:39218-47408 GCF_000687185.1 Egretta garzetta
GCCGGGCCGGCAGAATGGGAGCCCCAAGGGGTGGGGAACAGAGGAGCCGCTCCCCTCCGCAGCGAGATCCTGCGAGAAAATACAGAGTAAATCACAGCTGCCAGTGCTTTTCCTTCAGAAAAAAAATGAAATGGAACTGGAGTTGACTTAGGATATAGATCTCTATCCTCTCAGTCATTTTTGTTCTATTTTTTCATAAACTTGGCTGCTTCTCGTTTGCCCTCTAATAATTCTCTGAAGGCTCATTTCCCCTGTATAACTCTGTGTAAACACGAAGTTGAGGAAAGGGTATTTAGACTCATCCTTCGGGAATGCTGTTTTTGAGAAAATGCTTGTTTACCTACGTCAGTGATTTTCAAAAATATAATGTGCATTTGAAGATCAAAGACAATCACGTGTGGAAGCTCCGGCATTTTGGTCAGGTCCAACCTCCCGCAGAACCGCACCTTGACGGCCGCTCCACGCAGGCTGGCCCCTGTCGGGAACACAGCGCGACGGCGAGCGATCCGCCGGTGCCAGCCATGGGGGCATTAATCCCGAACACCTCCGACGGCTGATGGCCAGGGTCCTCCGTGACATTACTCTTGGTGAGTGAGGTGGGACCTGATGAGTCCTGTTGTTAGGTCCTCCCTCCTGAGTACGGGTGAGTGGCCCCAAAGGCAGGAGCCATTATCTGCCCTGTGCGATGCAACTCGCCTGCAGTTCTCTCCCAGCGTCTTTTCCTGTTGGCTTAGGTATGCCAGGGGGAAAATATTTGTAAAATCTCATAGAAATTATTTTTTAAGGCATTTCCTAAGACTACAAACGAATAAGCCATTGAAGACATGCTTGGCGTACATCCCATTCTCCGAGCTTTTTCCCCAGTTTGCAGAAGCAGACAACCCTGGAAAGGAAATCACAGCTCTGGTTCCTGGGTGCCACGAATGCATCGTCTAACAGACGTACAGGCGGCGGCGAGGCTGAAGGTGACACCCCGACCCCAACCTCCCCGGGATGCCGCTGGGGCTGGTGCCTGGGCTGTGCCGGGGGTCCCGCTGCGCCTCATAGAATCATGGAATCACGGAATCGCTTGGGTTGGAAAAGACCTTTAAGATCATTGTGTCCAACCGTTGGCCTCGCCACCTCCCCAGGCACCCTCCAAGGAGTTCAGAGCAGCCCAGCACCCAGATTTTAAGGGTTTTTAAGGAATCCCAGCTTATGCTGATAACTGTGTGCAACTCCAGCTGCCACGGGCACGTGGTCAGATGAGAACTGGGCTTCCCGTTAAAAAAAAGTAACAGCAGCAACAAAAACCCTTTTAAAAAATTTAAGTAAAACAAAGAGATTGAAAACCTGAGTGATAAAGAGTCAAAACCCTACAAAGCCCAAGATCTCTAAAGCTGACCCTTTGAAATCTTAACGCGTCGCGTGCGGCTGATCTGTAGAGGCTGACGCCAGTCAGACGAGGCCGAGCTGGGCTCAGCAGGGCCAGTTTGAGCTTGTCCTGCAAATGCGCCTGTGCGTGTCGCATGAAACGGTGCGCTTGGTGCCATAACACCCCGGTGGCTGCTGAGGTGTCACGAACGTGGGCAATGTCAGGGCTCAGCAGGCAGCTCATGGGGTGTGGGCACCAGCTGCCCACCCGGCGTGACTGCAAGCGCTTGTGCTCCTGTTGGTGTGGCATGGCACAACACGCCACGGCACGGCACGGCACGGCACAGCACGGCATGGCATGGCACGCCATGGCACACCATGACACACCATGGCATGGCACAGCACGGCACGGCATGGCATGGCGCGGCGCGGCGCGGCACGGCATGGCATGGCGCGGCGCGGCGCGGCACGGCATGGCATGGCGCGGCGCGGCGCGGCACGGCATGGCATGGCGCGGCGCGGCGCGGCACGGCATGGCATGGCGCGGCGCGGCGCGGCACGGCATGGCATGGCGCGGCGCGGCGCGGCACGGCATGGCATGGCGCGGCGCGGCGCGGCACGGCATGGCATGGCGCGGCGCGGCGCGGCACGGCATGGCATGGCGCGGCGCGGCGCGGCACGGCATGGCATGGCACAGCACGGCACAGCACAGCATTCCGTGGCACAGCACGGCAGGCACAGCATGCCATGGTGTGGCATGGCACACCATGGCACACCATGGCACAGCACGGCACGGCATGGCATGGCGCGGCGCGGCACGGCATGGCATGGCACAGCACCATCTTTAAGCAGGACAGCAAAAGTGCAGGGAGATGGTTTTGTTTCGATTTATAAGCACTGGGAACAACAAGGGGACGTGGCAGCGCTTCCGTGGGCAGGGCTGTGGTGCCTGTGCTTGCCTGGACCTGGCGGGGGGCTGAGGCTGCCGTGGCTCATCTGCAGGGTGAGCAAATGAAAAAGAAAACATCTGCAACTCCCGTGTGGGTGACTGTGAGCAGGAACAGAGTCCACACCTACAAATTATTCCCTCTGCGTTATTTGTCTGCATCGAGTTTTTCTGGGCGCAGGGGGGTGGGAGCCCCGGGGCCTCCCCGGTCCCGAATCTGTCCGGCTGCTACCGCCAGGCTGTGGGCATTTCAGGGAAGCGGCAGTGAAGGTATTTGAAGTGTGGGAGCCACGCTGGGGGCAGCGGGGCAGGACACGGAGCGGAGGTGGCTGAGGTGGCCGTCCCGGCTGCCCCGCTGCTGCCGCTTCCAGCCGGTGGGAGCTGGGGCTGCTCCCGCACCCCTTCTCGGGGCAGAGCACGCGGCTGCAGCGCCCCACGGGCACCCCCTTCGCATGATTCCTACGGGCTTGGGGACCACCTGCGGCATCCTAGTGGTGGGGTGATTCCTACATCCTGCGGCTGGAGGCTGGGCCTGAGGCCATTCATTAGGGGGGGCAGGAGAGGCTCCGCGCCCACGCCTCCGGCAAACAGGAATATGCACGCACACAGCAGGGCGATTACTTTGGGCGAGTGTGACAAGGGAAAATTGAATGTAAAGTCTGCTGTAAACAGCCGATAAATCTTGCTTTCCATGCTCAGATGAGGAGGAGCCCAGGTGTTTTTAGGTCCCTGTGTAGGGAGCGGGAATGCGGTGACACATGTGCTGAAAGGGGACGGAGCGGGGACTGGAGCACGTTCACCTGCACTGCCCGTCCTCGGCTTGCCACCCTCGGGCACCCATCACTCGTGGCACCCCTGCGTGCTCCTGCCAGGGCAAGGGAAGAGACCTCTGGATTCGCTCCCTGCCGGCACGGGTGATGCCCAGATGGCTCTGCAGAAACCCGGCTTGCTCCCCAAAGCCTCTGTGGGGCGACCAAAGGGGGCGAGGAGGATGCCCACAGGGCAGCAGTGATGCTCTTGCACGGGTGCGTGCCCACCCCCACGCCAGGGGGGCTGGGTTTCCCCAGGGCTGTGCCCTGCAGCCAGGAGAGGACGCGGCGTGTGCTCTGCTCCCCCTCTCCTGCCGCCCCGGGCATGGCCCCTGCGGCCACCACACACCATGGACTATCCCAGCTCTGTTACCGCCGTTTCACCCCTGGCATTTGGCCCCTGAGCCCCGGTGGTGCCCACGCTCCCTCCCATGCCAAGTCGCCCTTGCCCCGCAGGGCTCCCGAGGCCACCTATGGAGCCCATGGGCACCTTTGGGCTTATCCCCTGTGCCCCGCGGCCCCGCCAGCTCCCCCCCGCACCCTGCAACAGGCATTGGGGGTGCGGAGAGGGGGATGCCCTCCTGGGAGCTGGGCTCGGGGCGTTCGGGGGTCCCATGGGCAGCACATCCCCCCCCGATGCATCCCCAGGCAAGGGTGGGAGCAAGGACGGGGCCGGACGGAGCGGTACCCGGCACTGGGGAGGAAAGTTTGTAAAGAAAGTACTGAACACAGACTTCCTGGGGTATCAGAAGGAAAATTTATGCATCGCCTTTGAGTTCAACTTCTCCATTAAAGCTTTTTCCCTATAATCTAGGGAGTTCTTATCTTGGTGACTTATGATGTTATGGAGGGGCTCATGCATGGAAAATGTCAATAGAAATAGTAACTCTAGAAGGGAAGGGCCTCCTAATTAGTCCCCATTTAGATTTTATGATGGCTTTGAGATCTGCTCATCCTGACAGTGCGCACTCTGGTTACATATTGTTCTAGCCTGAGGGAACCATAGGAAAATCCAGATTTATTGTACCTATCATACCAGCATATTTCATTTGCCATTATGAGCAGCCATCTCGCAATGATGCAGGAGTATTTATTACAGATTAAATTGTAGGACCTGGATGGTTTAGTGAGGTTCTTGAGGTATCATTTATGTCATTAACTGGCTCATTATCAGATCTGCAAATCTCAATTCCTTTTTTTTGTGCCTTCTGTTTAAGAGCGGGGACCTGGGCTGGGGCCCCGGCAGGCTGCGGGTCCCGGGGTGCGCACGCCTGCACGTGTCCATGTCCGTGTGCGCATGGGCACGCGTGTGCGCGATGCCAGGGCACGCAGGAAGCGCGGGCCCCGCCGCTGGCCTTCGGGAGGAGATGGGGTGCTGGGGAGCTGGGGAGCTGGGGTGCTGGGGTGCTGGGGTGCTGGGAGCTGGGTCCAGACTGCACTGGCTCCCCGGGGACCCTCGGTGGCAGCCCTGAGTCACCAGCTACGCAGTGGCGCTAGAGGGGGGCACAAACCCGCCTCGAGCGAGGGGGTGTTTCACCCCGTCCTCTCCCATCTGAGTCTGTACCGATTCCTCTCCATTAAACCACAACTTAGAAAGGAAAAGCTGGGGAAGGCGGCGGTAGGAGAGGAGGTAATTTAACTCTAATTATTTAACAAGTCTATTCCGGGCGTAAGCTTATTACCAGTGGCGAAAGAATACGTTGGATATTTTTTTTCCCCTCTCTCTCTCTTTTATGCTTTATCTCTACTTGGAGAATTATTTGAAGAGGTTTAATCCAGCCTTGATTGTTGTTGTTAATGGGAAAGGAGAATAGGTTATTCTGACATGTGCTCGCTGCTCGTCTCTCCAGAAAAGTCACGGAGAGAAAGGAGCTTCCAGACACTGCATCTGCTCTTCGATTTAGCGATATTATATGAATTTATTGTTCGATTCGACTGTGTCCTTCCTTGTTGGTATTTGCCCTATTTACTCTCCTATATTGCTTTTTCATAAAACCAGGGAATGGCATTTAAGTTGTTGTGTTCTTTGGTATTAAAAGGCACTCCGTACAAGCCTGGGAGCACATCCCGGATTGCGGGGTTCAGGGCACGGCTGCGGCAGAAGGGGCCCCTCTCTTTGGTTGCTGAGATTAATTAATCCGTGTGATGGGTAATATTTGCGGGGAAACTGCAGCTTGGGGACCGGGTGATCATGCACAAACCCGATGGCCTCTCCTCTCCCTCCCTTGGCAAGCCCAAGGCGGTGCGAAAGGGTTCTTGAGGGTGTTTGCATTGGCTGATTGCAGCTGAGAGCGATTTTTGTAACAGCGATGATCTCGGGGCTCTAAACTCAGGGCACTGAGAGCACAAATACAGGCGATCGCCTCCCCGGGGCCGCTCGCGCCAGGGTGGTTCACGGGGCATTTGGGATGGCCTCGAGGCTCCGCCGGTGCCTGTGCGGCGTCACCGCGTGGCAGTGCCCCCAGCGCGATGCTCCGGCACCGGGAGGGGACCGCTCGTGGGGTGAAATTCAAGCCCAGTGAACGTCTGGCTCAGGTGTCTCCAAACCCAGTGATCAGCACCCGAATATTTTCTGGGACGGAAAAGCCAGCAAGCGCGGGGCCTGTTGCTGGCGCCCAGAGCTAACATGGCGATGGCGAAAGGCTGGTGGCGGGAGCCGGGCTGCCTTCGCCAACGGGGACGTCGGGAGGCTCCCCCGCAGCTCCGTCCTGGCTCTGCTGGCCGGAGAGGTCCCCCCCGCGGGATGCCTTGAACACTCCCCTACATATAGATATATAAATATATATGTACACATTTTAACTGCCAAAATCCATCACGTGTTTTGGAGATCTGTAAAAATTAACACTTTGGTGCCGTGCTAATAATGCTGTTGAACACTTTGCACATAGCCTTTAGCAGAGCTGTCTGCTCCAGAGTTAAAGCAGGCAAACCGGGTTGGAAATCAAAGGCGTGAAGCTGTTCAGAGGGTGCTTTTTCCTTGAAAAGGATCAGAATGCCCTGAGCATTAAAAACCCTTTAAATGAGACGTTTCTCTCTTATAAACGGCCCTTTCCTCTTAGCTTATTTTGCATTTGCTTTTATCAGTCTAAGAAAGGGGCATTTCTAACCCAAAGGAGGAGAACTGTTGGGCGTTTGTCTCAGGTCAGTCTTCCAACATCTGCCTTCGGTGATCAGACTGGGTAGGGAAATCTTAAACAAGGATGTAAATAAAAGTGGCAACGCGTGCGTCTTCTTTTAAAGGACATCTGCCGTTCTGGGCAGCTGAGTGGTAATTCAGGTATTTTGTGTGCTTTAAAACTACAACTGCGTCAGTGAGGAAAGCACCTGTAAATAGAAATGGTTTGGGGTTTGTTTAGCCATTCCCTCAGTGGGTATTTTAAAATGAAAATGGATTGTAATTATTTAAAAAAAAAAATTAAAAAAAATCCCTTTACCTGAGTTGATGGCCAATTACCGAGAACTTGGTGCTAAATGAGTTGTCTCTCCCCGCCTGTCTACCATAGGCACCCTTGAATAAATACAAATCCGCAACGCTATAAATAGGCTCCTTGAAATAAGAGCCTTATCCGAGCCTGCTTTGTAATGCTGCTCTCGCCAAGCTCAGTCTTTGCGGTATAATCTTAATATTGAGCTTGCTCGTTAATCTCCATTCCTTTTTTAGGTTAGTCTAGACTGTTCGGGTAGCGCTGGTGCTGGCTGGGTTGCCGTAGGAACAGGGAATTCGAGTAAATATGCTCACGGAGAAGAAATGTCTACTAATTAAATGTGAATAGCATTGATAAGGTGCCAGATCTGGCACAAGGTAGAGCATAATGCCCTTTGATGTAATTCATCAGAAAATACATATATGTGTGTGTATATAAAATATATATATATATATATTTGAGAGGTTTAAAAGATGTGCATAGGATACATCTACGTCTTTGTGGGGAGGGTCACGTATGTTGAAGACGGCAGCAACATTTTTATGTGGAAGTGGCACTCGGTCCAGTTCCTTGCGAGGCTGTAAATCCTGTAATCTTGCGCGTCTCTCCTTTGTTGCATTCACATGGCAGGTAAAGACGTTGGGTTGGTGGCGGCGGGGGGGGGAAGGAGCCACGCCAGGGCCCTGCCGCCTCTTTTGGGGTGTCCAGGTGTGGTATGAACCAGAAACTCCATCCCTCCCCCCTGTGCCTGGGGGATACCCTGCTCCGAGAACCAGGGGTGCTCCCAGGCAGCCAGAGCACGGGGTGGTGACCCCAGGGCCACCCGGCACCCCCAGCCTCCCCACCATCACCCAGCTCCTGCCCAGGGGGAAGCTTCTTGCACCCCGGTTTTCCCACTGGCTGGGGACAGGACCCACGGGATGAAGAGTAGCAATGGTGGGAAGCTCCAACCCTGGCTGCAAGAACTGGTGGCCTGGAGCCCCAGGGTCCCAAGGGACTGTCCACCATCCCCTTTAATGCCAGGGGTCAACCCCTGCTCCAGGCAGGGGAAGCACCTTCACCCATGGGCTCATGCATGGGCTGTCCAAACCAAGACGGGGGCTTACATGGGGACTGGTGCTTCAGAGGTACAAGAGTCAGGCCACCAGAGTTCCAATTTAGAATCATAGACTCATAGAATCTTGGGTTGGAAGGGACCTCAAGGATCATCTGGTCCAACCTTTCTGGGCCAGAGCCCAGCCTAGACAAGATGGCCCAGCACCCTGCCCAGCTGAGGCTTGGAAGTGCCCAATGTGGCGGAGCCAACCCCTCCCTTGGGGAGATCATTCCAGCGGTTGGCTGTTCTCATGGGGAAAGATTCTCTCTCATGTCCAATGGGAATCTCCCCAAGAGCAACTTGTGTCCATGCCCCCGTGTCCTCTCCATGGGACTTCTTGTGCAAAGGGAGTCCCCATCTTCCCTGTAGCCACCCCTTAGGTACTGGGATGTGGGGATGAGATCCCCCCTGAGCCTCCTTTGCTCCAGGCTGAACAAACCCAGCTCTCCCAGCCCATCCCCAGACGGCTGAAAGAGGCTTCCCAGCCCTTGGAGCATCCTGGTGGCCCTGCTCTGGACCCCTCCAGCCTGCCCACAGCCTTTTTGTACAGCGGGCAACAGA
>NW_009258676.1:48110-48777 GCF_000687185.1 Egretta garzetta
CGCGGGAAGGGAGACGCAGTGGCCAGCCGATAGATCGCTGCTGCCATGGAAAAGCGCCTGGACGAAAGACAGGCTGATCTTAGTGCCCCCGAGCATTTACAATTTATATGTCCTTGTCAGGTAGGGAGTTTGATGACTCTAATGTCATGTTTGTCCTTCACCCGGAGAAAATCTCCTTTTAAAGATCACCAGCCCATCTCTATTGACAGTAACTGTGCAGGTCATGGTATTAACATGTGTTGGGTTTTTCCAAAATGCTGATCTTTTTTACCTGTAAAAAAATAGCAAAAAAATAAAAATGTGCGATTCCCAAATGGGGCAGGACTCTGACCAAGCCGGGTGCTGGGGGGGAGCTGGGGCTGGGTGTGGGTGAAGCAGGAGCCCGCGCGGAGCTGGAGCAGGGTGTGAGCAGGGTTTGTTACGCCACATTTTTTCCTGCTTCTGCGAAAGGCTCTCCGGAAGGCGGGTGTTCCCACGCCCTGTCAGGAGCCCTCTGCTCAGCCCTGGTACTTCCATGCCCCACGAATCCTGCACTCGCCGCCCCCAGCCAGCGGCACCGCGTTGGAAGGCAGCTTGCTGGAGCAGGCAGAGCCTGCGGATGGGCAAGCCTGAGGGGCTTGCGTTACCTCCCCGTGTCCCCACCTCCACAGCCAGGGGACCACATGGG
>NW_009258676.1:49290-50269 GCF_000687185.1 Egretta garzetta
ACCCTGCTAGCGGTTTCGGAGGGCTCTGGATGGCGTGAACTGGGGCTGTGGGAGCTGGAGCCGCTCGCCCCAGGGTGCGATGGGCACGTCTGCGCCGGCGCCGTGCGAGGGGCGTCCGGGCGGTGGTCAGGAGGGTGTGCAGGCCACGAGCACAGCGGGATGCGAGGGACGCGTCCAGCCCTCCCTCCACCTCCACCACGCTCTGTGTCGGTGCGATGACGGTGGGCAAAAGCTGTGCCACTGCCCAGAGCAGGGAGCTTCCAGGCGCTGGCCACGCGGGGAGCCTTGTCTCCTTCCTGAGCCAAAGCAAGGAGCTCCCACACCAGAAACCAGACCACCCATCTGCCACCCTTACCACCACCGGCTTGGTCCCTCCGGAGGTTTATCAAGTGCCTTGTTCAGCAGAGTTTCAGCTCTTCAAGTGACCCTGCTTCCACCACGTCCCGTGGGATGCCACCGGGGATGCTCTGCGAGAAAAAGACATCCTTTGAATTCCAGCCCTCTTTTTATTAAACTCGGCATCCCCCTGCCCTGGACCCCCCCTGCGCCCCCGGGGCTGCAGCTGCAGCATGCGCCGTGGCCGGGGTGCAGGAGAGCCCCCCTCCCCTGTCCCGGCAGCAAGCTTTGGAGCGCGGATCAGAGCCAGGGACCCGTCTTCACCACGTGCCCTGGGTGCTGTTGCAGCGGAGACCGGCTGCTGGCTTCCCAGACTCGCTCCCTTTCTTGTAGGTAGGTCCAAAAATGCCACTGCTACCTATAGGACCGGTGGCTGTGTGCTGGGCAAAGCTTTTTTCATTCTCTTTATCTTTCACAAATTATGCTCGCCCCTCTCCAGGCTCCAGCCAAGAGGGAGAGCGTTGAAGAGGTGACCCTGCTTCTGCCTGGAGGACTCGGCCAGCGCGGGGCTTTGCCTTCTGCCCCCCCGCAGCCCTGCCCGGCGACGGCCGGACCCCCGCGGGGGGCTGCTCGCCCTGCTCCG
>NW_009258676.1:50388-52804 GCF_000687185.1 Egretta garzetta
TCCTGCCGCCGGGCACGGGGGCGACAGCAAACCCCCCCGCTCTGCTGCCGCTCCTGATGGGGTACTCGGGTCTCTCAGCCGGTGCGATGAGTCCTTTGTGGGCAAGGACTCAATAAAACATTTTATTTATTTAGGGACGCTCCCTAGGGTGTAGCCAAATACACTTTTATATCCTTGGAGGGTGCCTTGTATGGCTGAAGGGTGGCAAATCCTGCACCGTGACTGCCTGGGCCGCATCGGCCTCACCCCCACCCCGGTGTCCCACAGAGGTTCCCGTCCCTGGATCCACCTCTCTGCCAGAGACCTCCTAGCACTGGGGTCAAGCCCCCAAATTTGAGGGATTTGTTGCATTTTAAGAAGGAAAAAGAAGAGGTGTTGCAGAGCCTAAGAATTTGTTACTTACTCAGACACCTGCGTTTTACCGTCTCAGCTTTACTCTCGGGACACCTTTGGAAAAGGGAGCGCGGTACAAAACATTCTCTGAAATCGCATCCCAAACGCCTAAAGGAGCCATGTTCTTACCCCTTTGGTGTTGCTTTCCAGCGCTGCTCCAGCGATCCCAAGCCGCAGGACACGACGGCCACCTTGCTCGTTTTGGAGGAAGCTTTGAGCCCGGAGTTCTCACGTGCGCTCACGTCAAAGCGCTCGTGCCCTCATCCTGCGCGAGAACAGCGCTGGTGCCCGGTGACGTAACCAACGGGAACCTGGCAACATTAAAAAAATAAAATTAAGGCTCATAAAAAGTCAGAAGACGGTTCACAGAGGAAAGAAGGGGTGTGTTTTTAACAAGGCTAGTCACCATTGGCTCTCCGTGCGCTGCCGTGGCTCCTTCCAGCGCTCGGGAGCTGCCCAGCTCTATGGAGGGGTCCATGCCGTCAGACACCAAAATCGGACCTGTAGGGCAAAGCGTGGGGGTCAGAGGAGCGGGAAGAGGTTGGTCCCTTGGGAATTTGTGCATTGAACCCACAGTGGGTTTAACTCTGGTGCTTACGCTGCGAAGTGCAATGCTTACACCGTGCTGGAAGGCACGTGAGTCCACGCGGTCCAGCCTAGCGGAATTCAACCTTAAAACTAAAGGAAAGCCAAGCCTCTGCTCAGCCTGGCAGCCCCCCGGGCTGGCTCTGCCGCATCTGCTACCCCGAGCCGGCCCGGTGCCTCGGCATCGCCTCCAGGGGGTGCAGCCTGCATCCAGGGCAGACGTGGAATTCCCATTAATTTAAGGGGAATTATGTGAATTGTACAGCAAGAGTTGACGATACTCCTGAGTATTGCTGTTATTATGTTTACCATCA
This sequence comes from Egretta garzetta, assembly GCF_000687185.1. Taxonomy (NCBI): domain Eukaryota; kingdom Metazoa; phylum Chordata; class Aves; order Pelecaniformes; family Ardeidae; genus Egretta; species Egretta garzetta. Next base: position 51,681 of record NW_009258676.1, read on the forward strand.
ATATTCATGAACTCTTCTTAAAAAAAAAAAAGCAGCAGCAGGGGGATTTTGCTCTAAACCGGAGAACGGCGACAGCTTCGGGAGCGCCTGCGCGAGCAGCCGGTTTCCCGATGTATTCCCACTGTGTATTTCTTGGAGCGGTGTCCCGAATTCTGAGGGCAGCGATTGAAAATAGCAAATTGCCGTGACACTGCACCTCGTCGTGGGTATGTTTGGCCTCTCCGGGCAATCTGTGGTCTTGATGAAACATTTGCTTTGGAGTTTTCCAGCCCAGGCGCCTCCCGCGCGTAAGCGAGCGTGTAACTTCGGGGCAAAGAATCCCACAAAAGCCTGCTCCTCCTTTCTGCTGGGCTTTATTCGGGTGGATGCGCCCAGCCAGTCTCTACCGAGTGCCTAAAGGCAAAATTCTGTGGGTTTGGTTTTTTACCCCCGTTACTGCTGTGGAAGTATGCTGCCCACCATACGTGTCACAGCATCGCTCACCCGCCCCGGGCAGCGCTCCGCTCTCTGCACACAACTGTAAATGTTTTACACCTTTGTGGGGCGGCGGGAGCTGGGGGAGGAGGGGGCTCCCCACCCCCGGCCCCCCCAGCCCGGCTGTGCCCCGTGCCCCGTGCAGCGGAGGCTGCTCTGCCCTCTGATTAAAGCCAGCAGAGGGAAAAAAAGGCAGAAGTGGGGCCCGTGCCTTCTGTCGCTGCCTCCAGCCGCGGCCCCGCAGCAGCCTGCCAACAGGGCACTGCTCTGCCAGTTGTAAATTTTAATTGGCCATCTGGGGAAAGCACAAACCACTGACTAGAGATTAATCAGTAAATTAACCCAGGCATAATACACATTTCCCAGCGGGGCCCGGGCTGCTGGAGGCTGGGGCGGAGCAGCCGGGGATGCGGGAGGACTCGTGCAGGGATGCTGTTATTGCTTACCGCCGCGCCGCCGAACATCTTCCCCGTGTCCCCAAATTCCCTTCAGCGTGACCTTGGCGCTGCCCCTGATTTGTATGGCAGTTGCAGAGAGGTTTCCCTGTAAGTGCTCAACACAGATGGCACAGGTACCGCCGCCGCCGGAGGAAGAGCTGATGAATCAGTGAATGTGACAACTTCCCTCTGGTGAGCTGTTCGCTCGGCTGC
>NW_009258676.1:52863-58670 GCF_000687185.1 Egretta garzetta
GCCCCGCCAGCCCCCAGCCTGTGAATAGGGTTGGGGGTAACCAAGCACCACCAGCACCCTGGAGGGCAAGCGGTCCCATCCGTTTTTTATTATTCTTCATTCTGAAGAAAGATTTCAGGCATCCCTCCTGTAGCAGGAGAGGCACCTCTGGCTTGAGCATCCCGGCCTGAGAGCCTCTCCAGCTGCAGGACCCCGATGGGGGCAGGCCCCGGGCAGCAGAACCTCAAGCTCTGTCCTCTGCTGTCTGGGGAAGGGGCAAACCTGCCTTGCCCCCCGACGGCCACGTCCCACGCCGGTGGCATGGGCGGCAGGAGCAGCGGGGGGAGCAGGAGGGTGAACACTGACCGGCCGCAGCACCGCTGCCGAGCCAGGACCGCAGGAGCCTGGCGGGGTCCGGGTTCAGACAGGTCACACAAGGACATTGCCATCACACCCACGTGCCAGCAAACGCACCGTGGTGGCAGCGGGTACCAAGGACCAGCTTGTCCCATGGCTGTGGGCGGCATCGCCGTGCCCCTGGTCCTGCCAGACCCGTGCGACCTCTGAGTGCCGCGGCCGAGCAGGGGGAAAGAGGGAAGGTGGAAGGAAGGGAAGGCAAAACAGGCAAAGCAAAGGGGCGAAGTCAGACTCAGCGGAATTCACCGCGTGCCGGGTAGCTGGGGCACAGCGCGCTTCCACCCGGGCGCTGGTGCGGCGTGACGGCGGGGCCGAGGTGCGGCTGGGCGCAGCGCGGGGGGCTGCGGCGGGCGCGGGGTCTCCCAGCGGGTTCACTGCTTCCTCTGGGGCGCTTGCCAGCTTCCCCACTCCAAATTCCCTGGCTGAATCCTGCAACAGCTCCTGAAAGCCGCCTGGGCCTGGGGATCACGGGTGGTATCAGGGACTTCGCCTTCAGCTGGACCCTGCCGGTCTGGCAAGCCCCCCGGGGTGGCTGCAGGGGACAACGCGCATCCCCTTCCACCCCGGACTCAGGAATCCTCCCCAGCGAGCCGGTGTCCCCGGACCCACACCGCAGCCTTCCCAAGCCTGACTCCAAGCCAGCGGCATGATCAAGCTTCTCTCAACAGACATCCCGGCTGGGTGGATGGATGCAACCGGTGCAACCGGCTGGGCTGCGCTCACGCACTCCGAGTCTGGTTTTCCCCCCGACAGAAATCTTTGCCCGGTTTGTAAAGTGCTTTGGGATGCTTGCAGAAAGCAGCACTGCGTCCACCGCTTACTACCGGCGGTAGAAGTGCATCTTCTCCACTGGCCTTGCCGGTTTGGGGTGAGGTTTCATAGCACGGCTCAGTTTATTGTCCCCGAGGGTGACTCTGTCCGTCTGTCAGTTCCCATAAAGAGTGAACCCTGCTCTTCTGAATTTAAACATTTCTCCTAATAAGCGGCTCCTTAGCTGTGAAGATCTGGGTGCGCTGTTGTATCGTGTCTGTGATTTTGCATTTTCCCCACTGTCTCTTCTGCCTGACATGATAATAAGCTATGTGTTAAGCCAGAAAAAAGCAATTTTCTCCTGAGGTTAATTTCTTTGGATTGTCCACCTGAAGTGAGGGGTTGCATATAAATTCTCATTTGTACTGAAATGCAGAAGATTGCATTCATTTTTTGGCATAGATGATACAGTGCAAATCCTTATTGACACACTGGGTGTCTTCTGTCTTCCTAGAAATTGCCTTTGGAAGAAAATGATATTGAAACCTGTCTTTGGCTTCCCAGATGCCAGCACCCATATGCCCGGCATGTCCATTCCAGCAGGGAGAGCCCCTCTGCCTCTGCAGAAGATCTGAGCTCTGGCTGCTGGCCACCACTCTGGAGAGGTCCATGCAAGGGACCTCCTGGCCTCCATGGCTGGCGGCTGCACCCAAAGGGTGGTGGCAAACAGCTCTTTGTCAGCCTGGCAGCCTGTCATGATTGGGGCTCCCCAATTGATACTGGGTCCACCATTACTCCGATCTTCATAAGTGATCTGGATAGCAGGATCAAGCGTAGCCTGATGAAGTTTGCAGATGGCCAACAGGGTGCTGGGGGGCATCACCAAGGGCATCGCCAGCAGGGATAAAGGAGTCATCATCCCACTCTGCTCAGCGCTGGCCAGGCCCCACCTGGAATCCTGTGCCCAGTTCTGGTCCCAGAAAAGCTGTGGGCAGGCTGGAGGGGTCCAGAGCAGGGCCACCAAGGTGATCTAAGGGCTGGGAAGCCTCTCTCAGCCATATGGGGATGGGCTGAGAGAGCTGGGTTTGTTCAGCCTGGAGCAAAGGAGGCTCAGAGGGGATCTCATCCTGGGGGGGTCCAGAGCAGGGCCACCAGGATGATGCAAGGGCTGGGAAGCCTCTCTCAGCCGTCTGGGGATGGGCTGGGAGAGCTGGGGTTGTTCAGCCTGGAGCAAAGGAGGCTCAGGGGGGATCTCATCCCCACATCCCAGTACCTAAGAGGGGGCTACGGGAAAGATGGGGACTCCCTTTGCACAAGGAGCCCCATGGAGAGGACACAGGGGCATGGACACAAGTTGCTCTTGGGGAGATTCCCATTGGACATGAGAAGGAAATTTTTCCCCATGAGAACAGCCAACGGAATGATCTCCCCAGGGGAGGGGTTGGCTCCGCCACATTAGGCACTGCCAAGCCTCAGCTGGGCAGGGTGCTGGGCCATCTTGTCTAGGCTGGGCTCTGGCCCAGAAAGGTTGGACCAGATGATCCCTGTGGTCTCACTTCATGGGATGAGGAGAAGATGTGTCTCTTCCCACAGCACCCACCTCCCGTCTGCTGGGTTGGGGCTGGGGCCGAGCAAAGACCCCTGCCATCCCCGTGGGGCCTGGCTGCGGTCCCACTGCTCGGTGGGTCCGGGGTTCTCCATCCTCCCGGGGCTCGCAGTCCTCCCCTGGGAGTGCACATCAGGAAACTGAGCCTTGCAGCGGGATCAAGGGGTGGCCCTGGGGAGCATCAGGCACCCCTATATGTACCTATACGTACCTCTGCAAGGGCTGCAGCACACTGAGGGGTGGAGAAGGGAACCGTTTCGGAGGAGGCTTGCCCAGAATGGCAGCAGGACACCAGGCAGCCCCGCACGGGTGTTGGTGCTACGTACGGCACCACCGATGCGCAGCTGAGGGGCAAGCGGGGTTAGCCCTTTGGCAACCTTTTGGGCTAGCTGCAGCTTTAAAACAAATAGCAGATAAAAAATGCCAGATTAGCAAGCGTTTAGTGCTACCATGTACAGAAACTTAGCTGGAGCACAGTGTGTGAGGGTCAACTCATTTCAAAGATTTCAGCTCCTGGTCAGTATCTCAGGTGGCTTCTCTTGTCATTGCACTCAAAGCAAGAGCTGCTGTTGCGTGGGCTTGAAGTGCTGCAAAATCACGGCCCAGTTTTCAGTGGGGGGTTGAATAGAAACACGCTTGGTAAAACCAGGTCTTGTTAGGAGCACGGTTCATGGTGATGTTACCGTGACCTGAAGATGAACATCCCATCGGCACAAGCATTGACCTGCCCCGATAGCGGGAGCTGTTCCCAGGAGCAGTGGGGGGTTCCAGCATCCCACTGGGCTGGGGGAGCCTGGAACCACCAAGCTGGGGGGGAAACAGCCACCGACCTGCTGGAATGGCACCGAAGGTGCCACCGGACTGCCAGGGGGTGCTCAAGGCTCCCTGGTGGTGGGACAGAGTGGTGTAAGGGGAAGGCATGCGACTGAGGTGGAGGTGGGAGCTTCGAGAAGCCTACCCAGCGCTGAAGTCAGACAAGATTTCTACTTCATCCCAGTGAAATAAATAGATAAAAATGAATTTATTTGGCTAGGTAAGGGATAGAGGGTTAGGGAGGGAAAGGAATCAAACAGCAAGAAAATGAACTATTCAGAGGGGGAAGGCACTGTGGTTTGGTCATGTGGAGAAACGTTCCACAAGAGCCAGGACCTGTCGAAAGGCAGAGAGATGATGGCTTGCTCTCAAACAAAAAAAAAATTAAGGCAAGACCTGCTCCCTCCATTGACGTGATGGAAACACTGATGCAAGGGTCCCAAGCTCTGAGCCCCCTCGTTGAGCGTGGCACCATTCTGTCCAGTGCTTGGGGATGGAGCAGGCAGCGAAGCACGCGCCCACCACCTGCGTTTCCCCACGCTGGGCTGGGACGGGAGGTGCTGTCCCATGGGCATGGCAAGGGATGAGCATGGCAAGGGATGAGCACGGCAAGGGATGGGCATGGCAAGGGATAGGCATGGCAAGGGGCGGGTATGGCAAGGGACAAGCACAGCAAGGGATGGGCATGGCAAGGGATGAGCATGGCAAGGGATGAGCACGGCAAGGAACGGGCACGGCAAGGGATGGGCATGGCAAGAGATGGGCATGGCAAGGTCTCTCCAGGGCAGCTCTGCCTCCTCGGGTGCTGGCTTCCCTCCCACCAGGGCTGCTGGAGGATTTACCCGCTGGTGGGGCAGTCAGCCCAGGTATCTCCTCACCTGAGTCCGCTTTCTTGCAGCTGAGCCCAAAGCCCAGCAATTTGCCATCCGTTACCTCCCGGCTCAGCACACCAGGCTGCTCACCCTCAGCATCGCTCAGCCTTTCACAGAGACAGAAAATCTGGGGTTTTTTTTTTTCTGTGCTGCGATTAATATGTAAAGCTCCTAATTAATGATGGGTCTCATAGCAGAATGCATAAGTAATTCTTTTGTATTTGATAACAGGGTATATTTGAGGGGCTCTACACCTAATTATTACACACCAATTTCCATGGAGGGTGGGCAGCCCTGCTTTCCTGACAGCACCCGATAGCAGCACTTCACCACATGGAAGAAAAACCTCTTCAGGGACAAGGGGAAACGCTTCGGGCTGGTGAGAATTCTTTACCCTTGCCGAGGAAATAAAAACGGTAGCGACCAAGGAACATTGCTCTCCAGGAGCCCGTCCTTCCTCCGCAGCGGCTTCCACAAGGCCCACGCCTGCAGGCAGAGGGTTCTGGTGGAAGAACGCTGATGCTTCAGTAATTGCAGTTGTTAAAGGCTGACCAGAGGCGGCCACCTCCAACGGCATCGCCATGATCCCCGGCCCAAGAGCCACCCTGTCTCACTAGGTTGCAGACCCATCCAAATTCCCTGCCCAATCCAACCAACACAACTGAGAAAAGGAAGAAAAAGAAGGTGGCGGTGGCCTGAGGAATGGGATCGGGTGTAGCTGGGGGGGGCTGCGCCCCCCCCCGGGCCCCCTGGGCGAGGGTCTCGGTGTGTAAATGCTGGTCCTCGCGGCCGCGGCGGGACAGGAGGATTTTGAGGAGGGATTTGGGGGAGAAAAAGTTTGTATCTTGGGGAGGGCCAGGCAGACTGGCGTATTCCTACTAGGAGAGACTGTGAAGAACATATGGTTTAATTTAATGCAAGAGACTTTGTAGATTATAATTGAGTAGATAATTGGGAAAGGATGATAATTGTTTATGAGAGGGAGGGATTTAGTAATTATTCAAAGCTGTTTTAAAAGACTTATAAATACTCCTTGACAAAGGCCCAGGAGGGGCCAAAACATTGGCTCGATCATTTCCCTACCTCTCCAGAATTAATGTTTAAGCGTGTATGATAAATCATTAAAGAGGTGCAGGGCACCACTGAGCGCTGGGGGTGGGATGGGGGGGGATGCCCGGGGCCACGGTCCCTGTGCCCAGCCCCATCCGCTTCCCCCAGCTATCAGCAACCCGGCGCAAATGCCTTGGCAGGGAAATCTGCACGGGGCTGTACGAACCCATGCATGCCCCTGGACAAGCCCGTGCACGAGAGCTGCTGCAAAGGAGTTCAGAGGCTGGTGGACCCGGGGGGCGGGCCAGGAACACCCCGGG
>NW_009258676.1:58680-59176 GCF_000687185.1 Egretta garzetta
CGGCGACGCACGCGCTCAGCACCGGTCCCTCGGCAGTGACGTTGGTGTTTTCTACTCTGAGGAGTGAACATCGATGTCAATTATTTAAAATTCTGGACTGTCAAAATATATGTGAATAAACAAATCTGAGCAGGCAAACACCACTCAGGAATACCAAATATTTCTTCTCTCCAGCAGGCCTCTCCAGAAAAGCCTGAACGTGTATCTAAAATAATTAGATTTTGTTCAGTAATCAAACTCAATCAGATGGATTCTCTGTGAACTACTTTTATACCCACAATGAGGAATGTGTGTCGTTCTCTTGCGCATTTGCATATTTTTCCATAAACCTAAAACCAATCAATTTTGAAGAGTTATGATAATATAAAGAATCTGAGGCAATTACATGTCTTTTAAACAGGGATTCAAAATGCATTCTGCTGACAGTATTCATGTAGCGAAAGAGTCAAAACTTCTTTAACCCTTTTAGCGGCATCTCCATCAGGACGCGGTGGCC
>NW_009258676.1:60607-64187 GCF_000687185.1 Egretta garzetta
GGCCGTTAGTTCCCCCTGGTCCTGAATTCCCCGGGCACGGCCCGGGCCGGTGCTGCCCTTGCCCCCGTGCGGCTCCGACGTGGAGCGGTGCAGCCCAGGGACCTGTCCCCGGGGCCGATAGGCAAATGAGCAGCGCCGTATTTTCCTTGGCGATTATGCCCAATATCACACCGGCCGCCATATGGGCTTGAACGCAGACTTCTCGGGGATTCCATTTTCATAAACAGGGAGGAATTATGCAAAGTGCTATGGGTAGGGCTTAGAAATGTTTTTTTTAAAACATCCATTTGGTGGAAATGACTTTTTAATGATTCTTCTCGGTGGTTACGCCTGGCCACAGCAGCCTTTTCCATGTTTATTAAGTAGTTCAGGCTTCAACTTTTGCGCTGGTGACACTTGGACCCGGAGAAGGCAGAGGATCTCTGGGAGCCTGGGCGCGGGGTTCGGACGGGCACCCTGAGCTGCACCTCCCTGCCCAACAAGCTTCGCTTCAGAGGGGAGCTGGCATCCAAACCTTGGCATACCATGCATAAAAAGGGAATATTTTCAGTGTACCTGTGGCCAGGAACACGTGCCGTGCCGCAGAGCCCGTGCCCACGGGGTGGGGCAGATCCAGAGCACTTTGCCAGGGCTGAAATGTCCCGGTTTTGGAAATAACTCCTCGTTTTGAAAAGCCACAACAAACTGAAATATTTTATCAGCAAAACTCTTCTGTGAAAATGAACCGTTTCATGGTGCCAAACCACTCGTGCCCTTGCAAAGATGTTTCACAGCTCTTCGCGCCACGTTTTTGTTTTCAGTAAGAAAGAACCTCATCGCATTTGGGAAACTTCTCACTAAAAAAAGGACTCCACTTCCCACAAACAATTAAGAAGGGTTTTGTTTTAACAAGATCTGCAGGATTTGGGGCTGGTGTCCGGACAAAAGCAGCATGAAATCAGCCAGCACATCACAAAGCCCTGTCAGCCACCGAGGTGACGGGGTGGAGAAGGTGAGACCCACCCCGTCCTAGCAAAGGTGAGACCTGCTAAGACGGGCTCAAACCCGACCCAAAGGCGGCTGAAGCCAACAGCACTCAGCGAAACCCCAAACAAGTACATTTTGGAGCAGTTTAACTTTTCAGTCCCATTTTTCCACTGGTTCTGAAGACAGAACTGATCCCTCTCCCTCTCTGGGCAGGGGCTAATTCGCCATTCTTGCATTTGGGTCTCATCTGAACACATCTCAGCAGTCTCTACAGCCCGGCTGTGGCACAACCCCGCGACCTGACACCCATGGCTTTGGCTTAAACAAACTTTCAGATTGCTCTGAGTCTGTCATTGATTTAAAGGAAACAGGAAAAATACTCCGATGTATTTCTTGTATGGCGGCAGACGGCACCTGAACTCAGTGTTGACCCATACCGAGTATCTGCTCCTTGCCTAGGAACGCACTCTGGCTGCCGAGCGCTCTCTAATATTATTATTTTAAACTGAGGAGCACAAAAGCACACTTTTTACTGGTTACAGATGGCAACACAACTTTTCCAAACAGTCTGTGTGTTTAAAAGCGATTTCACTCAATGACCCAACCGGTGTTCGTCCAAAGCGGTGGATTGGGTTGGTGGCCATTAATAATTTTGGTGTTGTGTTTCTTTTTACAGTTCTTGAGGGTTTTGGCAGACAGTTGGGGTGGATGAAGTTATACTGCACGAGGCTTTGCAGTCTTGTCTTTATACCACAGACAACACTTCTGAGATTTTTCAAATATGCCAGGAAATTATTTAGTGAAAACTAAGAGGTCTTGGGTAATTTGGGGGGTGGGTGGGTGGAAATCACATCAGAATGATTCTAAAAGCCTGTTCAGATGTGGTATTTCTCCCTGTTAGCGGCAGTTGTGTCAGCTCCCTGGGGTGCCCAGGAGACCAAAACCACCGGCTCTCTCCCGGGCCAGGGGAATAGAGCGTTTCACACTCTGCGTCTTTGCAATAGCGAACTCTTCCTTCATTGCGAAGCTTTATCTCTTTTTATTAGAGAAGCAATTCAGTGCATAAATGAAGTGGCTCGGAGGACGCTGGGCTTGTTTGTTTACGCATTGAGCTCATCCCCTCGTGCAAGAGGGCCCTCCCCCCGGCGATGGCGTCACCAGCCTCTCCGCCATCAGAACCAGGAGGAAGCGCGCAAAGCCTCCTAACGAGGAGCTGCTCCTTGCTATGTTAAATTACACCTACTCTGAGATTAATGCCAACATTTATAAAGCAACTACATCCACCGGAGTGGCAACAATTAAAATACAGCTGTCAGTTCCCCATCCCTATCGCGTGTGCATAACGTGTCTCGGCTGAAAGACCTACACGGATCCAAGGAACGTGCTCATTCAGGAGAACACAGGTGGAGAAAGAAGATATCTACAGTGTGCCTGACAGGGAGGAAAGCGTGTTTGCTCAGAATATATTGGAGACCCAGATTCGGAGGAGGTCACGCTTGTGAAAATATTACCACTGTAATATTGCCAAGGTCATGTCTGAAGGCGGGTTTGGGCTGTGCAGGAGCTGGCATGTTAAATATGTGCAGGAGCAGGATACCTGGAGCACCCTCCCTTTCCATCGCTTTCCTTCCTTTTTTGCCCCAGAGTTAAAGGCTGTCGATGTGGTTCCCTCAGAGTGCCGTTGCCTCCACCCTCTGACCTCCCCGTGCCTTATGGACCCCTGGTCCACCCCAGACCCTTCTGGACCTCCTTCTGGACGCCTGGTCCACCCCAGACCCTTCTGGACCTCCTTGTGGATGCCTGGTCCACCCCAGACCCTTCTGGACCTCTTTGTGGATGCCTGGTCCACCCCAGATCCGTCTGGACCTCCTTGTAGACCCCTAGTCCACCCCAGACCCTTCTGGACCTCCTTGTGGATGCCTGGTCCACCCCAGACCCGTCTGGACCTCCTTGTGGACCCCTAGTCCACCCCAGACCCTTCTGGATGTCCCTGTGGGTCCCTGGTCCACCCCAGACCTTTGTGGACCCCTGGTCCTCTCCAGACCCTTGTGGACCTCCTTGTAGACCCCATGTCCTCTCTGGACCAACTTCTCATCCTGAACAGTGTGCTTCCCCAGTGGCAAATCTGCTGTGGTGCACTGGTGACACACCGCTGGCTGGGTTGTTCTGCTTTCAGGAAACTTTTAATCAACTGGAGCTTCAGAAAAGTGACTCTTTATTTTTGGCCTTAGCTGTTGGTCTGCATGTTGGTGGATCAGTGACTACAGGCAAGAGAAACGTGTGCCCATCCCGTCCCCGTCCCCCTTCTCTGTGAGCTTCAGGCAGAGCAGAAAGGAGGAGCGGGTCGTTTGCAAGTTCGGTGTCTGGAGAATGTAGGAAAACACGGGGCTGGGGGCAGGAGGGGCTAACAGACACCAATAAATGTGGTTTTCAGCTCATGTCACCGGAGGTGAAGATTGCACTGGCAAAAACTTTGTAGAACAGCCCAGAAAACACCACCCCAGCGACACCGGCTGTCTGGGCCGCAGCGCCGTGCCCGTGCAGAGCAGAGGAGGAGCAGGGATCTGCGGTGTTTCACCAGCGCCAATTCCGCCAGGTCCAGCCTGTGCTCCCG
>NW_009258676.1:64210-67477 GCF_000687185.1 Egretta garzetta
AGCGGCCACCGCTGTTGTTTGTGAGGCCCAGGGGCAGCGGCGCCGCTCGCTGCAGAGCCTCACTTCATGTAAATTCCTATTTATTCGCCTTGCCGATCTTCTGAAAGGTGGAAAAATTCCTCCTGCGTTTCTGTCATTTGTTTCCCTGCTGGAATATCTTTCACAAACATTTCCAGTGTCCTCTCCCCTTGCAAATGAGTAATGGGGGAAAGTAACTTTGGAAATGACATTGCAATGTAATCATCCATATTGTGTATTGTGGTTAAAATTGATTAAAATAATATTGAAACTCCCCCAAGGGATTATGCAATTATAAGTCAAGTCCCAAATGGAAAAGGTTTTTGAGAACTTGGCAGATGTCTTAATGAAAATGAAGCATTATAGTAATATATTAGTGCTATTTGTGTGTTATTGACAGCCAGATCACTAAGCTGTATAAATTACTGTCCAGAAGAATGGCTGAATTGGTTTCCTTTCAGGAAATTTTTAATCAAATATAATTTCAGAAAAATAATTGTTTAATTTCGGCCTTAGCTTTTGATCTGCACATTGATGGATCAATTATTAAACTGAGTTTTAGCCACTTGTTCTCTTTGAAAGCTGACAGTTTAAATATTTGGCTTTACACCCATTTTGGTTTATTGCAAAATAAATTCTGGCCGGTGCCACAGACCATTACTTGCAGCCGCGCAATACGAGGCAGCCAAGCCGCTCTCCCAGCTCCGTCGCAGGCAGGCAGGGTGTCTGTCCGTCGCGGGAAGGCAGGCAGGGTGTCCGTCATGGGAAGGCAGGGTGTCCGTCATGAGAAGGCAGGCAGGGTGTCCGTCGCGGGAAGGCAGGCAGGGTGTCTGTCGCGGGAAGGCAGGCAGGGTGTCTGTCGCGGGAAGGCAGGCAGGGTGTCTGTCGCGGGAAGGCAGGCAGGGTGTCTGTCGCGGGAAGGCAGGCAGGGTGTCTGTCGCGGGAAGGCAGGCAGGGTGTCTGTCGCGGGAAGGCAGGCAGGGTGTCTGTCGCGGGAAGGCAGGCAGGGTGTCTGTCGCGGGAAGGCAGGCAGGGTGTCTGTCGCGGGAAGGCAGGCAGGGTGTCTGTCGCGGGAAGGCAGGCAGGGTGTCTGTCGCGGGAAGGCAGGCAGGGTGTCTGTCGCGGGAAGGCAGGCAGGGTGTCTGTCGCCTGCCGCCCGGCCGTGCTGAGCCTGCAAAGCCGCCTCCTTAGGCACTCGCCGAGAGGGGCTGGGGCTTGGCTGCTGGTTTCCTTTTGCCCCGCACACGGCAGCCCTGTACAAACCCCAGGGCCTACGGCGCATTTCTATCAGCAGATTTATCCCGGCACAGGAATTTCTGTTTCAGTGGTTAGGAAATAAACTGCTTGCCTGCAACGGCACAATATTTTAGTCTCTAATTTTAAAAATACGCTGTATTTTAATCTCTCTTTTTTTTTAAACAGATACCAGTTTTTATGAAGCACTACACAAGTTGCTGATGGATAAATCACCCAAGCATGGTTAAAGAGACCCTAATCTCCAGATGGTACCAGATCCATTTAATTGTATCCTCTGACCTCGGCTCACCTGAGCCTGCATTAAAATCATAATACAGTTCAAGTGTAAAAATGATATAGTGTTTATTCGTCCTGTTTATAGGGGGGCAAACACACAGTTAAATTCATATGTCGAAAATTAGTGTAGTCATTTGAAAAGGTTGAGTTAGATCAAAGTGACTCTCAGCATTTGATTTGCCCTTTTTTATTGAAACGGCTCTATTGCCAGGGTTTGACACCCTGAAATGATGGGGGATGCTGAGAAGGGGGTGACGCGGCAGCTTCTCGGCACCAGGTAAGAGCAAAATCCTTCACCGGGGCATCGCTCCGCAAAGGGGCTGAGCCCCAGCCCAGGGAGGGGGGGATAGAGGGGAGGGAGGAGAGGAACACAGGCAAATAACCTGAATTATTACGACTGTATTGACAGAGCCAGGTTAGCAGTTTTACTGCAGATATACTAGATTATGGAGAGAATTGAATAATTTATCCAGCAATTTTCACATAAGCAATATTATTAAAAATGAAGACATGAAAAAAGAGGTTAGTTATAGTGGAGAATATATATAGGCCATGAATAAATGTATTAGGCAGTAAGAATAGTGAATGTTTTAGTAGGTTTAGACTAGATTAAAAAAACCCCGTATTTGATTTCAACTAAGTCCTAAAATATCTGCTGAGGAAAAAAAGCAGAGCTTGCGATCGGCAAAGCCGGGGCGGCGGGACACACGTAAGTGGGTGGTGGTGCTTGGAGGGGGGCCCCTCATTGGGTGCTCACGCCACCGGGGTGCTGGGGTGCCCGCAGCCCTGCCTGCCAGCCTGGTTTTCATGCTGTACGATGCCTCTCAGATTCAAACTTTGGGAATCCCTGGAGCTGCTGTGTCCTGGTTTCGGCTGGGACAGAGTTAATTTTCCTCCCAGTAGCTGGCCCGGCAGTGTGGTTTGGGTTTCGGATGAGCAGAATGTTGGTAACGCACTGATGGCTCAGTTGGTGCTGAGCAGGGCTTACACTAAATCAAGGACTTCTCAGCTTCCCCTGCTCTGCCAGGGGCACAGGGAGCTGGGAGGGGGCACGGCCAGGACAGCCGACCCCGACTGGTGCCCAGCAGAAGAGCACTGAGATGGGTGGCCGCCAGCCCGTGGGCTCGCTCCTGGCCCGGGCGTCTCTTCTCCGGCTGTCCTGGGGGGGGCTGAGCACCCCCTGCCATGGGAAGCAGGGAAGGAATCCCTGGCTTTGCTTTGCTTGCGCCTGGGGCTTTTCCTTTCCCCATTAAACTGCCTTTATCTCAGCCCAGGAGTTCTCTCACTTCTACCCTTCCGATTCTCGCCCCCATCCCGCTGGGGGGGATTCGGTGAGTGGCTGGGGGGGCTGGTGGGGGTTAAACCCTGACATGCCATTGCGCACGAGGGGACACGCTCATCCCAATGCCTCCGCTTTGCAGGAAGGCAGCTCCTGTTGGTCCGTACAGAAAATCCCTGTCTCTCCACCCGCAGGCTAGGAGTGTTTGTTTTTGTTTCCTATTGAGTTCCTTTTTATCTCTTGTCCTTATGGTTATCTTTTCTCCCCCCTCTCGTGCTTTGGCAGGGAAGCCGAATACTGATGAGGAATAAGCTGGTAAAGTCCCAAGCATTTCCAGGCGGTAGGTTTGGGAACGAGAGGTTAGTTTGACTAATTAGCCTGGAGGATTTTTGCCCCCCAGGCAGGCAGGTTGGGGTATTACAATAACAGCCTCGCCC
>NW_009258676.1:67531-67861 GCF_000687185.1 Egretta garzetta
CGGCCTGGGCCATGGGTCCCGGGCCAGGATGGGTCCCCCGAGCTGGGGTGCCTGTCTCCTCCAGAAACTTTAAATAACGATCAAGACAAGGCTTAGGAAGCCCTCTTTGTGTACGCGCCTGAGGCATGTGCAGAGGGAAAAACAGCGCTGGGATTTTTATGATCCAAATCTTAGAATTATTCTTTTAAGGAAAAAAGTATATATATATATATATGTGTGTGTGTGTGTGTGTAAATATATATATTTGTGTGTGTGTGTGTGTGTGTGATATATATATGTGTGTATATATATATATGGGAGGGGGCATGTGGCTGAAAGGGGGGGGGGCGG
>NW_009258676.1:68075-70136 GCF_000687185.1 Egretta garzetta
GCGCGGCACAGGCAGACCTCCTGCCCCCCTCCTGCAGAACCCTCGGGACGGGGGCATGTCCAGCAGGGGTGGGTGCTGCAGGCACGGCCCCACTTGCCCTCGGTGGCCTGCCATGGCAAACGACTTCCCACCGCGCTGCCCCACCTGCGGCGTGGCGCTACCCACATCCGAGGTGGCTGGGCATCCGCCCACGGGGGCAGGGAGCTGGATCCGGAGCGAGGTCTGGCCTAATACAGCTGAAATGGATTTTAAATATACGTGTGTGTGTGTGTACGTATATATACACACACATACACAAAACCACTCTCTCCTTTTTTTCTCCTCTTTGTTTGTAGAGGAACCAGCCTCAAAGCTCTTGCAGATGTTCACTTAGGTGTGATTCACTTAATAAAATGGTCATGGAAAATCTGGGAAAAAAAAAAAAAGACCCAATTTTGAAAGCTCACTCTGCTTGGGGTCTCTTGCTTGCTGCAACTCGTTTATATTTTTAAAAACAGGTTACACCGTAAGGCCTTATGTTCCTATAAGAAGACTATGAGAAAAATTCTCAGGGCCGGCATCTTTCAAGAACAAGCCCATGGGCACATAGCTGGCATTGCAGCACATTGAGGAGAGGCTGGTGGGGTCTGCAGAGCCGAGGAGCCCTGGTCCGATGAGCCCTGTCCCCAGCCCCCAGCCCCGGCTCTGCCCCATCAGCAGGGCAGCCCCGGCGATGTGGAACCGTGGGACCTGGCCAGCAGCTCCAGGGCAGGAGCTGGGGCTGAACCCCGCCAGGCACACCGGTGCGTACCCTACCAAAAATGGAGCAACTCCCACCCAGAGAGAAGATTTCAGCTCTTCTGACACGCACCCACGTGTTTTCCACCAGGGAAACGCTGCACCGGGCTCCGTTCCCCCAGAAGTGACCGTGTTTGGTGACCAACAGCCCGGCCGGCACCGTGGCCCCGCAGGGGTCCCAAGGGACAGCCCCCCGGGAGGCACGCAACACCTCCTGGTGATGTACAGACTGTCCACCCGCAGAGACAGAAGCAGCTGCTGGTCCCTGGGCCCAACAGCCCTACGAGCAGGGTTCGGAGGGGAATTCTGATCTTATTTCCTCTGGCAAGGACAGGAACCAGCGGCTGAGAGCCTCCCCCATCAAGCGCTGTGCTGCCCCGCTGCCCCCCGGGCAGGCTCGGGTTCAGTACAGACGGACACCAGCGGCCCACTCTTTTGAACAAGAAAATGCCATTTGGAAACATTACAGGGTTTTTTTCCTTTTGCCATTCATGTTGCGTTCAGAGGCGTCGTGGCACTGTGATTACCTTGTTCTCAATTTTAAGCGAACGAGGGAAGCATTTGGCTGAGCCGGGGGAGCACACCGCACCAATTCTGAAACAAATTTGGAGCATGAAAGGCCAAAAGCTGCTTCCCACAGAGACTGAGGGGCTCCTGACAGCTCCAGCGCTGGCGATGCCCTGGGGTGCTGGATTTCTGCCGGTGGGGCTGGCCAGTGCCGGGTGTTATACAGGGGTCCCGTCGCATCCCATCGCATCCCATCCCATCCTATCCCATCCTATCCCATCCCATCCCAACCCATCCCATCCCATTCCATCCCATCCCATCCTATCCCATCCCATCCCATTCCATATACCCCACCCCTTCCCCCCCTATCCCATCCCATCCCACCCCATCCCATCCCATCCCATCCCATCCTGTCCCATCCCACTGGGGGTCCCAGTGCCCCACTGGGCGTAGGGGAAGAGGACACCCAATTTCCCTCGGAAGCGCTGGTGCGTCACCCCGACATGCGGCTGAGGTTTCACCTCTCGGTGACAGGCAAGGAGCAGGCTTATATTTTAAATACTGAAATTTAGGATAGAGAAATCAAACCGGCGAGTGGTTACCAGTGACAAAAGCGTACGCCGCGGCAGCGCGTGCCCCTTGCCATTCACAAAACGTATGCTAATTGGCGGCAAATATCATCTATCCTTGACGAGCCTCGCAAAGGCAGATCTGGCTCAGCGCTGGGAAGCAGCGCGCCTGCCGCACGAGCGGCTGGCAGAGGGCGGCGGGGGGCCC
>NW_009258676.1:70368-71550 GCF_000687185.1 Egretta garzetta
ACAGGGCGACTTTTTGGTCTGATGGTGCTCTTGTTCGGTGCTGCTTCTTCACATCTGGTCGCCAAAGAGTCACTCTGTCACCCTGCAGCCTGCTAATGAGATCCCCCATTTAATTAATACCATAAGAATTTTAATTCTGACTGAATCAATTTAACGTGATGTGATTTTGTCAGCTCTATTCCCCAAGTAAAAAGTGAGCCTGATGCTTATTACATACATCATTTCACGGGCTCTGCATTCCCTGCTGACTTAAACAAATTCTAATTAAGACTAATTAAAGCATCATTTATGAAAGCGCTTGTGATAGCTATGCAAACATTCTGGGTGGGTATGCTTTGCATAATAATTATCCTAGTTAATATTAAGGCTAGATCCTTGGCAATTAGGTCTTTGAAACAGAGAGTTATTCTGAATTTAGCCCTTTTCACTGTTAGCAATTAATAACAAAAAAATAGTGTGCTAAATTTATGTGGTGACTCCATTAACCGGATAAATTTAGAAGTAGTAGTATTGTCTGCATTTCTTAAGTTCGAGCGTAATTTTTAAGCCGGGCGGCGGTAAGTCACGCAGAAGCGCGGGGTTTGGGCAGGGGGTCCGGAGAGCGCACGGTGACGGGGGGGTGGTGCCCCCCGCAACGCCCATCCCTCCCTCGGCCGCCTCGCCTGTGGGACCCGGCAGTTTTAAAACATTTTTAAGCAAACTACAGACGAGTTCAGTTTGGTTGGGTCTGTCGGTTCCGAGTCAGAGCAGAGCGGTTTTCAGCTTCCAGCAGGAGAGGACGGCTGCTCGGCCGCTCTCGCCTCCGTGCTGACCGCAGGAGCGTTCCCACGGCTGCTGCCTGCTTTCATAAAGCCGAGAGAAGGACCTAGCTGTGCCCCCGCGGGCACGGGGGCCTGCGGGACATTCAAAATGCGCTGCTGTTCTCTTTTTTTTTAATATAAGGAGCAGAGAGTGGCCTGGGGGTGTGTAACGGGCTGCTGCCTGAACGCCCCCCGGGGGGAAATGTGGAGAACACCTCGCACCCCACGGCCCGGCGCGGAGCACGGCGCAAACGCGCCCTGAGGGGACGCTGCGGGACCCAAGGTGACATTAAAAAAAAAAAAAAAAAAGGTTAAAAAAACCTCCTCATGCACTTCCCAAACACCCTGAGCGCTTACCATCAACAAAACGCCGGCCCGCGGG
>NW_009258676.1:71775-72504 GCF_000687185.1 Egretta garzetta
GGCTGGGGCCAGAGTTCTGCCTGGCCTCGGCTTCCTCTGCCGAAGGCCGGCGGCATTCATCCCGCTGGTCCCTGCGGGACGGGCGCACGCTCCCCGAGGGCGGCCGCCGCGTCGGCACGGCACCGTCCCAGGAACGCCCAGTGAGCTGGGCTCTGGGTAGCAATCTCGGATAGGAATCTCTTCACCCCGATTTCCTTCAGGCTTTTTTTTTTTTTTTTTTCTTCTCTGTTTTTGGCTGTTATTTGCAATTTGGAGAGGAAAGCGCACAAAAGCCGCCTGGCCCAGCTGCGACACCTCTCCCCGGGGGCAGACGAGCTCGGGCTGCGTGGGCTCTGCCCGGATAACTGGGAGCCGCCGGCTTCGGCCCCCAGCGGGAATTTGGAGATTCTGGTGCTTTAACGCTGCGAGAGGATAAAACCTGCTGTGCCTATGGCTGTGACCGTCCCTGCTCTGGAAGTGGGAAACACTCTCCCGAGCTGAGCTCTGGTCTTGAAGGAGACACAAATGAGGAACCCCAGAGAAGCCCGTGCCAGGAAAAAAGACGGTGTTGGATTTGTCGGGAGCACCGTCCCCACCGTGGCGCACACGGGAAAGCCGGCTTCCCAGCATCTCACAGAATCATGGAGTTGTTTGGGTTGGCAAAGCCCTTTAAGCTCCCCCAGCCCAACCGTTCCCCTACCCCTGCCATCCCACCCCCAAACCCTGGCCCTCAGCACCGCCTCTGCCCGG
>NW_009258676.1:73869-75994 GCF_000687185.1 Egretta garzetta
CCCGCCCTGTCTCCCGCTCCGCGCCTTTCCTGCCTGTGCTGCCCTTTCCTGCCCGTGCTGCCCATGCTGCCCGTGCTGTCCTTTCCTGCCTGTGCTGCTCATGCTGCCTGCGCTGCCCATGCTGCCCATGCTGCCTGTGCTGCCCTTTCCTGCCCATGCTGCCCATGCTGCCCGTGCTGCCTGCACTGCCCATGCTGCCCATGCTGCCTTTGCCTGCCCATGCTAACCATGCTGCCCGTGCTGTCCTTTCCTGCCCGTGCTGCCCATGCTACCCATGCTGCCTGTGCTGTCCTTGCCTGCCCATGCTGCCTGTGCTGCCCGTGCCACTGCCCGGCTCCAGGATCCGCCCGAGGAAGACGAGCATCACTCCCGCCTGGCTGCCTTCTGTTTGCAACCTCTGACAGCGGCTTGGTGAGGAGCTTCACCAACCTTGACATAAAACCTGTGGGAAGGGTCCCTGAACAGGATCAGCTGGCAGCCTGGCTTCCTGCAGCCTCTCACTCGTCTGCGCGTCTCTGCTGGCCAAGCAGCCCAAGGGCTGTGCCCGCAGTTGCTCCCGTGCCCCGCTCCGGAGAGGGACGGCTCCAGCGCTGGCGCTGGGCTCTCCTGCCCCTCTGAGAGCGGCGGGCGCTGCCTTGAGCCCCTTAAATACAGGCTCCTCGCCTGCATCGCCCTGCTCAGTGTAATTTCCCAGGCAGAAGGGCCGCTATTTCTGCACTGCCCATGCTGCCTGCGCTGCCCATGCTGCCCACGCTGCCTTTGCCTGCCCATGCTGCCCATGCTGCCCGTGCTGCCCTTTCCTGCCCATGCTGCCCGTGCTGCCCTTTCCTGCCCATGCTGCCCATGCTGCCCGTGCTGCCTGCACTGCCCATGCTGCCCATGCTGCCTTTGCCTGCCCATGCTAACCATGCTGCCCGTGCTGTCCTTTCCTGCCCGTGCTGCCCATGCTACCCATGCTGCCTGTGCTGTCCTTGCCTGCCCATGCTGCCTGTGCTGCCCGTGCCACTGCCCGGCTCCAGGATCCGCCCGAGGAAGACGAGCATCACTCCCGCCTGGCTGCCTTCTGTTTGCAACCTCTGACAGCGGCTTGGTGAGGAGCTTCACCAACCTTGACATAAAACCTGTGGGAAGGGTCCCTGAACAGGATCAGCTGGCAGCCTGGCTTCCTGCAGCCTCTCACTCGTCTGCGCGTCTCTGCTGGCCAAGCAGCCCAAGGGCTGTGCCCGCAGTTGCTCCCGTGCCCCGCTCCGGAGAGGGACGGCTCCCGCGCTGGCGCCGGGCTCTCCTGCCCCTCTGAGAGCGGCGGGGGCGGATCAGCGGCCAGCCTGGCTTCCTGCAGCCTCTCACTCGTCTGCCGCGTCTCTGTGGCCAAGCAGCCCAAGGGCTGTGCCCGCAGTTGCTCCCGTGCCCCGCTCCGGAGAGGGACGGCTCCAGCGCTGGCGCTGGGCTCTCCTGCCCCTCTGAGAGCGGCGGGCGCTGCCTTGAGCCCCTTAAATACAGGCTCCTCGCCTGCATCGCCCTGCTCAGTGTAATTTCCCAGGCAGAAGGGCCGCTATTTAGCCAAAGCCTAAAAGGACAGAGACACAGCGGAGAACTCTTGGTGATCGCTCTTATGGGCTGAGGAGCCTCGGCGCGGGTCGGTGGGAGCAGGGACAGCTCCTGCACAGCAGAGAGGGGACTGGTCCTGCACCCTGGGGCTCTTCTTCACCTGGAGGGACATGTGGGCTTTGCTGGGGCACAAGCTGAGCCTGGGGACGGGCTCAGGCTGACCACTGCTGCTGGCCCGGGTGGGAGAGGGGAGTACCCTGGGGCTTCTCCCAGCTCTCTTGGTCGAACTAACCACCCCGGGACACCCTGACACGTGTCTGCAGGAGCCCGTGCATCCTCCCAGGAAGCAGCAGAAACTTAGAGTCTAGGGAAAAAAAAACCCCCACCATTTTTTGCCAACAACAGCTCTGCTCCTGTTAACGTTCTCTGTTACACCTGGAGAAATCAGCTGCCGGTTCCCACTCCCCCTCCACCAGCACCCACACCTGTAAGCGGAACTGAAAACGTGCTCCCTGCATGGCCCCCCCGGAAAAAAAACTGGTGGCCAACTGTTGTTGCAAAGCCATGAATTCAAACC
>NW_009258676.1:76024-76480 GCF_000687185.1 Egretta garzetta
CCTGCCCCCCATCCCCCCCGCCCGTCCCTGCTGCCCGTCCCCCCCACCCCTCCCTCCAGCCCCACGACACCTCGCTCACCTCCGCTGCCCGAGGCAGAGCAGCAAGACCCCCTAAAATATCGTAAAGAGGGGTATGCGCCACAAAGCCCCCAGTGAGGCAGGGCCTGAAGGATTGTCCACGCTTCTTTCACAGCTGTAACGTTGTCAAAAACAGGTAGTTAATGGCATCACATCTCCCATTTAATGGACCTCTTGCTAGACGAACAAAAGCCGTCACTCTCCAGCTGAGAGTCCCCTTGTGTGCTGTTACGCCGGCTTCTAACTTTCCTCCAAGAAAAAAACTGTTTAATGAAGGGAACGGATTGCCCTCAATTTAACTTCTGAAAAGTTAAAAGCCTCGGCTGCGGGGGGCTGCGGAGGCGGGGGGAGCAGCAGGCGCGGTGGGACGGGCGGTGG
>NW_009258676.1:76493-78935 GCF_000687185.1 Egretta garzetta
AGCCACAGGCTTTGGTCCCGCGGTAGCTGCTGTCACAGCACAGGGCTGGGAATGGCCCCCAGCCACCCACGGGCTAAGGAAAGGTGCCAAACCAGGGGAATTAAACCTCTGTGGGGAAAAGGCCCAAAAGGAGACGTCCATAATGAATTAGTTTCCCCGATGCTTTGCCCCAAGTTTCCCCCACCAGCACCAGCTCCTCCCTCATCCTCGCGACAGCGCTTTTGGGGTGGTTTTGGACTCAGGGGGCACCAGGTAGCCCTCCTCGGCTGCCCCCCCACGGCACGGCCTCGCAGGCTGCCGGCTCCCCAGGCTCCTGCTCGTTTGCTTTACGAATTTGGCAACGCGATACGCCGTTTGTGGGGAATCCTCCCGGCACCTCCGAACGCGCCACTGCCTGGGGGGGACACGCTGCCGTCTCGCAGGGCCCTCCTTGGGGCTTCTGATGCTCCGAGACAGGCAGGCATATACACGTAGGTGTATATTTATATATGTAACCACACATTTATATACACCTATCTCTATGGAGGTAAATGCCCGTGTGTGCGTGCATGTATATAAATATACATTTTTTATATCTATATATTAAAAAAATGCATTCATGAATAATTAGCAAATCTCATGATCTGTAACCGCTTTGCATTCCAGCCTATTCTCCGTGTGAAGTGTTTGGATTCACCGCCTGTAATCTCACATCTCCTGCCAAAACATCAACCTGAATAATGTCTATTTACTTTTAAATCTCGCTGAGAGGGAGAATTTGCAATTCATGGAGGGCCCTGCCCGGCGTCTCGCTGCGTGACGCGGGCTCTGGGCGGACACGCGTTTGCTCCCACCGAACGCAGGCAATACCGCAGGGCAAGGCAGCCGGGAGGGGTGTCCGGGTGCTGGGGGGGTGAACTGGTCGGAGGGTCCAGCCACCCCGCAGTGAGGATGCGGGGCCAGGCGTGGTGGGCAGGGGCTGGTGGCCGGTGGCCGTCGGGCCAAAGCCCCCTGCACGGCACAATATTGGCCAGTGGCCGCTGTTATTAAACCTCGAATATCCCCACCTGGAATGATAGAAGAAATGATATAAAATTTCATATAGCTACCATGGTGTATAAACAGGCTAAATCCCTATACATTCTAAACCTTCAGCAGTCTAAAGGTTAAAGCCTGTCAGCTGGATTTCAGAGATTCCGGGAAGGAATGGAGAAGTCACGCCACCTCCTCATTGTATACCAGTGATCAAACATCTCCTCATTACACTTCAATATTGTTGCCTCTAAAGGTCACCATTGCTGAACATAATCACACAAAATCAAAACTGCAAACTTTATATATCATGGAGGTAGTAAATAGCTCGGAGGTTTATTTTCTGGTGCCTGAACAACATTCTGAGCCCATTTATAAATTCCTGGGTGCTGTGGCATGAACCGAGCGCATTCGCAGTGACTAACAAAAGGTTCAATTAAATCAATTTCCTGTAAAAAATATTCAAAATAATTTATTAGGTCAGTACCAACTGGTCTAATCAAGCAATTGTTCCTCAGTAACTTTAATTTGCATAATTAAATAAAGAAGAGTTTTGATTATTTAAAAAAAAACAGCAGATTTTTAAGAAAGTGATTTCCAGGTCGGACTCCTCGAAACGCTTCATCCTTGACACAAAGAGGACCCCTGAATTTATTGGGAGGTTTCTAGGATGTGCCATAAATCCCGGATCACTCCATTATTTTCCTATTCACTGGTTTTACTCCGCATTCATTTCGCCCGTCTGTCGCCTCCCGAGCCGGAGGCAGAGCCTCCTCCCCAGCTCGCCGGCAGGCTGGCGTCAGAGAACACTGTGCCCCGCTTTTCTGGGAGTGAAAGACTGGAAATTTAGGCCTGGGATGGACGCTTTTCCAATGTAACGTCAGGTGAGATAGGAAAAACTCTATGGAAAAGGGAGCGCGATAGGTACAATGAGCAGTTCCGCAGGAGGATGAATTCATGGGAGGAAAGGAGAATTTCTAACAGCCAAAATGAGTTGCAAGCCAGTTGTCAAATTCAGCCCAGGGCAAATATGAAAAGAAGAAAATATCAGTCCAAAAGGTGGCAGGTATTAGAGGGATGGACTTTTCAGAGCACCATTCAGCCAAGCCAAAACTGGTTTTTGTCCCTGAGGAAAAAAAAAATATCCAGGAATTTTCCTGCCAGCCCAAAGGGAAATGATTTAATGCCAGTTTTCTGCTCAGCCCCTGAATCAGAAAACCTGCACCCTTGGCCAGAAGGTCGTGTCCGGACTCTGGGATGTGCTCGGAGACAAATCCCGGGGAACCCGTGCCAGGGCTGACGCTGCTCTGCCACCCCGCAGGGTGCTGATCCCTGGCCTCCCCCCTCTGGAGCAGGAAAGGGGGTGAGGCCGGATCCCCCCTGTGCCAGAGAGCATCCCCGAGGGGACAGCCCCCAGGGACCCCCCCCAGG
>NW_009258676.1:79109-80731 GCF_000687185.1 Egretta garzetta
AGGGACCCCCCCCACAGGGACAGCCCCCCAAGGACCCCCCCACGGGGACAGCCCTCTGCTCTGCAAGATCAGCTGGGCTCAGCAAGCCAGCGTGGCGCTGGGGGCTTTAGCTCTGGGGGCAGCTCTCGGTGTATGGGCTGGAAGCCGATGCTCGATGCTCGGCAGCGCGTTTTAATTGCAGTACAACTGAGTCTGAGCGGCTTCTTCCTACGCCCGAGGGCGTCCGTCCCAGTCTGAGGGCTGCTGAGCAAGGACTAAATAGGCGCAGGAGTCAAAACCTGGCTGCCGCCTGCTAGATTCCTTCCTTTGCAAAGTGCAGGCTCAGAGGAGATGTAAAGCCCCGCTAATAAGATTATCGCCACTCTTTTTGATATCTAAATCTGTGCCACCAGGCCGTCCTTCGCTGAGCCGAAGATTGCAATCACCGCCGAGGTCCCAGCTTTTTGCTTCCCTGCACAGCAGTGCAGCCGGGCTCTGTCGCTGAGCGGGTCCCGAGCAGCAGCGGCGCCTCAGCAGCGAAAATACTGAAACCCCAACCCGCCGCGTGTGCCAAGGCTTCTGCAAGAGCAGCTCCTTTCCGCATCGTTCCCCTAACGAGGCCTCACGCCAGGTTACCAAGAAAGCCACCTGCACAGTTTTGTGCTGAGGGTGCCAGTGGCTTTTTCCACACCCCACAGATTTATTTCTCCCGTAACCTGGTTTTCCCCGGCACATTGTGCAAAGGGGAGTCTAGGCGTCACCGCCGCCCGCGGTGGAGCTGGGGAAGCTGCCTGACGTGATGCCTGGGCGAGGAGCATCACTGGCCATGGCCAGGAGCATCACCAAGCCCGCCCACGGAGTGAGGAGCATCACCAGCCGTGGCCAGGAGCATCACCAGCCAT
Source organism: Egretta garzetta (assembly GCF_000687185.1). Classification (NCBI taxonomy): domain Eukaryota; kingdom Metazoa; phylum Chordata; class Aves; order Pelecaniformes; family Ardeidae; genus Egretta; species Egretta garzetta. Next base: position 79,991 of record NW_009258676.1, read on the forward strand.
GGTGAGGAGCATCACCAGCCGTGGCCAGGAGCATCACCAGCCATGGTGAGGAGCATCACCAGCCGTGGCCAGGAGCATCACCAGCCATGGTGAGGAGCATCACCAGCCGTGGCCAGGAGCATCACCAGCCATGGTGAGGAGCATCACCAGCCGTGGCCAGGAGCATCACCAGCCATGGTGAGGAGCATCACCAGCCGTGGCCAGGAGCATCACCAGCCATGGTGAGGAGCATCACCAGCCGTGGCCAGGAGCATCACCAGCCATGGTGAGGAGCATCACCAGCCGTGGCCAGGAGCATCACCAGCCATGGTGAGGAGCATCACCAGCCGTGGCCAGGAGCATCACCAGCTGTCCCAGCTCCAGCACCACTCTGAAATGACAGCGGTGCTGGTGCGGGCAATATGGGGACAGGGGGGCTGATTATTTATAACTCAGCTGAGTTTCCGAGGCTGCAGCGCTGAGCTGCTTACACAGGAGCTTCCCGCACTTGGGTTTAGGCGTTGTTACTGCTCTGCTTCTAATTTATGTGCAAACTGGGTTTGCCTAACACATACAGTGAAGTACGTTTTACTGGAGACCTCCCTGGCATGGAACTGCTATTTCACTAGTGGGTGCATGTCTTATTTGTCTGAGGGGTGTCAAACCCTTGGGTTTCAGTACTTTTTTTATGTTTTTCCTGCAACCGTCCTCTCCCCCCATCGCTGGACCCGCCCGCTGCCCAGCCGCTGGCAGCAGCACCCA
>NW_009258676.1:80814-81280 GCF_000687185.1 Egretta garzetta
AACCCCTCAGCCGCGCTCGCTGCCCCCGTCCCCCCCCCTGTCCTCCAGCCACCGATGCCCCAGCAAGGCAGCCGAGCGGCTGGGGATTTCCAATGGACGTTGGAGAAGAGGGAAAAGCAAGTCTGCGTGTGTCCGTGTGGGTTTTAAACCCCAGCCCTGACTCCCTGCAGCATGCTCAGGGAAAGAAAAAATCCTTCACCCTTTGCTGTTATCCCAGCTGGTTGAGCATGTGCAGCCGTGGTGCTGGTGGAGCCGCCTCCCCTCACGCAGCAGGAGGAGAGACAAACCAGGGGGAAGCCCAGGAGGATCCCTGCTTGGCATGAGCAGGAAGACACAACCGAAAAGTCACTTGGAAACGGCAGGACACGTCCCCTGGCAGCGCGGTATGGAAATGCAACGCCTTTGTACAGCACAATGCGGGCTGAGGAGGGTTACACCAGCGCTGGAAGCACCCCCTGCAGGGGCT
>NW_009258676.1:81569-83272 GCF_000687185.1 Egretta garzetta
GGGGGGGTGGGTGCCGGTGCTTGTGTTTGTACGGGTGAAAGGTTTTATATCTGCCGCTTGGAAGTTAAACACAATGCAACAGTTTGGTAAATAAAGACGAGGTTTCTTGTTCTCAGTCGGCAAGGGACGGGGACCTCGGGCAGGCGATCTGCTGCCGGGAGCCAGCAAGGGCAGCGGGGAGCGGACGTCCCCACTCGCGTGTGAGCAGTCCTGGTTAAACGTGCGTTGTTTTGCCTCTACCAGATTTACACCAAATCGGCCGAGCACGGGGCTGGCTGTGAGCAAGTGACCCAAAAGCGGCCCTGCCGGGCATCCCTTTGGCCTTTGGGGGTCCCTGCGGGGCAGCGGTGCCGTCCCTGTCCCCCACCCCGGCTGCAGCCCCTCCTGCTCCCTTGCTGGGTGGCCACACGGGCTCCTCTGACGCAGGAACAGCCCCGCGCGTTTTCCACGTGAGACATCATCGCTATTTTAAAAGGCCCGTTGGGAAGGGCAGGGACCGTGGGCAGGAAAGCTCCCGCGCGAGGGGAGGACGATGAGCCATGCTGGAATAAATGGCTTCATTCAAAGCGGGGCTGAAAACCGCTGCATTGATCCGATGGTTTCAAACGGCTTTTCAATAGCGGCGAACAGCGGCGTCCCGCTGAGTTCAAAGGATGGTCTTGTCTGGGCTGAAACAAGGCCCTTTAAGCATTGCCATCAGTCAGGACATTTCAGACACACGCACGCTTTTGCTGCCTCCCTCCCCCTCTCCCCTGTGGAAACTTCCCCATATAATTGATCTTTTCAGGAAAAGAGAATAACAGACTCAGGGTCCCATCCTCTTGCAGCGGGAGTCAATGGGAATTTGGCTAATGACTCTCCCGGGAGCGGAGCGCGCCTTCGATTTCCGATAGGGAAGCAGCTCGGTACTGCAGGAGAAGGTTTAATGCAGTGCCTGGGCTGCGGTGGCGGGCGCCGGGGGTGACAGCGGCCCTCGGGCAGCGGGCAGGGCTCTGCACACCGTGCCGGCACCGGGGCCACCGCGCACCGGGACCCTTCCCCTGCGGAGCTTCTCCCATCGGGGCAGGGGAGCACCGGGTCCCCCCTGCACTGGGACCCTTCCCCTGCGGAGCTTCTCCCATCGGGGCAGGGGAGCACCGGGTCCCCCAGAGCAGACGGGCTGTGGAACATGGGGGTGACCCCGACACGCACCCAGCAGTTCGAGCCCTCCGCAAAGTCACGTTTAGAAACGACCACAGATCCCTTCCGTCCCATTCCGAAGGATGCTCACTCACAGGAAACAGATTCCACATTTTTCCAGGAAAACCGTACGGCGGTCATTTCGATCGATGCGCAGGCACTCCGTCGCTGGGGCGTTACGCTGGCGTCGTACAGGCAGGGGCTCTGCACGGATTTTGCGGCTTTTTACCATGACAAAGGAGCCGGGTTCATATGAATAAATCTGTAACTAGACCACACACGGTTATTAGGCTTAATACCAATTGTCCCTCATTAATGTTTCAGAGGAGCGATTAGCATTTTGAGGCAAACAAGGTGTACTTAGTTAGCGGGACACGACCCGGCTGTCATTAAATTATATCAATGATTAATGATCTTCAGAGGCAGAGAGTTTCAAGCCTGGGCAATGGTGAGCAGACTGGGAGGAAGGGGAGGTGGCAGCCGGTGGCGGGACAGCCACGGGGGCACGTCTTGGCCAGCCCCAC
>NW_009258676.1:83489-83788 GCF_000687185.1 Egretta garzetta
CTGGGCAGTACGGTACAGGCACGCCAGGCCCTCCCTGGGTGCCCGAGGCCGAAATCACATTTTCACCCGTTTTATACATTTATAGCCAGTCGGAGAGGCCAGCTGGGGAGCGCTGCTGTGTGCGCCCGGGCTGCCAAGCAGCGCCTCCCGTCTTACGGCATTCCCGCACAAAAACCAGCGCCCGCCTTCACGCATTTCCATAAAAACCACCAAAAGCGGTTGAAAAGCACCGTGCTGTTTGGGCCACCCAGTTTTTGCCTTCTCTCCTCCTCCTGCACCTCCTTTCCCGCTGCGGGATG
>NW_009258676.1:85009-85425 GCF_000687185.1 Egretta garzetta
GGTGGAGGCCCCATCCCTGGGACCATTCCAGGCCAGGTTGGCCGGGGCTGTGAGCAACCTGATGTGGTTCAAGGTGTCCCTGCTCCTGCACGGGGTTGGGCTGGGTGACCTCTAGGGGTCCCTTCCCACCCAAAACATTCTATGATTCTCTGCATCACTAGAGGAGCACCCGAATGTGGGGGCCAGGGGTGAGTGGGTGCCGCCTGGTCGCAGGCGATGCTCAGGGAACACCGGTAGTGTGGGGTTCCTGTCCCACACCCCGGCTGGGCTGCTCGAAACAGCCCTTCTGCCCCGTGGCAGCTCAGTGCCTTGCACGGCGCGGCGAGGCTCCCTGGGTAAGGTTTGCCCAGAGGGGACGGTGCTCCTCTGCTCCTCTGCTCCTCTGCACCCACCCAGGCGGGACCCCGGGAGGCGGG
>NW_009258676.1:86081-87376 GCF_000687185.1 Egretta garzetta
CATCGGAGTTGGATTTGGGGTGTTTTGAGGGCAAAACCAGATCTTTTTTTTTCTGGCTGGACAGCCTTTGCAGACGCTTAGCAGTGCAATCAGGATGCAGCATTTGGCAAAAAAATCCTCAGCAGTGGCTGCCCAGTAAGTTTGCAACAGGAAAACAAGCTGAAAAATGCCGGGGTTTCCTCTTTCTTTTTGGCTTGTGGGAGACAGAATGTTGTGTGCGCTGTGAAAACACCTGCGTGTACATAGATCAACAAAAAAAGGGGAGGCATTGCAGGGGTCAGATGAGAGAGTGGGCAGGGGTGGCGGGAGGGGATGGGGATAGGGATGGGATGGGAATGGGAATGGGGATGGGGATGGGGATGGGATGGGATGGGATGGGATGGGGATGGGATGGAATGGTATGGGGAGGGCACCTGTGTGGAGCAGGGATGTGCTGGGGGGTTTGAGGTATGGGGTTGGTGGTGATGGCAGCTGTGGCATGTGCCAAGGAGCTCTGTGTTCCAGCCCAGATGTCTAAGTGGCAAGGCTGGGGGATAACCTGATAATTTGCCTATTGTGTGCAAGCGAGAGCTCCCGGGGGTGAGGTTCAGCCTCAGCGAGCATTCAGGGGCTCGACTCCATCCGGCCTCTCCTGCTCCCGCTGGGGATGACTCCGATAAGGGAGGGGAAGGCTCGGCTTTGGTAAGCACCCCTGCTCCTGCAGCGTTTCTCTGTGACGGGACCCCCAACGCACGTAGTACGAGGCAGCGGACGGGGTCGGAGCAATGGGGGAAGATGCCCCTGTGGATCCCTGCTCATCCGGGCAGCCCCTGCCAGACCCCCTCTGCCACGGGGGCTGGTGGGAAGCTTTTTCCAAGAGTAACTCTTAACTTCCAACAGAACAAGATGCACAGTTTCAGCCTACTGAAATGCCAAGAAGCTAAACTGGGAAACCCCACCAACCCCCAGTGAAACGCAGAGGCTCGGCTCACGCCTTTCATGTCCCCGCCGCGTTCCTGTTGACGTCCCTGGTTTCCAGCTGCAGGTCAGCACAGCGCTGCAGTGCCTCGCGCTTCCGTGGCTTTCAAGAGCGCGATGCGGTTCGCGGTCTCATCCGTTCAGACGCTGCGTGGTACGCCCGGGGTCGCACTGACTGCCTCCGAAGGGAGTGAAAAATCTGCCCCTGACTTCAGCGGATCAAAGCCTTCATAACTAATTTATAGCTAATTACATTATTAATATCCGACTCCTTCGCAGCATGTCCCGAATGGCAGCAGCCATCTGAAGGGGCTGGGGGGGCCGTGCAGCAGGCCCTG
>NW_009258676.1:87574-88435 GCF_000687185.1 Egretta garzetta
AAAAGGCAGAAGTGAACTTCACGTGGCTCAAAGTGACGCCCCCGGTGACAACAGCAGCCTCTGGCCTGTGACATTCACAGCCCGACGTGCGGAACGGCTGCTATTGCACCAGATCCCAGGCAGCGGCACAGCCCTGGCTCCTTCCCAGCAGAGGAACCGGTCCCAGGCACGGCGGAGGGGGCCAGCTCTCCTTGGGGAGCCTCCGAGCTCGGCACAAGCACTAATTAACCCCACCTCGACCCCCCCATCCAGGCGCGTGTGCCTGGAGTTGCCCACCTGCGAGGGATGAGGGCTGGTACCCGGAGGGAGGCGGCCGGCGCCACGGCACCCCGGGATGGGGCCCCTCCTTAACCAGGGGGGGGCATTCCCCTTTCCTCTCATCCCTCTGGTTCGTCACAGCCCTCACGACATGTCTGCATGGACAGATCTGAGACCGGGGACGTGGCATGCCTTGGGCGCAACTCGTGCCTGTCCTGCCCGCAGAATTGCCTAACGCCTCTTCTTTTCCCCTCGCTGCGGCAGACCGAGGAGGACACCCGGCACTTTGGCAGACGATGGATATTATCCTGTAGAGACATGACCTGGGGGTCACGGGTTCTGGTTTGCAAATTGTTTAATGAAACTCTACCTGGCGGGCACCCAGAAAAGTGAAGGATAGGAGGGTTCAAGTGGCTGGCACCGTGATCAGGGCGAGAGGCTACCAAAGAGCCAATGCTGGTACCGGGCACCGGTGTGGCTTGGCGCTGAATTCTTGCATGAGGCCAAAATATGGTGCAAAGCCGGCTGCTGGGGGGAAGTACCCGTGGGACAGGCTCCGGCTCCGTCCCAGGCCCCCGTTCCCGGCCGTCCCGCCGGTGCCGC
>NW_009258676.1:88645-90652 GCF_000687185.1 Egretta garzetta
TCACCGACATCACAATCACCATCACCATCATCACCATCATCACCATCACCATCACCACCATCACCATCACCAGCATCACCACCATCACCAGCATCACCATCACCTCCATCACCAGCATCACCAGCACCGCAGGGGGCTCCAGGTGTCGCCTGGCAGTGCTGCAGCCGTGCAGGGGAGCAGGGCAATGCTGGGGGGCAGGATGAAGGACTCGCAGGCAGCGGCACAGGACTCAGTCTGGGAGCAGAGGCTGGGACTGGGGAGCCAGAAGCATCTCTGCTGCCGTGGGCACGCGGCGCCTGCAGCATCTGGGAAACTGCCTCGCTCCGGGGAAAAACGGAGACTGGGCCCGGTGCCTGGGGGTGGGGGTCTCCACCATGGGATGGAAGGGTGTTCCTATGGAGTCCAGAGAAAATCCCTGTGGAAGCAGGAGATGTTCCCGGCTGGGAGCCCCTCTGTGCCCTGCAACAGCTGCCTAGGGATGCTGTAACCAGGAGCAATCCGGCACAGGGGCAGGGGCAATGACCCACAAAATGCCCCCTCTCCATGTCCAGCTCTGAACCTCTCCCTGGTTTTGCCTCCAAGCAAAGCAGAACATCCACCGGTGGTTACGTTTGCTTCCAGCAGAGTCCTGTAGTGGTGCACGTGCCAAAGCATTTGACAAACTGCACCGGCCATCCTGTTCTGTAAGGGCATCCCTAGTGGGACACAGCCGCGGAATGCCGGGCAGTGGGAAGGCACAAGTCATCTCCAGAGAGGGAACGGCACATAATAAGTCACAAGAGACAGAATAAGACATGAAGGTCACTCACTTATGCATGGAAATAAATTATATTGTACCATCAACTAAGTTTCTTCAGCCAGTCATAAAGCAGAATACCGCTAAGTCATTTACTTGCAGATGACGGTGATAAAACGCTCAGGCGCCAACAAATCAAAGGGTGCCCCGCCACCCAAAGCCCCGCCATGAACGGGGAAGGCGCCGGCCCACGCCGCCCGCCCAGCCCACCGCCCGTGCGCGCCCCGAGTCCTCCACTTCGCTCCGTGCGCCACGCTCCGGGTATGAAAACGGCCGCAATAAAGGCAAAACCTGTCGGGCAGTGCCCTGCAGTGCCCGAGCCTGAGGAGCGATTGCTGATTTACCCGGCGCCGTTATGAGGCTGACGGGATTTTTGTCACTTTTTTGGCACCCCTCATCACCTCTTACTGAAGACACAGAAGATGCGGCCATGGGAAAACGTCCTGCGACCGCGCTGCCAGGCCCCACGCCCCATGCACGACGCCTAAAGCTCAGCTCTCATCTCCAGCCTCAAACCACCCGCGAAGCCAGCGCTAGGGCCCGCGCCTGAAGGAAGGCACCAGTTCCTTACTGGTGTCCTCGTCCTGACAAGCACGGAGGCATTTTGCATCCACAAGACGCTTTATTTTCATAACAAAGTTCAGGCGCCATTTTTTCCCTTCTAGAGAACGGGATACACCCACATTTCTGCTAAAAATAATAAATACTGATGATTTTGTGAGGCAACGGGTTGACAGCAGAGATACGCGGAACAAAACCTCCCTGAACACACACCCGGCCAGCGTGCAGGGGAAGCAGCCCTGGACCACATGCCCTTGCACAGAAGGGGATGCGCAGCAAACCCACCAAGCGCTAAGATAACAGGGCAGCGACTGCAGCGAGGTTACGATGCTGAGAGGGTGGAAGCAGTCCCTGGAGTATAATAGGTTTTAAATTGGAGGCCTCTACTCAAAACCCACAGGAAATAAGAAGGCTCAAAAAGGCAAAAATTGCCCGACTGTTATATTACTTTAAAAGACAATCTAATTTCTCCTTCAGAAATTGCAGCGGGTTTTTGGAAGATGCCTTTGACAAAAGATGTCATAATTCAGGTCCGCTGCTGAACGAGAGAGTGGCCAAGAGCCCGGAGTTTTGCTCAGCTGAAGCGTTCCCGTGAGCGTGCGTGGGGCTGCGGCATTTCACAAAACTGACTCAGTCTAAGTCGGGGGGGG
>NW_009258676.1:91191-91623 GCF_000687185.1 Egretta garzetta
GCCCACCGGGTGGGTGGGGAGGAGCCCCGAGCATCCTGCACCCACCTGCACCCATCCCACCGCGGCGCGGACAGGGTGGGCGCCTGCGGGCAGGACCAGCAGCCGTCCTGCACCAGGCCCATGCTCAAACGCCGCAAATCCTGCTGGCAGAAGCTGCTGACCCACAGGGTGAAAAAAAATAAAGCGTCTCCTCTCGCTCATCCTCAGCACGCCCGGCTCGCTTGGGCTGGGTTTTCCTCCTTGGTTTGCCACAGCACACTGGAAATATCAGATTTGTCGTGGAAAGAGGAAGGTCTGCCAGCAGCCGGAGCCTTCTCTCCGCAGGCGTGCCGCACGCAAGCAGGCAGCAGCTGCAAAACTTTGCAAACACTTCTGCTTTCTCCCACTGCCGTGCCGCTGCAGGAGCCGGAGGGAAGGTGGGGACAGGCAGGG
>NW_009258676.1:91900-93792 GCF_000687185.1 Egretta garzetta
ATGTCTGTGTGGCGTTTGGCCACGGAGCAGCACTCCAGGCGGGAGGGGCTGGCTGGTCACGCTCTGCTGCAGGCATGCGTTTGGGCAGCACCCTTCAACCCGTGGCTTCTTACCGCCCCCGTCTAGCAAGCCAAGCCAAGCCCACCCAACCCAACCCAGCCCAACCCAACTCAACCCAACCCCAAGCCAACCCAACCCAACCCCAACACAACCCCACCCCAACCTAACCCAAGCCAAGCCAAGCCAACCCTAACCCCTCCCTACCACCCTCCATGCAACAGTCCATCAGGACACGGTTTGGATTTTAGCCTGTTTTTCTAAAAGCTGGAAGATGTTAAGAAATACAGGGGATGATACAAATTCAGTTTAATTCTCCTACACACATTTTAGAAGTTTCCTCTTTTTCTGCCGCCTGTAACATTCAGTCTCTTGCTCAAAACATCTCATTCTACAAGTTTGTTGTTCTTCTTTTTTTGAGAGAAGCTACACTCTCTAAATCTTTCCTTGTATGAGGGCAATATGGGCTGGTGTGACACTCCAGTTCTCACTGGGCACGTTCAGGCCTAGGGTGAAGCTCATTTCTGGTTCCCTCTTCCCAGCTACCAAAGGAGCGGGCCAGATTCTCAGGGGACCTCAAGTTCTTACCAACCTCTCCCAGCAGCAAAGATGTGCCAGCCACGGCAGCAAGGTTCAGCTCTACCGTGCCAAAGTATTTGTCCATCCTCTGTAAGAAAATAAAACCTCAGTAATGCAAATTTTCGGTAGACTTGAGAAGTCCTCTTTTACACTTGAAATACTATTTTGTATTTCCATTTTTTCAGTAACTTATTAATTTCTGAGCTTAGCAGGACTATGCCCCGTGTCATGTGTCCCGATTGCATCCCATAAATATTTAACACTACTGGAAAACAATAATTTTCTAAGCCAAAACCCCAGTGTTACAGAAATTAAATAATTGCTAAGTGACCACTGTGCTTTTTCATGAATCCCATCTACTTTATTAGACCCCGACAAGCCAAGATGGCCAATTACAGTGCACTACAATGTACCCTCAGCTGACTGGGAAAGGCTATTAGATTTTCAGCTTCCATGTAGTTCAATGAAAATTAGAGTTAAATGTGTATTTTGAATGCAGTGGGTTATTACTATGAAGTTAATCACACCGTTACTCTTTACTGTGGGTCGGCATATAGAAGTTTAAAGGGACCCTGGCAGCGAGGAATAAATGAGGCCGGCCCTCGCCGCTGCCCCTGACGGTGGGGTACCGCACCGGGCTTAAGGCACCCGCCTGAAGTCTTCTCAAATCGTGTCACTTGTAGAATTGTGCACTTGACTTTTGCAAACATTAAATGTTCTTGTCGCCGAGAACTAATTAAGAAATCTGGACCGCTATTGCTGAGCTAATTTTGTTCAGGTTGACTGCATGTTCAAATCTGACTCTAGATGCTCATCTAATGTATACTGTGACCAACTATTTCGGTTGGATTAAGGTAATTACCTAGCTCAACACTTTTCTGATACATTTTACAGTAATGGAATCCGAAGCTTTTATATGCTTCTCCATCTTCACTTCAGGGGATTGGGAGGGCGAAGCTGTGCCCGAGGACCGAAAAGCCAAAGCATCGCTCATGGCCAGCCCGCAGGGCAGCTCCGCTCAGCCCAGGCTCCCCAGCTCAGGAGGCGGCAAGCCCAGCGCCGCCCCAACAGCTTTATTTCCATGGATCTCAGGAAGAGCCTCATGGCCAGCAAGAGCGAGGCGACCCGCCTCGGGTCCGGGGAACCAGCGGCTGCGATTGAGCAGAGCGGGCCAGGGGGCTTCGCGGGTCCCCCTCCCCGGCGCCTGGTCCGTCACGCCCCGGAAGGCTGCCCCGGACCGGGCGGGTGGGTCCCGG
>NW_009258676.1:93988-101318 GCF_000687185.1 Egretta garzetta
AGCCACCAGGACAGGCGGCCAGCACGTGGAATCCGACCAAGCGGTGGCCAACCCCTAAAGAAGCGTCCTCGCTCTGGGCATATTAAAGACACCGTGGCCACGAAGGAAAAGCTCCGTAATTCCGTAACACAACTGACGTGCAATGAGCGTGGCACGAGGGAGGGACGCAGGCCCGTGGGCAGAGGTGGCACCTTCCATGCGACCACAGCTCCCGTCCCGCAGCATCCTTCAGCTGTTTGCCCCCACCGCATCTGCCCAACCTCGACCCTACGGCTGCTCACCGAGGTGAGCTGTAGGTGGCGAGATGCAGGGGCACACCGTACGGGAGGAGGCAGGCAGACAGGATTTTCCACCGCACCAAAACTCAGGCAGTTAACAGGAACTGCTGGGAAAATTATCGTAACTAAGCCAAACCACCAACTGTTTCAGAGGGCGGCAGAGAACATGTGGGACGCTGGCGTGTGGGACGCTGGCGTGTCCTCTACATGAGCTCCCCTCCGCAGGTCAAGGTCATCACAGCTCTGCCCCCGCCTTGGCCAAGGAGGCTGGCCCAAAGGGCGCGAGGAAGGCTCATCCTGAAGGACATGCAATGGGATGGCAGATCGTGACCTGGGGAGGGGGTGAAAGCTCGCCGACACTGAACCCGGCGCGAGGGCAGTGGTGGCTGCCAGCACAGGGCTGGAGGAAGGAGTCATCCCAGGAAGACATGGAGAGCGTGGCCGTGGCTCTCCAGGGCATATCACCCAACTTGCACCACGCAGGGGCTGGTCTGCAGGCAGCTCTAGGGCTGACCTCGCCTGCTGACAAAAAGGTTAAAAACCAGAAAAGCAATCTTTCACAAACTGCCATTCGAAGGGTTGGAATTTCCTCCTGAGCGCGTTAAACCTGGGAGGTGCAGAGCCACCACCCGGTGACTTCCACCGTTCTCTCACGTGTGGATGGAGAGTTACCTCAGGGGCTTGCAGCCTGCTCCAAACCAGCACGCCGCGGGCTGCAACGCAGGTCTCTTACTGGGGAGAAGGGGGTGGGATGTGGTGGCCCCTGCCCCCTCCTCCCTTCACGGGAGAAGAGATGCCCCCATGGTGGGGAGAGCAGCGGCACTGCTGAGGCGATGACACTGTTTGGAATTCGTGGACTTCCTACGTGCCTTGTGGCCATAAAATGCCCGAACTCTTCATTCTGCTGAAGTGTTTTATTTCCTCCTGTTTCATGGTTTGCAGAACTGATGCCAGAGCCTACGCACTTCTCTACTCTGTGCACAACACAGGATATTGTTCCACAATTCAGGAGGGGGAAGATGATGGAAGAGTATAGGCGATTTGTCAGCGACGGTATCAGATTATCCTGATTATGCATTATAACTGTGCCTTACAACCACGCTGAAGACCCCATGGCTATTTCTAGTTGAATTAGACTCTGTGCCAAGAACAGAGCTTTCTCCCAGAAGAGGTTTTAAAGACAGGGATTGAACATCTCGGCACACATCTCGCACGCGCTTTGAGACCTCCTGCCACATACAAAACGATCTCCCTCCCATAACCTACCGTCAGCTCTAGGGCTGACCTCGCCTGCTGACAAAAAGGTTAAAAACCAGAAAAGCAATCTTTCACAAACTGCCATTCGAAGGGTTGGAATTTCCTCCTGAGCGCGTTAAACCTGGGAGGTGCAGGGCAACCACCCCGAGACTTCCACCGTTCTCTCACGTGTGGATGGAGAGTTACCTCAGGGGCTTGCAGCCTGCTCCAAACCAGCACGCCGCGGGCTGCAACGCAGGTCTCTTACTGGGGAGAAGGGGGTGGGATGTGGTGGCCCCTGCCCCCTCCTCCCTTCACGGGAGAAGAGATGCCCCCATGGTGGGGAGAGCAGCGGCACTGCTGAGGCGATGACACTGTTTGGAATTCGTGGACTTCCTACGTGCCTTGTGGCCATAAAATGCCCGAACTCTTCATTCTGCTGAAGTGTTTTATTTCCTCCTGTTTCATGGTTTGCAGAACTGATGCCAGAGCCTACGCACTTCTCTACTCTGTGCACAACACAGGATATTGTTCCACAATTCAGGAGGGGGAAGATGATGGAAGAGTATAGGCGATTTGTCAGCGACGGTATCAGATTATCCTGATTATGCATTATAACTGTGCCTTACAACCACGCTGAAGACCCCATGGCTATTTCTAGTTGAATTAGACTCTGTGCCAAGAACAGAGCTTTCTCCCAGAAGAGGTTTTAAAGACAGGGATTGAACATCTCGGCACACATCTCGCACGCGCTTTGAGACCTCCTGCCACATACAAAACGATCTCCCTCCCATAACCTACCGCTGCAGTCAGTACTACCCACACCACTTCAAGAGAAAAGGGTTTAGGTTGAAATCTTGAAGATAGATGTGGGCTTACTTTTCATAATGCCACAGTGACGAGGAACAACGAAATCTGCCAGTTTTTATTTTCCTGAGTCTTCTGGGTCTTCATAACCAAGGACGTTGCTGGTGGGGAGTGCCAACGCGCCTGTGCTGATGTGGCCGTAGGTGACCAGCAGAAAGGCTACTGGTGTGGCCTGAAGGCCAGGAGCTGTTCCTTCTTTCTGCAACCAACTGGCCCATGTCCTGCGCGGGGGGGGGATGCATGCAGCAGCATTAGACAATAGATCCAGTCAGCATCATCATCATCCTCATCCTCCTCCTCCTGGTGCTGCCACTGCAGCCTTGGGTGCGAGGTTGGAGTTACCTCTTTTTTCCTGCTTTCCTCAGTCACTGGGAGTTTTCGAAGCACAAAGAGACACCGCCCTCCCCCAACCTTCACAAAGGTAAAGGAAAATGAGCAAACTTGGTTTGATTAAATGGTCCTTGTCATTTCAAAACCACAAAGGGGGCCCAGCCTTCCCGAAATCAGGCACTTCTGTTCTCCAAGGCCCGGAGCAGAAATTTATCTGCGGACTTGGTATGCAAAGACCTTGCACGCAGTCAGCGCAGGTGTTTCACCTACCGAGACAGCCCATACGGGGAGCATAACACCTCCCAACAGGCTCCTATGCAAAAGGTGTGATTTCATTAATTAGTATGAACTCCTCCCATGCAAAGAGCTGGCCTGGATGTTTTGATATGCAATTCAACAAGGCATCGGTGGCATTGTGTTGCATTGCAGAAATCTGGCGAGGAAGCCATGGAAACGTCTCCTCTGCACGCCAAGGCCAGTTGGGCACTGCGGCAGGACGCAAGGGGCACAGCCCGTCCCTCACCCTTGCCAGACGTACCCCTTCGCGAGCAGGTAGAGATGGGGACAACAGAGGTGAACTCCCTTGAAGCACCGCAATGTCCTCAGCGCCCCAGCAGGGCTTTCAGCTATTTATGACAACTCAAACCCCCAAGGGAGAGGAAAGCAATCCCACGCTTTGGGGAGGTGGCAGGCAGCCACCTCGAGAGCTGCTGCTGCCCTTCCCCTTGCCCCAAGGCTGATGGCCTCCATGGCTCGGTGGGTACGGCAGCAACCAGAGGCTTCGTGTGCCGGACCGCAAGCAGCTGGTGGCTTTCCTGGCTTCCACCGGAGCTCCCCAGCCCACATCTGCTCCAGCCTCACCCCCCAACAGCTGATCCCGTGTCAGACCCTGGTTAGTACAACCTTCCCAGCACGGGAGAGTGACAGAAGACCCAAGGAAGCCCACATCATTACAGCTTTATCACTAACCATTGTTTTCCTGGGCAGGCACAGAGCTGGAAAAGTGTAAGATGGGGAATGTCTTGTGAAAATGGCTAAAGGAAAGTCATCAGAAGCCAGAACTTGAATGCAAATTAAGCCACTAACGGTGAAACGCAACAGGTCTCTCCCGGGAAGCGAAGACCTTTGGTCTGCTGAAGAGAGGCAGAAGGGCGGCCACAAGACCTTTCTATGCTCCGCAGCCAACACGCTCAATCAGATGAGCTTGGCCTTCACTCCCCTTCAGACCTCGCCCTCCCCGTTAAGCCACTAACAAGCCCCATTTATGATGGTTCTTTCTGGGATGTGGCTGCCTCTGTCTTGGGAAATTGGATTGAGCTTATTCCTCGTACGCCACAAATTGGGCAATAACTTTCAGTCACTACCCACGAACTAGACTTGAGTCAGCCAACTAGAACTGAAAGGTCCTCCAAAGCCCATTACCAGCCTCCTGAAATATCCAGTCTCTAAGTGGACTTAGCACATGAGACACAGGAGTGCCAATATTTATTAGGTGCTCGCGCTGTTTTCCCGATCAATTTTAGCCGTGACCCGCGACGTGGTGTGCAGCAAAGCAGAGCACACGCGGCCACACCGCCACCGTCCGCACCGAGGCCCATTCGCTGAAACGTGGCCCTACACAGCGGATTTTCAGCTCACCTCGCTTGCTTCGTGCCCCCCACCTCCGGCGGCGCCGCTGCAGGGATCTGCCCCAGCGCCCTCAGGCTCTGGTCCTGGCTCGCGCCGGCGCCAGGGCCCCCACGCGCGGGGGGGGTCTCGGGCAGGAGCTGGCAGCGCCCACGCAGAGGTGACCACGGGTGTTTCTCAGCCCGGATCAGGAGTCCCCCTCACACCTAATTTCAGAAGGATTTCTTACAAAACACCGACCACGCAGGGCACGGATTCCAGAGGGAACCGAACCACCCGCAGGAGCCCAGGAGCCCCCGCCCCTTACGGCGCGCGAGGGCGAGCAATAACGAGCGAGAACCAGGCAGGTTGGGCCCTGTCGCTTTGTCTTCACGCAGCCGTTACCGAGAGGAGGGACAACTTATTAATTCATCATTTTTCTTTAATTTTTCTTTTTTTTCTTTCTGTCATTCGATGATTAGAGCGAGGGTACAACTACAATTTAGCCCTTTGGTAGAATTTACTTCAGTGATTAAAATAACTGCACGGAATTAGCGCAATTCTAACATTATTTTTTATCTTGAGTGGCAGAAAATCATTGCTCCTGGGATAATTCTTAACCTAACAGAGTGACCTCTGCGAAACACATCCAAAAGTTTTATGATTTTCCCCTTCACACTAATTTAATGCAGTCCAATTGTTTAATCTCAAACCGAACACATTCCAAATAAAGCAGTGCCGCGTACAACAAGACACCGTGGGACATAATTAGGTTGCAAGTTCTGGAGGCTTTAATACGGCTGAAATTATAGAACTATCGCTGCATTCCCTGTATGGTCCTATTTAATGCAGCAGGCATTGATGTCGCCAGCTGTCAGGAAGCAAAATGAAAAATAGTTTTAATAGCTGCTCTTTGACCTGTTTTATATTTTATGTCAATTATAACAGCACACAACCATGCATAATTATGAAGCAGAGATGCATTAAAATGTACACATAATTTGTGTTCTTATGGCAACCGTTGCATTAGGATCTAGAAAACAAACTGACGACTTCCTATTGTGAAGTCGCTTGAACACCAAACGTGCAAGAGTTTTGGCCGCCTGCTTGCTTTGTGCCGTTTGAAAAAAACGTATTCTGAGAGACGAACAGAAATCAGCACGCGAGCGTCCATCCGCCGCGGGGCTGGGCCTTGGCTGCGGGGAACGGCGTCCCCCAAGGGCCGAGCGACCCGGGCCGGGCGTGCAAGCGCTTGCGCCCCCGTTTTTAAGCGTTTCTGTTTCATTCAGGACAGATTTGCTGGTGCGCAGGCGATCCCCAACGCCGCTCTGGCTTCGCTTGGGTCTTAAACAGGAGCGACCGCTTCTCTGCTCTCCAACGGGGACGGTCACCCGGCCCGCTGCAGCAAGTGATCAAGATGAAAGCATCATCCAGGACCTGAAAAAATTTACCATGCTAAACCAAAATGGCACAGGTAAGTGCCCGAGTCTAAAGGCGACTATTTAAAAACATAGCCCTCAGACCTTGCTCCCAACACAGAAAACACATGTGCACGAGGCAGAGAACGTAGATGTGTGCACGCTGCAAAAATAAATGTCCTCGTAAAGCCTCCCCCCAGAGATGCTCTGAAGCGAAGGAATCCGCACCTCCCCGTTTGAAAAAAACGTATTCTGAGAGACGAACAGAAATCAGCACGCGAGCGTCCATCCGCCGCGGGGCTGGGCCTTGGCTGCGGGGAACGGCGTCCCCCAAGGGCCGAGCAACCCGGGCCGGGCGTGCAAGCGCTCGCGCCCCCGTTTTTAAGCGTTTCTGTTTCATTCAGGACAGATTTGCTGGTGCGCAGGCGATCCCCAACGCCGCTCTGGCTTCGCTTGGGTCTTAAACAGGAGCTTCCACACGTCCCGCCGCCAGCGCTGGCACACACCGTCCCCTGGCTTCTGTCGTAAAGGCGAGATCGTGAAGTGGCTTTTTTAAAAAAAATGACACCTGTGAAATCTGGAAAATTCATCCTCTGCGAAACCAAGATGCACGGTATTTTAACCGGGATCCCAGAATCCCAGCATGGCCGGGGCTGGCAGGGCCCTCGGGAGCTCCCCCAGTGCCACCCCCCTGCCCAAGCAGGCTCACCCAGAGCAGGGGTGGGCCAGGGCTTGGGCACCCTCAAACTCAACAAGTTCTTCCTCCCGTTCAACTGGAACCTCTCATGCTTCAGTTTGTGCCCATGGCCCCTTGTCCTGGCGCCAGGATCTTTCTTGCTGAAGTCAACTGCTCGTTCCACCATCTGCAGATGGCCGGGGCACCGCGACGGTGGTGCCAGGACGGGAAAGTCCCCTCGCGCGCTCCGGGTTTGCAGCAAGCCCAGCCAAGGAGCACGCAGACGCAACGCGCACCCCGAAGCGCTTGCAAACCTCAGCCTTGCGGCCGGCCCGGCACGGGAGGGACCTCGGGGTCCTGCCCGGGAACACCCAGCGCGTGGCCTCACCGCTTCATCGCCGTGACTCCAGCGCCGCGGAGGAGGATGTAACGAAGCCAGCAGGCGCCCCACGCGTGCTGCAGCCCTTCCCCGGCCGCGGATCGATGAGCCCGCCGGCACGCGGAGCGGCACTGCTGCTTTACTGAGCATGCTTGAGCCCACACCGCAGCCCCGTTATTTGAAGAAAAGTTGGCAGATCAAACACCTTCGACATCGATTCTTTAATAACGCATCCTTGTGCTCCGCATAACAAATCCATGCCTTTCTGAAAGGGCGTGGGGGATTTCATGGAAAATCACGTCTCACACAGAGTCCCCGGGGACAGGGTTGGGGTGTCTATAGGTACCTTCCCATTTTATTCTATTTTGGGAATATTTCCTACAGAGCCCCAGTGGTTTCATTCATGCTAAAAATAAACCTGCGGGATCCAGCCTTGCTTAACGTGCCAGAGGGGTCAGCGGCGTCTACCACCACCTCCCAGCGGGAGGAAGGAGCGCTTCCTAGGCAGGGGGGCGAGAGAAGGGCAGCAGTGTTCTTTGAA
>NW_009258676.1:101433-101710 GCF_000687185.1 Egretta garzetta
CCGCCGAACCCCCCGGGGCGCAAGGGATTCGCTCCTCCCCCCGCGGGCCCTTCCCCTGCAGCAGCGACCGGTGCACCTGAAACCAAACCGCTCGGGAATACGCCAGGAACCAAGGGCTGATGGAACTGCCAGAGGGAAACATGTTCCGTGACCTACCCGAGGGGTCTTCCCCACCCCCAAACAGGCGCCCTTGAATTACAAGGGCAGAATGCAGCCTCCCCCACCGCCTGACCAAAGCCCCCCCCCCGCCCCCTTCCACGAAGCCCAACATAAAAAT
>NW_009258676.1:103360-106788 GCF_000687185.1 Egretta garzetta
AGGCGGCCGCGTTACCCACCCCGCCGGGCTGCGACGCGGGTCAGAGCTAGTGGGCGTCTCGCCTTTTGAAGGAAGGCTGAGCCCAGATCTCACCAAAGCCAGGGTCCTCCCTGCCCCGCACATGGGACCCCTCGGCTGAAGCTCTGCTGAAGGAGCGCGCCCGTGCTGGCACGTAGGCTTCTGGCGGGGCCGGGGGGTGACGCTGCACGGCACAGCTCGGCTAAAAGCCAAGACCTGGGCCAAAGCAGAACTGAGACAACCAGCGGAGCGCCAAGGTTTTGCTCGGGTTGCTTCATCTCTATCCAGCACGCTCACCGCTTGCTGCTGGCCGGGGCAGCTCCCCACCCCGCGCCGAACTCCCCGGGGCGCAAGGGATTCGCTCCTCCCCCCGCGGGCCCTTCCCCTGCAGCAGCGACCGGTGCACCTGAAACCAAACCGCTCGGGAATACGCCAGGAACCAAGGGCTGATGGAACTGCCAGAGGGAAACATGTTCCGTGACCTACCCGAGGGGTCTTATCGCCCGGGCAGCGCCTCGGCTCGCCCACTTCTCTGAGGGTGTTTCTTTACGAATACACAGCTATACGCCAGAGCCTGGCAGAGGCTTTACTTGGTAGAATTTCAAATGTAGAACATGACCCGCAATCTGGTTTCCGCTTGCCTACGTATTTTCTTCATCGCAAAGCTGGCCCACACCGTGTCTTAAAAGACAACTGCAATTTGCAGACTCTCATCTTACGACGCCCCTGGCTGCGGCTCAGCCCCCCGCGTGGGCTGGGGCTGCTCGGGCGGGCGGTGCCGAGCTCGGGCCCACAGGCTGCGGGGGGATCCGTGACGTTCACCCGCAGCGGCCACCCAGGGGTTTTCCCCCGGTCTTGGCAAGGGCCTCCCGGCTCTTCCAAGCAACCTCGTGGTTGGAAAATGCCATCTTCTGCGCAAGGAGCTCGCCCCTAGCAACTCCCAGGGAGCTTTCAGCAGAAGGGCAGCTTAGGGTTTGGGGGTTTTGCTTGTTGTTTTTTTTAAATAAGAAGGAAGAGGAACTGGTTTAGGGATTTCCCTTAGGTTTGCTCTGGTTTGCGCTCAAATATAACTAAGCCATTTAAAAAATAACACTGAACTGCCTAGGCAGCCACCGACACCCAGGAACCCCCGCTGCAGGCACGCAACGCTTCGCATCTCCAGCTCCGCGCACGGGCGGTGCCGGCGTCTGCGGTTCTCCTGCCTCTCCTACCTGGATCCCCAAAGGGAAAATAAGGGCAGCGCCCGGATCACGGGGCTGGCACTGGACTCGGGCTTACAGAACTGGGTTCCTAACAAAACCACGCTCTTGGCGGGGGGAGACGACACGAACGCAGACCCTCTTCACCAGGCGTCATCCAAGCAGCCCAAAGGAATTGTTAAAAGGGTTTTTTTTTTGCTTTGATAACATTTTAGAGCGGGCATCCCGCTCTGTTCCATACAGTTTAGGAAGTTTAAGAACATTACAAGTAGGAAGGAGAAGGACAAGGGGAACGGTGGCCGTCGTTAGCAATTAGCACTCGCGGTGAATGAGCTCGGATGAAGATTTCTGAAACGCTCTAAAATAAACCCAGCAGAAAAGTTCTCAGCCCGTTCAGCGCACAGCGCGTACACAGCTGGCGAAGGGTTCAACGCTGCACTCGTCCTTCCTCCGGTACCTTCAGGCTGGTTCTGCAGATTTGCACGAAATTGAGGCCCTGCCTGAAAGAGGAAAGCTGGAAGACAACCGCTGCCTCGCCCCCCTCGCTCGGGGGCTGACGTACAGCCCGCCACTCTCCATCTCAAACCGCCGTCGCCACCTTGGCACGAGGCTCGGCCACGCCGCGCGGCTGGATTTGGGTAACGCCGCAGGAGCGCTGGGAGAAGTTTTACCCCTCGGGGGCTGGCACAAAGAAAAGCGCAGCCCCCCCCTGCCCAGCTGCGGGTCGAGGGGCGGGAGCAGATGCCAGCGGTACCGGGCAGAGGTTCCTGGTGTTGATACTGGTTTTACTGGGGCTTGCGGGGAACGGTGCTGCTCAGCACCCGGGCTGCTGAGAGGTAAGCGTGAACTCTCGAGGGCAGAACGCCTGCAGGGAGGGGAGACCAGCGCGTCCCCGGGAAGCAAGCCTTTCGCTCGCCCTCCTCACCGCAGGACCAGCCCCTGGCATGCCAACCTGGCAGGGGCCGAAGCGGCGAGCGAGGCGCCTCCGTGCGTCACCGGGGCGGCTGCCGCGGGGCCGTGACAGGGATGCGGAGAGCGTTGCCGCAGCGGGGGAAGAACTTCCCCGGGTTGTTTCCTCGGTGCAATGCCTCGGCCCCGCTGGAAGCTTTGATTTCAGCTCTCCCACCCCACCCCACCCCGTTAAACAGCCGCACACGCTTGTAAACAGGAGGCTCGGCCGGTTCCCTCGGAGCGGTTTGAGCAAACGAACATCATAACAAGAGTGTTTATGGAAAAATGCTTAAGCACTGAAGCAGAAAGGGCTTAGCACTGATCAGACCTCTCTTCCACCTTTATTCTTCGCTATCCACATTGAAATGCAAATATCAGCGCAGGGTTTCCACCAGCGTGCCACTCACAAATTGAAAAGCAGTTTTTATCTATGCAAATGTAAGCATGGTAATTGAAGTTAATCAATCAATGCTAGCTTTCACTAAAACCTTGAACATGATTGAATAAAGTAATTATCATTCAGCAGAAAATGATGAAGTTGTAGACAGCATGAACCTTATTAAAGGAGGATTTTGAGTCACAATGGCTTAATTTAGCTAACAGCCCAGCCTTAGCCCAAGCAACACACTACCCTGCTGCCCGGCATCGCTTTAGGGGCTGGGGGGGCAGGGGGGAGAAGGGGGTGCTTTTTTGTTATTATTATTTTTACAGGGTTGGATTAGTAAAAGGTACTTGTTACACTACAAAGGATACGCCGTCAGTACCACCCTTCTGTACGCCAAACAGACCAAGGAACAAAGATTGCTGTGACACAGGGAAGGTGTCCGCGGGAACAATAGGTGATTATTAAGCTTTAAAATAAAAACGAGATAAGGGAACAACTTCAAGGCGCGTTGTGAATTGATCGCTTAGGAAGGGAGCAGACCGAGACCCGGGATCCCGGAGCGCCAGGCGGGATGACTGCAGGCGCAGGATTCATCACGGAGCGGCTGGCTGAGCTCCGCAGTCGGCGGCGCCGAGAGGGCAAACCCGGCCGGCGCCCTTCGAGTCGGGGGCTGGAGCCGTAACCGACCTCGTACTGGTGAACTTGAGGACCTCAGAAGTTCCTCCTGGCCCAGCTGGGAACCCTCGCTGGGGCTTTCCGCGGGGGAAGGACAGCCTCCTCCCCGGCGCGGGTCTGTCCTCAGGCCCTTCCCAAAATGGGACAGGACGTGCCGCGGCCTCGTGCCTGCCGCACCGCGTTCAAGCCACGCCGGCCTC
>NW_009258676.1:108829-109442 GCF_000687185.1 Egretta garzetta
CTTTCCCCGCAGCCGAGGCCGCTCTAATGGCCCGCACCAGCCACGAGCGCTCCAGCCTCCCGCTGCCCGGCGCGGAATAAATCAGTATTAAAACTAATTAACCCTTTTCAACGGCGTTTTGTCTCGGGTTTTTATTTAATGGTTCAGTGCAGCCTGAAGTACTGACATAGCTGGATAAGCTCCATTTAAAAAATGGCCAATTTTGAAAACAATTTAGAAGCTTACCGTGATGAACATTTTTATATATATATATTTATTTATTTATTTATTTTAAATTGGGAAGAACTTGACGTTGTAGGGCAGATAAACCAGCTTCTTTACTAGATGCAATAAGCTACTCAAGTCACTCATCAAAATGAGCTACCTAGCTACACCCAAAGTGCAATAAATGCACGTTTTTTTCTAGGATTTCAAAATAGATATTTTCATCAAGATTTTGAAGAATCCTTTTGCGAGCTATAGGTCTCTAGACAAGGAACTCTTTACATCCCTAAACCCAGAAAAATTCCCGGCTTCCAGCAGTTTACAAGGTTCTGCTGCAAGCAAACAGAAATCTGCAGGAACTGCTGCTTGGGGGGAAAACCCCAACCCCCACGCCCACGGCCAGGGGGCC
>NW_009258676.1:109680-110282 GCF_000687185.1 Egretta garzetta
CCGACTGTGGCACAGGGGCAGGGTAACCCGCTGAGCCCTTGCCACCCCCCTCGACATTACTTCAGTAGCAGTTACCAAATTTTTTGATTCACGTGAAAGATGTACGAGTTGTTGGAGCTCTGCAAGCCGTTTCCGAGAGCGCAGTCAGGTTTTCCGAGGGTTTGGTGAGCAACAAGCCCTGGGTACCTGGCTGCTCCGGGCTCCCGCACGCACATTCCTCCCAGGCAAATTAGGGAGCAAATTGGGGGGGTGGGGAGGAGAGAAAAGCAGTAATTTATGAAAACACGGTACACCATAATTTTGCCATTTTTCTGCAATAAGGATGGCAAAGGATTCATGGGGAAAAATGAAATATATTTCACTGTCAGTTCAATAGATCCAAGATTTACAGCTTCTTGACTTGGACAGGAAAAACTCAGCTTGCATAAAAATGAATTGCAAATCAGTTAATTGTAGATATGCAAAAATAAAAAATGAATCTGCATGCTTCAGTAAAATAAACTGAGCAACAATTTAGGAGAGAGAAAATTAAAGGGCGGGCAGGGCCGTGTTTGTTCGGTGGGGGGGAGGCAGGCGGGGACCCCCCCGCAGGGCTACCCCAC
>NW_009258676.1:110998-131868 GCF_000687185.1 Egretta garzetta
CTTCCTCAGCGAGGGGAAGCGAGACCGGCTCGGCGGCAGAGACTCATCCCCAGCGAAGCTGGTTTTCTCTCCGCAACAGATGCAATCCGTTCCTATCTGACACGGGAAACACCCAGCTCAGGCATCAACGCTGAAATATTAATGCTGCTATGATATGCCGAATCATATTTCTACACCGGGCTGCAGTGAGCAGAAGTCGCAACAAAGCTGAATTTGTGGCTGATCAGGGGAGACGTCGCGCAGGGCGAGGGAACCCACCCCCAAAACACTCTTCCAGAAAAACTCCCATTCGCTTCAGTTTCGCGTTGAGGAGCGAATTCAGGATCACGACCCGAGGCAGTTTTAGTGCTGCAGAATATTTGGGACAAGGATGATCGTAGCAAAAGTTTCCCGACACATGACTTACCCACCACAGATTAGATAAAACTCATCATCTTTGTAATTACACTCGGGAGGTCTCGGTCCTTTTTATTTCGGGGACACACGCGTGGAGGGGAGCTCTTCTGGCTGCACGTCCACAACCCCTGTACTCAGCACAGCTACATCACGGTTGCGGAATATCCCTATTACAAGTGTAAATTAAAACCTATAAAATAATATGGAGATTATAAAAATTGCGTTAAAACTGATAACGGCTTTACTGATTTACTGACAATGAAAATATATAGCATTTTTTCTGTCAGGACATTTATCAACACATGGCAACCCCGGACTAAGTTGACATGTAAAATGATCAAAATGGATTATGAGATCTCCTCCATTCATTTCTATTGATTTTAGTTATGATGAAATTCATCAGTGTGCAAAGGAACGCTTGCGACTGGCATTTTTCCCCCGCGTGAGACCCCGGCCAGTTGGCCGGCTGTAATTTTAGTATGAGCTGGCAGTGCAGAATACCTCACCCTGCGTGTCATCGGCGGGCGCACACAGCTCCTACAGCCCGGGAATGCTAAGTGCTGTATTAACGCCCAATTTTCACTTTTAAACTACGAAGTGCTAAATTCTGAGCTAAAATGGGAAAGCGTGGACAAAATTATGCCGTGTTTACCAAGCAGCATCCCCCTGAACGTTTTTCCTTTGAAAATAAACTTTTTCAAGGCTGATCAAAGTTGTTTTTGTCACTGCCGTAACAAACTGCCGGTGAAGGGACCGTTTTTAATCAGTTTTATTGATTCATGCTTTCAGTTCCTACTCAGTTAAAAACAAGGCACATTAAATACATCCTCTTATTGCTCTATAAATGCATGCGGCTCATTCCGTGTATCAAAAGTAATAAATAATGGCAGTAAAACACCGAGACAGTTGTAAAAATGACAACCCAGCCTCAAACACAGTATTTAACAGTTCAGCCTAGAACAGTCACCGAACCGAACGTCCAAGTGCCACATGCAAAGCATGCAGGGCGCGTGTGTGTGGGCACACGCAGGTATTTACACACACAAACACGCCGCACGTACCCGCACGCCCTCCCCCCAGGCGTGCAGTTTTTTTAAAACACAAAATAACCCCCCCCTCCAGAAATCCAACTCCCACCTCAAAGAAAAAAAAAAAAAAAGCTAAAAATAAATCACATTACTGTTTTTTCACCCAAGATCCAACAATGCAAGACAGTGACATTTTACAACTCTTTCTACAGTACATTCACATAAAAAAAAAAAAAACAAACCAAAACAACAAAAGCAAAAAACCAACCGACCCCCCCACCAAACAGCAAAGCCAACATTCCTGAAAGCGAGTGTGGGGGGTAAATAAATACTTGTCGATTTTCTCCCTGGATAGAGTCGGGTGCTGTACGGAATCCATGCAATCCTCTCGTTACGCAAGGAAGTCACCCGGGGTCTTGCTGCGCCATACAAAAGAGCAGAGAAGCGTGACAGTGAAGTGCCTAAGATGCAAAGCAAATTCACACCGGAGGACACACACAGAGCCAGGAAAGTCCCAAAGTCACGTTCCGTAGGCAGTATCACCAAAACAAGAGGAGAGAGCGCCGTGTGCTTTGGGTACAAAGCAGAAAAGCCTGGCTTTACAGGTAAACTTGTGTTATCAATTCTGAACAGTGCATTTATAGAGGAGTGGAGGCAAATCGTTCTTTAAACCATACAAAAGATGTTAAGTATTGTAAATATTTTTCTTTATGTGGCCTGGAAAAGGTCTCATTACTTTTACTTTTTTTTTTTTTTCTTTAATTAGTGTTAACAGTCGACTCCTAAACCCTGTCCCTCCTTACCTTGCTCACTGAACCGGAATAACCTGTGCATTGTACGTTCATTTCCCTCCAGTTCTGCAGGGCGCGTAAAATCTGTTCCCCTGCTCTTATCTGAACAGGCTTTTGGAGACGCGCAGCTGTGTCGAACACCGCGTGCCTTGCCCGCATATGCCGGCACGTATCTCAAAAAGAAAAGTTTACAGGACCACAGGAACAAACCCCTTTGTTCATAAAAGAATTCTTGCATTGCCAAACGCGGTAACTCCTCATTCACACAGGCTGTGCCTTGCTGGCACGGGGCTCCAAGCAAAAAAGCCATTGCTCCATAATAATATCTGCATTTTAGTACAAGGCAGCGTCAAAAAAAAAAAAAAAAAAATTTAACATGCAAAAACCATCTGAAAGGCATTTTGCCCGAGTGTCTCCTTCCCCCCCAGATCTTACGAGTTGTTTGGACTGACAGAAATATAACCACTTACGGAATTTTAAGTGAGGCTTCTCCTTTTTTTTTTTTTTAACCTCTTATTTTTAAACACCTGAATTTTTATTTATTTTTTTTTTTTTAAAAAGGACTCTGCCTCTCCAGCCAGACACAACATCTGTACTTACCATGCTACATACTGACACCCCCCAGCATCTCCATGTCGTGTATGCAATCATTTCCCCTTTCAGAATACCAAAGTAACCTTTGCTGTTCATCCCGGCACTGTTATTTTCCGTTAGTGAAAGTGGTCACACCAGTTAAAATACATCGGATTTTACACAAGTAGAAATTCCGATGCCTTGGAGCAGAGGCTTGTTTTGAGTTGCAAATCGGTATTTATACTCGAGGAACATCACAGAACGACCAGTTAATCAATAAACTGTCCTTACGGTTCTCCCTTCCTCATTCCACACGAGGCAGAAATCTTCCACCTGATCTTGAACCAAGGCAAACAGCCAGATACAACAGTGTTGAAAACAGCTCAAGTGAGTGGTCCTATTTTTTTTTTTTTTTAATTAATCTGCTGAAAAATAGCCCTTTCACTTTTCTATAAAAGTTAGTGGAATGCAAAACAAATTTCATTGTTTCACTTTGTGTTTGAGCATTTTTAAATAAATAAACAATTAAGACTGTAACGCTATCAGAACCTGCCATATTCTACGCATCATCGGTGTTTGTCCAAAACCAGCAGCAGCGTGAAGCGCTTCATGGCATAGAACACCACCTGCTAGACAATGCAATTCATTAAGGGACGCTTATTTTTATTAACAGGGGAGAGAGGAAAGCTGTCCCCTAGCTTTTAGCCGAATTATTAGCTTGGGGGATTAATCAAGATGTCTTGCAGTTTTTCCAGCTTCATACGGCTGATAATTTTGTCTGGCCAAGTATTGGCACCACTGAAAGAACAGAGCACTCGAAAGAGCAAAACCAGCCACCTACGGAAGGCTCACGATGGTTCTTCACCGTAACCACCACCGCAGGAAGCGTTGGTTTTGTTCCTTTTGCCATGCTATCTCCAATCCAGAACACCAGGTTGCTCTTTTGTTGAAGAGGACACATCAGCAGCCTTTGCATACTAAAGGCATCCCTGCAAAACTCCATGCAAGGCGTTTAAAGGCAGGACTCACTTTCCCAGAATCGTTTTCTTTAAAGGTAGAGGCGGTATAAAAGTTAACGAACAAGGCAGTACGTGCACGTGTGCTTGTGTGTGCACCCAAGCCTTTCTAGACCGTACTCCGGAACTCTTGTTAATGAACTCCTATGTCTGAAGAATACCCAATCCAAAAGGCCACATACGGGAGTATTAAGAGCTGTACAGAAAACCATTAATAATGAAAACAATTGCACCAACGCGTTTTTGTAAGAGCTACACCGATAGACAGGTACCGGTCATCTTGAACAAGCAAGGGCAACCAGAAGCACTGGAATGTTTTTCAGCAGGCGCCCGCAGCTACGCGTCTCCGTGTGCCGTGGCTGCGAGCAGGCGCCGTGTTTGACCTCACAGTCCGCCACCGCTCCGGTCCACCGGGATCACCACCCTCTGACGCAGGTTCTCCTCGGCAGTCTTCATCAGCACAGCCAGCCGGCTTCCGGAGACGTGGCCCTTCTGGATAGCGCTCATGAGCTGAAAGACACGACAGGGAGAGCACCCCGTTAACTCCTCTGCCAGGCACAGAGCGAAGGCAGACGGTACAGCGCCCGACGGGAGGGCGGTCGTACGCAGCCAGAGGGACAGCCCATGCCAGTCCCTGAGCAGCCACCACGGCCGGAGCCCTCCACCGACAGGGCTGACGGGGCACCAGAGCCACACAGCTTGGTGCTAGAGACTCTGCCCCGACGAGAGGCGTACCGACACGGCTGGCTGCCCGGCCCCTCGGCCACCAGCAGCGGACACGGCACAGCTCCAGTCTGAACAATGAATATACAGAACTGATTTTTCCACATATAAAGCAAAACCGCGGTATGGTTTCAAAGACTCACCTCAAAGCTCATTTACATTTTCCAGAAATATCAGTGGCAGTTTTGGCCAGGCATGGGTGGCAGGAAGAGCAGAAGTACCAAGTGTGATCCACTTGAAAGCGATAGTGCAGGTAACCAGCAACACCATGTTTTTTCCAGTGACATTTAGGAATACAGGATAGCCCATCTATTCCACAGGCTTTTTTTTTTTTTTTTTAATTTTTATCTGAAAGATGTAACTAATAGAAGAACACCATTCCTGATCCACCACTGACCCTGGACCATACCCTTTTTCATTCATGTGCCCTACTTTGGAGAGATAATGTACTTGACTTCCACAATTCTTTCAAATCCAAATTCCTTTATAGACTTTTAAAACTAATTTGCCTTTAAGTCCTTGAAACTGGACTCAGCTCTATCTTAACGAACACACACTAGTGCTAAGATTTTAGTTAATTCTTTTTTATCCCATGGATAAAGTGAGTATTAGACTTGAAATTACATGCAGTCAGCTTGTCAAAGACTACCATGGAAAGCAATCGGCACTTACAAAATGCAATTTCTTACTCCCATTGAGTAATAAAAATCCTTCAGATTCTTTCCCATCTATAGGAAGATCTATTAATTATATCTGCAGCTGGACCTATGCAAATGCGGTATCAACCCTGTCACAGCAGGAGCAAGTACCCGGGAGGGGAAAGGGTTGGAAGGGAACCCTTTACAGACCCAGCTGAGGCTGGGAAAACCTCCCTGTATTTTGAAGGCGTTTGATTACCCTCTGCAGCCTGGAGGCAAGGCAGATGGTGGAGTCGGGAAGGAGAGGACCAGCAGCAGCACGAGCGGTGGCTCCAGCCAGCACAGGCAGCCCACCACCACCGCTCGGGCTCGGCGTACACCCCCGCCTCCCGAGCGCAGGCAGGGAGGCCCCAAGAGGAGAGGCACGGCCCTCGCACCCGTTCACCCTGCTGGGTGATAGATACGCTGACTACCAGCCTTGGGTCCACGTGCTCTTTGGGGGAGCCACCACAAAAGAGAGGGCTGATCCTCCGGCACCACCATGAAAACAAGAGTTTGTGCTGCATGGGTCTGTCGGGACCCCGAAGGAAATCTGCTGTTGGGGAAAAAGCTTCCTCCTGATTAACACGGGGTTGGTTTTGGTTTTTTTTTTTTGCCTTTACATACCAAAACTAGTTCCCAAGGTCCCCCTCCTTTCTTGAACATGAATGACAACAGTTTCTGTATGCCAGTCTTCAGAAAAAATAGTCACTGCTGTAAGACAGCTCTGTGTACACCCGAACACTGTCGGAGCTCTGCCTCCCTGCCACGGTGGAGCGGCCTGTTTGTATTAAACGCTGATCAATGCGGTCCGAAACACCTGTAGGCATCGGTGTCTGCCGGGACCGGTTCTCACAAGGCCACTATTTGAGTTACACTGGCAATCTGCAGTTGGCCAAAGGAAAGCACTTGGCACTGCTCTGCTCCCCACCTGGAGAGCTACGCAGCCACCCCGGTACAACGTGTTCCTATATTCTAATATAAACGTCCACAAATATTTGCACATGGCTTTCCACAAGCATTCTGCGGCAAAATGCAATTACTTGAAAGTTTTCAGAAAGCAAACATGAAAGTATTGGGAACGGACTTTAACAGATCCATTAAAAAAAAAAATTAAACAAACATTTAATGTATTTTGTTCCTTCCATGGCAACCTCCGCATTACCGCGCTTCCCACTTGGCCACGCAGCAGCTCCCAGTGCTGCTCCCTGCCTCTGCAGGCAGGAGGTGCAGAGGCACAAGCGGTCGTTCCTGCCGTGCCAGTCACTGGTGTGGAGTACTTAGGCTGCGTTATAGGAGAAGCCAGTAGCCAGACTTGCACAGTTTTGCAAAGTGTTAAATATTTAGATTGCGTTATAGGAGAAGCCAGTAGCCAGAGTTGCAGTTTTACTGAAGTAACCGTGAAACTATACCGAACCGGTGACTTCCCTTTTCTATTTTACTGATGTTGTGACTTAGGACAGGCAACCCCTCATGAGACCATTCAGCAGAGCAAAGCAAAAACCCCAGAAAGCCACAAAAAAAAAAATCTGCAGAAGACATAATTACTAGTTGTTTCAACTCCTTAACCACAGTGTAGCCAAACTAACCTAATTACAGCTTAGCACAGCCCTTACAGCAAATGGTGGGTTCCCCCCCACCAATTAAAGTTTCCGCATGCGAAGGGATGCAGGAGGGAGACCCTTTTCAACAGCCAGAGAAGCAGCTGTGATTTTCTTACATTTGAATACCTAAGCATGAACTCCCAAGCCATTGTTTCTTCCTCCCCTGCCATGGTTTGTTTGTATTTCCCCCCCCCCCTTTTAAGTGCATTTCAGTTACCCAGCTAAATTGCTGCATTTTAGGCAAATAAATAGTCCTTTTTTCTAATGCTGGACACAACCTGTGAAAATTTTCTGCATTTAGATTCAACAATGCTGCTCTTATCTACAGCTCATCTCGAGAGAGACAATTACCATTTCCTTTGCCTTGATCTTGTTTGTTTAACTTGACACAGTGAAGAAAGGGCTGACATTGACCAAAATCCCCAGCATTAATTTATCTCATGTTCGGCATTCATCATTGCCACCACACAGGAAAGACATGGCAGTCACTTGAAATACCACACCAAGAAAGGCTCTACAAAAACAAAGCTGCCTGGCAAACTGCATATGCAAGAGGAGCCGGGCAGACAAACGTTTCAGTAGCACCCTTCATTTTATTTTAAAGCCCTGCAAAAAGCAGATGTATGGGTTGCCAATGTAATGTCTTTCATACAAACTGAGGTACCGTCAGCCAAGCCAGCAGCTGAAATGGGAATAGAAGGACTGGACGTGCTTTAACCACAAGCTTGCTCCTTAAAGTATTCAAAATAGTTTAGAAACTACTGATCATTTAACAGACCCAGATAAATGTCAGCGTGCATAACTGTGCCATACACCTCCCAACGGACAGCTGTATCATTCTGAACATATTTAAACAGCATTTCTGTATGAAAAAAGCCGAATTCAGGTCTCTACTGTGGTAGACTTTGTGAACTGGACCTGTTCTTTAGGTGCCATTGGTTTTGCACATGAAAAAAAAAAAAAAATCCTTGAATTTCAAAGTTGCTTGCGGATGGCTCCGTGCGTCACTTCTCTTGTGGTCTGGCAAATAGCATCACCGCTCCAGCGTTTACCCAGGCAAGAGTCACCTAGTCTCCAACCCAGCCCTCCAGCAAAGAGGGGAAAAAATTAAATGCCCATGCCTTCGCTCTTTAAAGTTACAGCTGCTCTCGTACGAAACACCTACCTGCAAAAACTCATTGAGCTCAACCTGTCCGTTTTTGTTCAGATCCACTTCATTGAGAATATCGTGAAGTGTATTTTCGGCAATTTGCACACTGATGCTCTAGGCAAAAGGAAGCACAGAAGTATGTCAACTGGATTGTTCAGCACTACTTATGCCACACTCTGAAATTTAGATAAGAGGCTTAGAAAGGAAACGAAAAGAACACAAGGAAACATTACCTCCAAGACACGCTGCACATCCAGTATAGTAATAAACCCTTTCTTGTCCTTGTCAAACATGTGGAATCGCTTCTTGTACCTGCAAGATAAGGATTATCAGTGGGAAAAACTGCACTCAGAAGAGTGACAGGTATTAATTCCTGGCAGCACAGGGAACTCTCTTTACTTACCTTTCAATATCTGAAGGCATTAGACTGATTTCAGAGCTGTCTGTTAATTGATCTGATTTTACTTTGTAGCCCATTTCATAATAGAGAAATTTTTTAGCAGCTTCAAGTTCTTCCTGGAAAAGAAAAAAAAAAAAAATAAAAACTGCATATCCGAGGAATAGCAAGTTCTTACAGTTATTTTTCGGGTAGTATTTATTAGCTTCTTCCACGTAACTAAAATTTATCTAAGGTCCAAAAATTAAGCAAGATGGTACCTGGAAAGTATTTTAAAAAACAAAAAAATTAAGTTAAGCGTAGGCACTTTTTAGTCTTGAAAAGAGATATCAATTCTAGTAAAGACTTCTAAATGCTGTGTAAACGTTTTTAGGACCACGCGACGCCTTTGGTCACACGTGGTGTATTTACCTATTTCATGAAGAACGGCACTTGCAGGCCAGGCCTACAAAATGCCATTTATCTCACAGCTGATATCGTAGTGTAATGTTTCACCTAACTGTCTAAAAATCAGCCAAAAAAAAAAAAAAAAAAAAAAAAAAATCGGGAGGCTCAATGCTATGCGGGTTCTTTATGTTTTAAACTAGTTTTCTTGATGGTAGTAAAATTAATTTATCACCTGGAAGTTCAGTGCAAGGTCTTCCAGTTTTTTAACAAGTGATAAACACCTGACATACATAAAATACTGTAGAAGAGAGTTCTTTCTGCAACGATGGGTACACCCAACACGGTTCGAAGAGCAATACAAGCGTCTGCCGCGTGGGCACTGCTATTAAATAGTCTGCACTGCAGTTAACAAACAGGAGTAGGCATGCTAAGCAACGCTTCGAAAATTCCCAGGCACGTACGTATCAGCCACTCCATCTAGCAAAGACTTGTTTGTGAAGGTGTCATAGGGTACCAACTAAACTACACCAGACTACTCTTATGAACTTCAATATAAGCACACATAATAGCCTTCAACCCCCAGACCAAAGCCTTATTTAATGCTCTTGCTACAAGATCTAAATTAAAGAATGCTCTTCTGGATAGGCATTGAATTGCCTCGTCCGTCAAGCTGAAATCTAGCATGTGCAAGACTGCTGTAAAAATGTAGCACTTCAAAATGGCCCAAGACTGGTTACTGAAGGTAATTTCGGGGGCGGGTGTGTGTGTGTGTGTTAGCCTCATTTCAAAGAAAAGGAGACCTTTCCCAAAGAAACCCCAGTGGACATCCAGGCAACGCAGAGGCTGCCTTGCCGGCACTGGTGAGCTCGCACAAGCCACGGGGGGCTTTGTAAGTCCTATGGGTGCATGCAGTAGTTGGTCCTTTTCCTCCCTGCAGGTTACAGTGAGGATGGGTGCCTGACTCCCCAGCTAGGGGCTGCTGGAGCCAGGGCTGTCCATGCGACCTTAACGCCAGGCTGGTTTCAAATGCTTTGCTTTACGAGCTTCCCATTTTCTAATCGATTGCTGTGGAGGAATTACTACAACTTTTGTTTAACACGGTAAATTATTGTGTGAGAAAATCTCACTGGGTAAGGGTGAGACACCTCTAACTTCAGTCGAACGCCCCTGACTCTGAGGTTGCTCACCACACGCGCACGCCAGCGACACAGCTCAGGGCTGTGACGTGTTGGTATCCCTTTCTTTACGCATTCCTGTGGGGAGGCTTTGGGATCACAGCAGGTCCTCTGGCTAGCAGGATTCAAATGAGCTCCCTCCGGAGTGTGATCAAACTTCTAACTGGCTAAAAGGTTTCGTGAACAGTCCAAGGGAAGCTTCCCAACCCCTCTGGAGTGGAAGAGCTAGGTGAGCATTCACAGGTTCCGTTTGCTCCAGAGTGAAAGCCCCAAACCACGTGTCCCACTTGGGTACAGCACCCCTCGCGCTGCCGTCCCTCTGCCGTACTCCGGACAGCATTGCAAGCGCAGCCTCCGCTGCTCTGGGCATTTATCTTTTTATGACAACAGAAAGCAGCAATAATTGGTAACTTAACACGGCGTGATAGTTCAGAAGGGGAAGGTTTCGTGTCAGTAAGCGGGATGTCTACATCTACACTAGTTACCCAAGGGAGTCCTGACGGTTTGTGGAGATCTAAAGAGGGCTGCAGGTGCCATTCAAAGCATGCACAGCAGATGCCTCCATTAGGGTAAGGCATCTGACCCAAGTTTGTTTGCTACAGAGCAGGCATACAGAGATGAGCTCAGACAGAGACGGCCTGTTAGCAACACCGCAAGTAAAGCGAGAGGAGTCCCACGCCGTGTGTCTGAGCACAGACCCACCGGGGGCAAAGGGAGCAGCAATGACCTTAAACATCAACACAGGCCAGAGAACGGTGCAAGCTCAGAATCGCCACCTTCCCAAAGACACAGCAGACAAAAAGGAACGACACAGAGTACGAGATCCTCCTTTTCTGAGGCAGATCTGTTGAAAAGTGTCAGTAAACAAAATATTTGAGCAGGAATAGGATAGTAATGCCAAGTCGGCTTTAATTTTTAAAGTTAGGGAACAACAGGATACAGATCTTCACTGTCCCTGCCACCCCCCAGCCAATACCAACTCATTACACAGCTATTTTGATGAAACACACCACGTGAATCGTTCTCAACTAATTTAGATCGTTAACATGGAAACTACTTAAAAACAAGACGATTGCAGATGAAGAAAGCCCTTTGTACCTTTTTTTTCTGCTCACTCCAGTTGAGTTCTTTCCCCATTATATCTACGATCCTTGGCAGGGCTTCCTCTGCAGCCTGCACGTTCAGAAAGGCCAAGCGAGTGCGTCGGGAAATCATATCCACTGCCGTGCGGGCGTACTCCTTAACACCATAGACAACCTAGAACGATGAGATGAGGGGAAAAAGCGCAGATGAGAAAGCAGACAGGCATTGTTGGAAATGATGCTCAGCACCACGAACCGCACTGCTGGGCTGGCTATACAAAATGAACTTCCCATCCAACCAAGAGAAGGGTTTGAAAAGCTCCCTTTTCCTTGGAACACTTTATAAAACATGTACACATTTGATCCCAGAACGTGCGACATAAATCAGACATTACATAATTACAAATATTTCATTATATATTGATGTGTTTGTATATAAATATAAAAATAAATCATAGTCTGGGGAAGGGGAAAAAAAAACCAGAAAAAAAAAAAAAACAGAAAAAAAAAAAATCCAGACCTCACCAAAGGAAGGGGCTTATGGAGATGCTTTAGAGAGCAGGACAGACCTGCTCTAGAACCTGCTTATCCCGAGGAGAGAACCAAAGAACATTAGGTAGCTTTTTCCACATACCTCAGCCTCGATATAAGGAAATTCAGACACAAGACGTTTTCCAACAATAGGCCATCTCTTTCCCGTAACTTGGGCTATTTTGGCCACCTCAAAAGCCTTATCACCATATGTTGAAGCCAGATGCTGAGCCACCTATGGAGTTGAAAACAAGTTCACTGTGCTTTTGAAAGCACATCAGATATACACGCATTTTTTCTTGTCAATTCTCTTATCACCAGTAACAAGTAGGCTGCAGAGGGTATTAGGTTTTGCTTGTGTGCGAGGAAACTCCTCGCGTGGTGAGTGGGTTAGACCAGCACTGACACCAGTACGTACGTACCGATGTAACTGTGACTAATGATGCCGTGATGACGTCTGAAGTACAGATTTTGTTGCGCTTGAAGGCAGACACCCTAGCAGATCGTAACATTTTAAAGCAGGAAGCAGTCAAGATTAGGAGGAAGCGAAAAGGGAAGAAGAGCAGTTACTAGAATTTATTTTTGTTAAAACTATCTTTGCCCCAGCCCGATAATAAGCTCTTATCAGGTTCGACAGACCTTTGTACAAACTATGCTGGCATTAGATTTAGTGGGAAAACAAAACCCTCCAACAGAGAAACATCAGAGCACCAAGAGAAACCATAACTCACCTCACTTTCAAGTCCATAGTCTTGGACCAACCTAATGTAGAGAGTGGGACTCCAGTCCTCAGCCCCTTGCAGCTGCAGTCCAATGGTCTTACTGGAACCTGCCTTCAGATCATGCGCCTGAATAGCTGCATCGATGGTGTCCTGCGCCATGGCACGGTAGGTTGTCCACTTCCCACCTGTAGCCACACGTTTACTACTTTATTTGGGGAAAGCAAGTGGAATCCCAAGTTGGTACATACTATATATATTTTATATATCACATCATTCTTACTAGACTTGCTCCAACAAGGCAATCACGCTACCACTGACAGATTATTATCTAGTTACAGGAACACAAAGGATTATCCTGTAAGAGGAAAAGTTTTGCATGAAATAAGCTGGGGAAGCCCAACAAAGCTGTACGTTAAGAGAACTTACAGTACCTGCTATCGTGACAAGGCCACTGTCGCTAATGGTAACAACGTGATTCCGGGATATCGACTGCGTGTCTTTGGAGTTGGGGTCTGTGACCAGAGGACGAATGCCACTCCATGCTGCCAACACGTCTCCTCTTCTCACTGTCCAGAACCAAAGATCAGCCAAAGTCAGCCAGAAACTGATGGGTGTTTATCACCTCAAATCCCCCCGTGTCTTTGTGGCATTGCCCCGATTACATACTTGCTGTGAAACAAGGACTGCACCACACCATGCTTGTTAGCTGAGCAACTCAAAAAGCTGGAGAAGATTCTCTAAAGTAACGGAATAAGCTGGGCTACAGAATTAAAAACAGCACTGCCCTGATCAGTATCAATAATATTCTCTAGCCCAAAACAAAGTCAGAGAGGTCCGTTTTTCACACTGGTTAAAAATCCAACAGAACAGAGACATCCTGGGAACTGATCAACCAAAGGAGATTCAACTGTCAAACTCCCTGATTAGCTCAAAAAAAAAAAAAAAAAAAAAAAAAAAATCAAACCCCAAACCCTACCAAAACACACAGCCCCCAGCCCCAAGCCTTCTCCTTGTTTGCCTGTGCCGACAGAACAGTCCTCACATTCCATTTTAGAAACCAAAATAAAGTTTGTTCCACATGAGCATAATGTTTGCTTTTAGGACTTTGAAGCTTTATCTCTCGCTTGTAGGTTACTTTTCCAAGTTTTCCTCTCGACAAAGTGATCTTTATCCACAGCCTTCACCGGAAGTGCCGTCACACACGTGCACAAGGAGATTTATCGGCGAGGTTGTGGCTGGCGGTAGCACGTCCCCAAAGCTCGTATCCCACGCCAGCGTTTGCTACTGCGCAGCAACCCGAAAGGGCCCGCTGACTTGTCAAAAGCCACCCAACAGAAGTCCACAGCTCTTACACAACCGCCTCTTCCACCCCTGCCTGCTCTTCCTCCTCCTTATCGCTGCTCCAGAAACACGGTCCCACCCCACAAGAAGCCTGACTGAACGGCCGTTTACTTTTTCTCCCCCCCGTGCCACTCCTTTGCGTCCAGTTCCAAGCACACCCCTAAAGCCAGCCCTGACTCCTCAGTAAGCTTGGAGGAAGAAAACCTGAAGGCACCAAGTAGTCACAAAAGCCCTTAACAGTCGTAGGAAGATACCCCAGCCTCCCAAAGTCACTTTTTTTAATACATAAAACATGGGACCAATAGAGAATTTAATTAAATTAGTTTTGTTGCTTATTAATTTGCAATAGAAAAATTGACCGATTTGCTTTACGCTGAAGTCTTTGGAACTTTTTTTTTTTTTTTTTTTAAATACAACTTTCAAATAAACGATAATTGAAAAATCAGTAACGGGGTGTAAAAATATCCCCAAAGAACACAAAATAGATTTCAGAAATCAATGGTGCTCTGCCAGCATGTTTAACCTGCCAAAATGAAGTGTTAATCACAGAAATAGGATACCATATTACGTTTATAAACTAATGAAACTAGAAAAAGCAGCATGCGTGACACTATAATTAAACAGTTGGAACACATCCAAGCCTGTGTAAGTTGATAACCCTGGCACTGTCTCTGGCAGCAAAAAGGCAGGTCTGCAGCGAGTTGATATGGCCAGCACAGTTGTTAATTCAATAACAAGCAATCTATAAACACTGCTAATTGCACATGTGAAAAACAGCGTGCACCTAGGTAGGTTTCATTCAAAAGAATTAAACACTTCATGATGTACTTCTGTAAAATACCTTGCAAAATCTCTGCCTTATTCACAGCCTTACCTCCACCACCTACCTGTCTGGCCCCCCACACTTACTTGTATCGGCTCCTGCTCGAGAACCCTGAAGGTACATTTCCTGAGGACTTTTTGTAAACTTCATCAACACAGAGCCACCAATTACCCACTCCAGCAAACACGTAACCTAGCCTTCCCGATCTCCGGACTGCAAGTTTTCCCAAATCTAAGGATATTGCAATGTTCCCGACCGAGTGCTTTTCAGATGTATTTTAATGCTGCTACTACAAGGGAAATACAGAAGTACAGATGCTTTCGCAGCATAATTTTTAAAAAGCCTCACTATGAAGGAAGCCTCTCTCCTTTAAACCAGCACTGAGTCAAAACAAAGCCGGCCAGCACCTTACAAAAAAACGTGTTCTCAGCTCAGCTACTGAGGGGAACAACCCTCAACCAAGTAGTTTTCATAAATTCCCCTTCTTGCCCATTGTACTTTCCCACTGAAAACTGGCACTATTAGGTATTTGCCATATTAAGAGAAGTAAATTCTAAGAATAAAGTGCCTAGAAAAAGGAAATGAAGACAAAGACATGGGAGAAGTCAGAACGACTCTTCCTTCAAGGAAAGCAGGTGAATTATGTGATGTACTTGTGCTGAGCTCTGACCGAGCTGTCCCAGTTCTGCAAAGCCTTGCATCTGCCACCCAAAGAGAGCAGGATGACTTGGCTGTGGAGCGGGACAGTTAGCACCAGACAGATGAAAGGTGTGTGAAGTCTGAACATCGGTATCAACCGATTTCCATGTAAACAGTCCAAAGCACGCAGGTATATCTGGAAAAGCATCATTTTGTAGTTGCGATACACAGACCACGATGGCCCTTACGTCGCACTAGTTTTAGAAGCCCCCAGGTACACAAGAACCACAGTTACCAGAGTCACAGGGGAACCCCAGACAGACAGCACTTGCTCAAACCAAAACGCCACAGACTCACCAGTACCCTCCCGGGGAACGACAGAGCTGGCAAAGGTTTACCTTCGACATCAACGCTAAGGTAGTTGCGCACTTCATTCAAAATGAAGTTTATATCTTCTTCTGTTGGTATTGGATGGGAAGTAACATCAGTCGGGCTGTCTGTGGTCCCTGCGATCGTCATCTTCTCCCACGGCAGGAAGAAAATCACTCTACCGTCGCTGGTGGCTGGGTCAAGCAGCCCCATGTTATCAGGGCTGAAATAAAGAAGGGACACGGTTCAAAACAGGCTAGGCATCACCAGGGATTCTGTTCTTGCACACCTTGTACCCTAGATAAAGTATTAGAACATTACCTTTGTTCTTAGGTCAAAGGATTACAAAAAAAACCCCAAAACAACAAAACCACCAGAACCAAAAAACCAAAACACCACCAAACAAAAAAAAAAAACCAAACTCCAAAAGCCAGAGAATTCACATGTGGCCATGACCTGACTTTAAAAGGTAGCCCCAGAAGTTTTAAGAAATAAGGCCTCTGAATGTGATGCTCAGATACTACTAGAATTTGATTTCTTAATTTGGTTTCTTAGCAGACCACAACTTCAAATCGAGCAATCAGGCCTTTGGCATCTCACTTCTCCATTTCCACTCACTCTTGAAAATCTTGCTCATTGGAATTTCAAATACAAACATTTGGAAATTTCAAACCAGCAATTACTTGAAACTCATTATTGAATGAACAACTGCTTTTAATGAAAAATGGACAATAATTTATATTATACCAGAGAGGAAAGGGAAGGCTGAAACAGAATGCACATTATAACGAAAGAAATACGAACAGACCCCCAGTTCTGTTTTGATGCCTCCGCATATAGAACAAGACAAATTGAAGATGAAACGTTACTAACCCAAGTTATCAATCATCCGCTCCCGAAGCGGAGGGCAGAAGTAAAGACAAAATCCCAATGACTTCTGCAACCTGCACTGGCGATGAAGGTGGGGCGGGGAGCGGGGGTGAGGGTTGGTAATGGGAAGAAAAAGCAGAGGGAACACGGAGAGTCACACTGAAATCCTAAGGGTTACAAGTTCATTTAAACAGGCAAACTCCAGCGAGGTCGCTGACGCCTGCCGCTCGAACAGGAATAAGTGCCCACAGGATCCCGAAGGACTGTGGACCAAGAAGTATATTCTGAATGCTCCCAGCTCTCACGGCAGCATTCCTGAACGGGGAACTGTGTTTTAAGGAAAAAGGGAAAAAAAAAAAAAAAAAAAAAGCAAAAGATGTCACCTCCGTAATGCCTAACAGACACTAACTGGGTGCTGGTATTCAGGGCTATTTTGGTTTATTTATGCCAGCCCTACAAACAGACTGATTCAGTAAAATGAAGAAAACCAGTAGTTCTTCATGCAGGAAACTTTTACTGATGTAAAAATGCTTCCTGGTATATAAAAAAAAAAAAAATCCACATGTACAAAAGCAGTTATCCTTATCACTTATTAAATAGCTCTGCTTATATTTCAGAAAACAAAAAGCTTCTATATAAACACTTCAAAGCAAACAGCTTTTATAGAGGAAAGCATGCAAGCTGCCCCTTTTTCCCCACTCCTTTTTATTT
The DNA here is from genome assembly GCF_000687185.1 of Egretta garzetta. Classification (NCBI taxonomy): domain Eukaryota; kingdom Metazoa; phylum Chordata; class Aves; order Pelecaniformes; family Ardeidae; genus Egretta; species Egretta garzetta. The sequence continues at coordinate 128,004 of NW_009258676.1, forward strand.
GAGGGCAAGGCACTGCCTGTCACTTCAGGTGCTGAAGCCCTTGTGAGGACACCTGCAGCCCGTTCAGCTGCACCTATTCCCGGTCGGGGAAGGAGGCTATAGGAATTGTACGGAAGGGGGATGGGAGGCACGTATTTGGGTGGCAACATGGACCATCAGCGGGCAGTAATCCAGCAGACTCAAACAACAACGAATGCGATAAGCTGAAGGCAGACAGAGACCTGTCTGGATGTGAATTACCTATTTAAGAGAGCTGCAAGCTGAGCCACTGAGTATTTCATTTTTAGGAAGTCTAAACTGATTACTGAAGGTAAGTTTTCAATATCTGGAAAGGCTAGAAGAGAAGCTGAAAATTTCATATAGAGCATGTATATTAGAACATTTTTTAGGTGATATTTATAGACAGCTTAAGCATACAGTTGGAGAAGTACAATTTAATAGGGGAAGTCAACACAGATTTGTGAAAGGTAAATCACGTCAGACAAATGATTACTTTTTAAATGAAAAAGCTATTGATTTAGAGACAGAGGAAACTAGAGATTTAATATACAGTATCAGAATACTCGGAAAACTTTAGATATTTTCTCAAAAGCATGAATTTTTTTTTAATTTCACAAAAAATGTTAAAAAATAAGGAAGAGAAACAAGTAAAGACTTGTTCACCCAGTCCTGTACAAAGTTTCACTACGACACCTATGGACTGAAGTGTTTTCAATTACACAGCAAGTGATGAGAAAGGATGAAAGAGTTTTCCGTATGCCAATTAATTTACTGAATTAATGACTACCGGCTATCCTGGGAAGCTCTCTCTCACACCTCCTCTTGCTGTGTTTGGTCCGTCTGCTATAAAACTGAAGAGCCACCAACACACATTTAAAAATAAGGTGTTTCCCATCAAACCCAACCATCCTCACACCCAAATATTGGCTGTTCTGGGACTCCAGAGGCACTTGAGCAACGCACCACAAAAGCGGTTAAAGAGCAAATAGGCGACGCGCCACAGAGCAGGACTAAGGTTTAGCAGACAAGTTTGCCTGGAATCTGGAATGCAGAGCAGATAGGAAAATTCGAGAAAGATGGAAAACATCTGAAAATTGTCAGGCGGGAGGGGAAAAAAGTATTTGTAGGCACATTTCAGGCGGGGAGCCTATCTGCACAACGGTAGCCCCAATCCTCCCCCGTCGCAGCAGACGATATGCTTCAACAACAGGGAGCGACGGGACTTACTGCAGCTGCTAGAATAGGTATGTGTGTACTAAAACCAGAATTAACGAGGGGAGGAATATTGGGACTATTAATGAGGAACATAAATGAGGAAGAAACCGATGGGAAATGAACGCATTCGGTTAACACCAGGTTTAACAAATCTTAACTGTGCTTATGTCTGAAAATCTCTACCTGTTACAAGATTTCTGTTTGTGTGAGTCCGGGCCAAAATTCTGTAAAACATTTACGACAAGGCAAGCGGACGCCGGGAAACGACAATTTCGTTCGTTGAGGACTATTCCTTGGCACCAGGAGAAGACTTGATACAAGTAAGATTAAATACCACGAGAATTTTCCATTTAGCAGACCGTTCGCTGGTGTAAGCTATCCCACTTCAAGGCAATTCTGTACAGCTTTATCTAATCAGCTGTACTGTGGAGGCTGTATGTGGGTAGATACTATTTTACACGAGAAGCAATGCCCACATGCTGACATACACAGGGGAACGAGGAGAACAAAATTCTCTACATTTCCCATTAAAATTATTAGGTTATTACACAATAAATAAGTGAGAGCCCTCACGCATGTCAAGCCATCTTCTACTTTGAATTTACAAAGTGATTCAAAGCTTTGAAACTTTCCACGTTTTCGCTGTAGGGGCATAAAGTCAATCACACGTGTGCTTCTCGTAGTGTATGAGGGAAGTAGCATTGCAACCCATTTCTCCACATCGCTAGTGCTTTAAAGCAGCTATCGGGTCATTTTCCCATTTTTCACATGGAAAGACACCAAAAAGAAAAGAGAATGTGAGCGTGATTTTACACCAGGCCAAAAATGCCTCAATTTTACAGTCTATGGTCATGCCCTATTAGGATAGCTCCAGCAAAAACAGCATGTTGTGCACTGGAAGGCTAAATTTATATTCACAGAGGAGTGCAATGATGGTATGGAAGGCATTATTATAAGTGCACTGTATCAACAGAATTGGGATAAGTCTACAAATGTGAATTTCCATTAGGATGCTAATGACTTCAGAAACCAAAGGTAATATTTGAGCTTCGACTGACAAGGCTTACTTGGTAGAAGGGGATTTGGTTCTGCAGCAGCAAATAAGGGAAGAAGCAGGAGTCTGCAGAGAGCGTGCTTGCCGAGTGCCACGGGAGCCTCTTCTGCAACAAGGTCAGCAGAGGGAGGCAAGTCCTTTCCACCAAACGGCCGCGGGTGGGTGGGCTCGTGCCCACAGCAGCCTCAGAATTTAATCGTGTTACTTTGAACGACTTCTTGTATTGCCTGCATGCTGCATTCGGATTTATTGTGAGTGGAGTCGTGATGTGGCAGTGTGTTATTGCACAGGGTTTGGTATTTAATAGGACAAGAGCCTTCCTCTCTGGAAGGTTTGATATGTTTCTTGTTTTCTTAAGGCAGGTGAACAAGCGGTCAGCACACTCAGCTCAAACTCATTATTAAAAAAGGTGCCTTTCACAGGCCTGTTGTGGATCCTCTGCCTAAACACCCTTCTGCTTCAGCACGAGTTCTGCCTTGGTGAGTTTTAACTGACAGCTACAAAACTTCAGCCTTTTCTGACTGTATGAAGTTGTTACTCTCACAGGTACAGTGCCAGAATCCTCTTGGGGGGAAAAAAAAAACAAAAAAAAACCACAAACCAAAATAAAAATCAAATTGTGCATTCAGAACTACTGTAAAAACCTACAAATGCATCTCTGCAAGCTTATTTATTACAGACACCAGCAGAGATGGTTACAAATGGCTTCGGCTTCGAGTATCGTTACCTGTAATAGCCAGGCATCACAATATGCACGCCGGCGCTTGGCTGACAGATGTTTGGTACTTCCTGATCATCCATTTTGCGCACAGAGTCTGTGAAAGGTCCCGTAGCATTGATAACACATTTGGCTTTGACATCAAATTCCTGCCCTGTGAAGGAAAACAGTATCAATCACATACCCCGTTTGCTTTCCTGCTCGCTGACACTCTCTATTATTAATCCATCTATGAACTTAACCTACTGTAAAGTGTGTCGTGCTTCTCTGAACAGAACAGCTGGAACGGTTTGTAAAAATTAACAAAGTTTTCACGTAACACCCGATTTGAAAGGAAGTGTTTTACAGTGAAATTCCATCTTCTCTGTACTGGGAGGAGGAGGACTGGGTGGAAGAAGTTCGGCTGAAGCCTGCCTCTCAAACAAGAGGGATTTCAGTCTCAGCCCATAGGCTCGGTAAATGGGATTATTACTGTACAGCACGCAGCGTTTTACAACGCCGCCTTTGCTTGACAGAAGGGTTTGGATGTAAAGCTCAGTCTACCCTGCCAAAACGCTAGAATTTGAGTGAAAAACCTGACAGAAGTTAAAGATGATTGACGCTAATGGTATGCCGCTGCACTCTGGGAAGATGGCTCCTTTCTCGGTTCATTGATATTTACCAACAGCAGCCTTCCCCGCTCCTCCCTCGCTTCATTATTTCTGCGTTTCTTTAACGAAGAGAGCACGCTTTCTGATCAACCGCGGCAGGGCCGGCTGCAGAAAGCCGTGGCTCCCACCCAGCGAGCGGGGTGCCGGGGAGCGCTGGGTGCCCGCGCCGCCGGGGAGGCACACACCTGAGAGGACGTCCCTGCAGCGCACCCCGCACACGCGCTCCTT
>NW_009258676.1:132017-139239 GCF_000687185.1 Egretta garzetta
GCGCTGGCAGCAGCCGCCTAGCTGCGCTCCCCACGCGGGCACCTGGGCCGCCCGGGACCGCCCGGCCTGCCACAGCCTTCGCACGCCGGGAAGCTGAGAGTGCTCGCTCGGCTCCAGTTTAGGAGGGACAAACCACTGGGTTCTGTACCCTTCCCCTGCGCAGTCATGCTGCAATCCTGCAACTGTGCCTAGGCACTCGTCTGACAGCCCAGCCGGGGTCCATCAACAGTTCCTGTTAGAAGGGTACCTCACAACACCCAACATCCAAGCAAACCACCTTTCCCAGGCTGCGCCAAATTATCAGCCTTCTATAACTGCTTTTTCTCGTACGTGCATTTTAACTTCCCAGCGTACAACGTAAAAAGAATCAGAAAGAGAGAAATAAGTAGACAAGAATTAATGAAGGATTCTTAACATATATCATTAAAGATTTATTACTGAAATTCCCTCGTTAAAGAAAACCAAGAGAGAGGCGGAGGGACCATGAGGGGAAGATGATTAATTACCTTGAAATACTGGCTTCACCTGAGACTTTTCCTATTTATTATTGCCACTGAAGTTAAAGTCCTGGATGCTGGCTAGAAAGAATTACTATACACCGAAGGGGCCAGGCTCTGTGTGTCCTGAATAATTAATTTGTGAGAGGGCTAAACTTCCCGAGGTATGGTTCACTTCCCCACGTGTTCGGACCGCTTCTATCAAAAATAATACTGATAAAGTGATAAATTTGTAATAGATATTGTAGTTGATTTATGTTGCCAGCATCCCCAACGTTTAGTATAAATGGTTTATGTAAAGTTTGGTCCTTCTGATTCTGCCTGTGCAATCTCGAACCGCTGCACAAATAATCTGTTCCTAGCTAAAAGGGCAAAGTTATAAAGATGGGATCAATGGCCTCAAAGGTGCCACCTCCCCTCCCCAAACTTCTCATTCTAACACAGCCGAGACGATACAGTGCAATCAGTCTTCAACCACAAGAAAAAAAAAAAAAAAAAAAAAAATATTGGCAGGAGAACCAGAAGCATGATAAAGCACCGATGAAGAAACAAACAGTAACTCCAATTCAGCTAAGCAAACAATGCCCAGAATAAACTGCAGAAAAGAACAGCAAAACAACTGAGCACGGTGTCAAGAAAAGTTGGGGATGCTCCATCACACAAGACGCGTAAGACTAAACAACCATCTGTCAGGAGTGGCAGGCAAAGCATTCAATAAATGCACCCGCATTTACGCGGCAGCAGTGTCAGGGAGCGGATAAAACGACCTTAGGAGGCTTTCCTCAAACCTTAACATTTTAACGCAGGGCTGAGGCGCATCTCCTAGGCGGAGGGAGCACGAGACAGAGACAAGACAAAGAACAGCGACCGGCTGCGTTACAGCAGCTGCTTCTGCGCACAGCGGCACACAGCACGTATTCCAAACTAATCCACAAAACGCTCCTCCAGGCCGAAGTCGAGGGCTTTGGGGAATGCAGCGCCCTGGAGACACCCCTCTATTGCAGTGCTTGATCCGGGGGACTGCCTGACCCACAGGGTGCTGCAAGCCTTGGCTCTGCAGGACAAGAAACCCAGCACAAACCAGAAACACGACCCTCAGGCACGTGCCCTCGGTGCAAAAACGAAACCCTGAGGTGCCCGTTCCCGGGCGGTAGGATTTACGCGGTTACTGCAGCAGGACCCCAGGGCCGAGAGGGTTTCCTCAGTTACTTTTTGATCGTCCGTTGGTTGTTCCTGCCAGCAGGGCAGAGGCAGTGCCCGACACAGACTGGCTTTCTGTCCGACACGGGGTGCGGACTCATCGCACAAACACAGCACACTTACACAGCGTTAGCCGACGTGAGCCTTGGTCTGGGGAAGTCCTGTTTAAGTTTTGCAAGCTTGCCTCTCCCCGGTTTTGTGACCAGTTTGTCCAGACAAAAGCAATCCAGAGAAGCCAATCGGCAGAATAAATAATGTGGAAACAGGTGTAATTCCCCAACAGAACAAACCTCTAACTAACAACTGCTAACTAAGCCCCGAATCCAAGAGCTGCTCAGCGTTTTGTTGAAACTCCTAATGCTCCCCGTGTCAGAGCTAAGGATACGCTCAGTGCTTGGCAGGACTCGGGCTGCTGTGGCCGAGACAACATCTTCACGCTTTCTCTGAAGCTCTCATCCATTTTCCCCTCATCATTATTCTGAGAAACCCCTCGCTATTACTCAATTCTCAGCTGTCCAAAGGAACTCCAAGTGCCTATGCGATGTATTTGCAGGAAGAGGACTGGGAAATAACCAGTTCCTGATTAACTACACATCTAGAAAAAGCCACTGGCTTCAGATTGATGTGATCCACACTGCGGAGTCCTAGAGTATTTCACAGTGTAAACAGCAGAGATCTGTAGAGGTCTAGATTTGAAAGAAATGAAGAGTGACTTACTGGCTCAGAGATTTATCATCTGCAGAGAATAATACTGCAACAGTTTGGTAGGCATCGGGTCACAGTACAATAGCTTTTATACTCAGGAACAGCTTGCTTTTTCTTTTTTGAAAAAAGCCCTCCAACTCACACGTGCACATTTCCCCCCAGACAATTACATTAAAATCCTACACTTTATATGCAATTATCTCTTGCTCTCGATGCCTGAAGAGGTGGTTGCTGCTCCTCCACGCGCACCCCCCATTATAACGGTACCATGGCCAGATCAGCTCTTACAGCAGCACCATTCACGACTGACAAAGCATATTTTCTGCTGATTAAAGTAAAACTAGCTATTTACACGTGCTAGTTTGGAATCAGGAATGTTTATTTCCAAGAGGTCGGCACGTGTCCTGGTACTGAGATGATCCTTACCACTCTAGAGAGAAACGGAAGGAAGAAGCAAAGCAAGGATTCTGCATCTCAACCTTTTTGGCTTTTCAGATAAACACCATTCTCCCCTGGTAAGACTCAGAGATTCTCCAAACCCAAGGTAAAAGTGCCTCCAAGCTTAACTTCCCCCAGAACAGACGTGTAAAGCTTTCTTGAGGGCGAGCACTATTACCACGTTCAGAAGATGCCCAGGGAACCCAAGGCACAGCTGTGTGATTAACAGCAAGGTAACCAAAAGCTTCGATGGGAGGTCCTGGACTGAGGTCCTGGATTACCTACTTCAGAAAGCTCCGCATCCACTGTCCTTCACAGTGGCCACCGGTGCTCCAAAGCCAAACAAAGAAAACTGTTACTCCCCCTTGCTACCAGAGATAACCCCTCCATGATACCATGGGCTTTGGGGTTTTTTTTCCAAATCTCATAAGCCAAAAAGTTATTTGATAACAGCAGAATGGCTAAGCCCAGTGAATTTGGCAGCCTTTTCTGTAAAGGAGTAAGCTCCAGAAAAATCTCATAACTAACCCACAGGCAACACAGCGAAATTATAATCATGACATTCACCAGCCACCGATGTTCAAACACACCCTGCCCGGGAGAGGCCGCGGCTGCTTCAGCCCCGTTGCTCCAGGGCTGGCTTTGGGAGCACTTGTTTGTTTGGGGCATGCACGGCCGTTGTCAGCTGGGTGCATCGCAACGCTGGTGCGAAGGGCAGCCACACCTCAGCACCTTTGGAGGAAGCCTCCAAGAGCCAACTGATGGAACGTGCTGAGTTTTCTTTGCAACACCTCCTGTGATACCACTCAAAAAGAAATTTAAAATTTAAAAAAAAAAAATTTAAATTTAAAATTAAATTTTAAATTTTAAAATGTTTAAATCCTTTAAGTTATTTCTAGCAAGAAGAACTGAAAGAATCATCCATCTCATTATTCACTATCATCATCTGCTTGTAATGCAGCAACAATGGACAGGTACTTTAATTCTCGTTAAGGGTAGTCAACCTAGCTTTTAACAGAACACCGGCCTAAGTGCGTTCATTAAATTGACACTGAATCCTCTTTAAAAAAAACCCAACTTATTCTTAGAAGGCGTACTGCTGGAGACATTTAGTGCGCGAAGACATTTTGTGTAAGTGTGTCCTACATCATCACGCTAAGCCCAACAGTGATGCCATTTGGTTTATAATTTCTTTTTTCACGTAATTTAGGAAAATTCTATTTTCATTCCTTAGTAACAAATGTTGTATTTCTTCAAAGACGAACAGACAATGCTTCCGTTGGCACTAAAAGAATCCTCCCACAGAGTGCACATAGTGTACATTCAATTTTATTTTTATCAATGCTGAACCATAGCCAGTAGTGGTAACAAAGCCCACAGACTGTAGAAATTTGTTTGCGACTGACTCAGTAGAGTTGTGTGAAAACCACAGCGTTAATAAGGCACTCTGGTAGTTCTAGTATGTTCTGTCCCGTGGCACTCACAGACACCTATGACTTTCATACCAATTCCTGCTTTCTCCTCTGCAGCTCCATTCAGATGAAGATGAGCAGCACACAGTAGACAGCGACTGCATTTTTTTTTTTTTTTTTAATAAGCAGCCGGAATTTCTTTTAATTTTAAGAGGGCAACTTTTGTTCCTGTTAACCTTTTTGTTCCAAGAACTAACACTTCGCTACCAAGCCTACCTGCTGCACCCCAATTAGGCACGTACCAACGCACGCAAGCATTGCCGCAATCGCTCCAGGCATGCGTTGGCTCATCCCACAACAGCATGGCTGTAGTGTGTGGGTTTGCAAACTTCTCGCTGTAAAGAACAGGCTGGTCCCTGCAAGAGACACGAAAGCCTTCTCACCTTTTCTCACTTTACAGTCTTTTCTGATTAGGCATATCTAGTTATTGCCGTGGAGGTCAAGTTTAATGGAGAGCTGGAAGTTAGCCATGCAAGAAGCTATATGACAGTCTTAATGAACTTTCTCAAGAGGGCAAATCTTTCCACAGAACCACCTACCAGGCTTCTTTTGAAAGGAAAAACACATTAAAGGAAGTATTTGAATGAGAGAATGAGGCCCATAGTAGGGTCGCAATTTTATACCCCTACATAACGCAGCCATACAAGTAAGGAGGGGTTTTGTTTGTTTGTTTTCTTTTAAAAAGCTGAGGCGATAAAGGCAAACAAATACAAGTTAACCTCTCGCTTGTCTGCTACTCCCTTACTGATACAGGGAGCTCCCTTGGATTTGGGATACCCTTGGGATTTTGGATACCCAAAACCCTACCGCCCAGCATCGAGACTGTTCTCCCCAGGAGCACTGATACTTTAAAAGTTACTTTACAAGTGCATGCCCATAGCTATACGTTATATTCTTACAACAGCCTCGCACTCGATCGGCGTGCATGCACATAGTAAAGAAAAGCAACGCACGAAATAAATTATTTCACGTGCATGAAAGTTTCCTTGCTGTGTATGTACAAACCTTACCAAGACCTCACCAAATTTAAGGCTGATGAGTGATAATTATGCATCACTATACATAACTAACTTGCCAGGACTGCCCGCATCCTCTAATTTTTAAATAAGTGCTTAATTGCATGAACAGTTTTATTGCAAGCATTAAAACAGGAACTCAACATCTGCTGTACATACGGAAATTAGTTACATCCAAGTTTAGGCATTATGAATCAGCTGGAGTGACTCAAAATTGTTCCAGACTTCTCTGAGAAAGGACTCTGCAAGTTCTCCTCCCCAAACACAAGCCGAGCAAGTTCAGAGGTAAACAGCAAGTTTGACTCGTGAGTCACAAGTCACTGAAAATGCCCTCAGACCCGAACTATTTCTTGCTCTCTGAATCACATGAAACTTAAGTCAAAAATTCACTGAACACTAACAGACTTTCTAGGATACGTAGCACGCACGCATTTGTTCTTGGATGGCTTCAGAGGGAAGAGCGCTCTGACTCAGATAAATCAGTCCCATCACACCCACGTGTAACACCACAGCAATGCCACACCAGGCTGTTAATGCTTCCCATACAAACCACGTACAATTTGAATTCTGCTTTCCACCGTGTTATCTGTGCTGCCGAAATACGGCCCAACCGGGTGGGAGGAACGACACACCCCTAAATACGCACGTTGCCCTGGAAAAACCCACCGCAGGCACCTCGTACTTCAGTGCTTTAAGGTCTGCCCTGAGACAGAGGCATTTTCGGCCCTCGCTCTGCAGGAGCGTTAATGGCAAGGAAAGCCTCGAGCCTGGCCTCCTCACGGGTAACTTTGCTCTAACAGACTCAAAACTCAGATTTGACACAAGTTTAGATAATCCAGCAGCAGTCATTTGAAATGATTTATTGCTTCCTCCACTTAGTACCTGCTTGGGCCACACGAAACAGACGTCTCCACCCCTGCGGGCGATGGAGGTGGAGAGGTAACCACCCGCCCCCGACTTGTGGGTTCTGCTCCTCGAGGGCCTGGCAGGACCAATGCCCATTTACCGACGACGGCTACGTTTACCAACCTTAACGCACGCAGCTCGAGAGCGGGCTGCCGAGCCCACCATGGTGCACCAAGGTGCGCCATGAGCACTCTTTTACAAGACAAGCTTAGGGAACTTAAGAAATGCAAGATTATTTTCATAAGGCAAGATTAAAGGGACGGGGGAACCTACGGCCAACCAAACCGCATGTATGGATAAGACCAAACAAGATCACAGTGAAGATTAGGACATGGAAGTAGGATACATTCCAACTTACGCACAGTTATAAACAAATTAATAACATAAGCAAGAGACAGGAAGCCCATAAAAGCTTTAAAAAAAAAATTACATGTCGCAATACCCCGAGAATGTCCGTCTAATCAAGCCTGCGGCCAAGTTACAGTACGGAAGCTAAAACTCCCATTGAAACTGAGGTATCAGCATACAAAAATAAGCCACAATATCCAGGCACATCAAGTGAGAGAGAAAATTTGGAATTATTGTTCTGTGCTACTGCTTTATAATTATGTTGTTTCCCACTTCTTTTGTATCAGCCTTCAACTTGTCACTACAATCATATTGCAATGTCAGCGTAAGTAAAAGCACAGTGTTAAAATGAAACTAAACATTGTCACTGTCAGTTTATGGAAACCGCGCTAAAATGTCACCGCGAACAACCGTCACGGCAGCTCTGCTGCGGCCGTGCCACCGCGCCAGACAGAAACGCGATGGTGTCAGTACGGCTTACCACATCCCCGCACGGCCCAGGAGCTGACGAGCACGCCCAGCGCTCAGCCTAACAGCTTGGATTTGGGGCAGACTTTGCTTTGCACACCGCAGTAGCTGTTTTTGAAGCCTAAGTGAAGGAGCGATCGATTTGCCAGCTATGGCGTGCTGTGTTCAGCAG
>NW_009258676.1:139305-156721 GCF_000687185.1 Egretta garzetta
GACAGGCACGGCGCGGTGGCAGGCAGCCAGGGCCGCTGCTGATGGAGGGATGCAGCCCATCCCATGGGGAAGTCAAGCAGCACCATTTTACCTGATAATTCTCCCCTGAACCCAGAGAAACCCAGAGCCTGGATGGAGACACAAACAGGCCAGGAGGTGCTGGGCGAGGTGAACTCTGCGGATGGGAGAGGAGGAGCGCGGTGAGGAAGATGAGCAACGTGCACACACCCCCAGCCCTTCCCAAGGACTGGGGCTGCTCCGGCCCCATATGCCGAATGGCAGGAGACAGCCACCGGAGCAGGGGAAGGAGCAGCAAGATGTACAGGCATCCCATAATGCGTTTTCCTTCAACTTACATATAATCACACCTACAATACGGAACGGTGTACATATCAACTAATGACCGGCTATTAAGTTCACATAAAATGCACACATCTAAATTACAGCAGAGTTACATGCTTCGATGGAGTCTTTCCCCTAAAAGCCACGACACACTGGGGAACGCTCAGATGTTTGTGGCACAACGTGCAAATAATGTCGTTTTGCTCAGGAATAACCTTAAATCTTTTAGGTAACATGATCTGAAGAATTATTCCCCGTTCACTTCTTAAGGGACACAAAAACCATCCTTTGCTTATACGAGCATTAAGAAAAAAAAAGAAAAAAAAAAAAAGAGAGAGAGGCACAGAATTCACTAGAATATTCATCATTTCCAACCTTAAACCCACAGCGTACAAACAGACGAATCCAGCAAGTCAGAGAGCAAAGCCAATTTAATCTGTGGCTCCCCTGAGGTAAATGTAGTTCACAGTCCTGCCCCCACCCCAACCTCAGCCATAATCCCTGCTTCCTGGAGGTAAGAAAGCACTGGAGTGAGGAAAATTCTGCAGCAGGATATAATGATCCAAAATGACAGGGACAATAATGACAATGAATTTCATGTCTCCCAGTCATGAGCTGGGGATGCTTGACTGGGCTGACTTACACAATTAAATTGTTACAGGTACAGCAGGAGATGCAGTTATCATCTGCATGCTTTTGGGAAGGATGCCTCCAGCAAAAGGAAGAAGAGCGCGCCGGATGCAGGGTCCCTTTTGTTCGGAGCACACGGCCGCTCCTGCAGGGACACTCGTGCGGCTGCACCCTTTGACAGCGGCAAAACTGGGTTAAAGATGCAAGCCATTTTGGGCTATTGATTTTATCCCTTTTGAAAACGGCATAAAGGCTCTGACGGATACAGCACGGCGCCGCTCGAGAAGCGCCACAAGCAAGCAGAGCCCCAACGGGTTTGGTCAGGGAATTGGGAAGCACCCTCTAGAGCAGATCCCCACCACTGCTCATACTAACGCCAGCAAGGGAAAAACCCGGTCGCTTCTGTAGGTGCAGCTGGAGACTGGCATTTCATTTTGCAGGCATTCCACTAGAGGCAGCCAGTATTACCTTTACAAGCCCTCTCGTAGCAGGCTGCCGGTTCTCTTCAGGATTTCGCATACAACTCTATTATACAGAACACGGGGCAAAATGGATTTGAAAGCAGCAGGATATGGAGAATACGCGCAGTATTTTCCAGGTTATGCCTACCGTTAGTGTGCCTGCAAGGCTTCTTTCATTCACCCAGCTTCAATTTTGAAATACCAAGAAATATGGTTAGCCGTGTATTTCACCTATAGAAAGTCTTTTTAGTGACAAACTGTCACAGAGTTTTTATATCCAGGGAAGGAAAAAACAAAAAAAGTCATACAGTTGTCTGCATCCGTAACAGGGTAATACCCCTATTACAGCTCAACATTCTCAAAATATTCATTTGTCAAATATGAATCATAAAGCTATAACGTTTCATAATTCAGGACACACTCAAATACTAGGAAAAATAGCTACAAGAACCTAAATAAAAAAAAAGCATTTATTCCATTTTTGACAGCTTAATGAATGCCCTACTCTTTTGCATTGATTTTTGTGTGTGTGTGTGTGTCTGTGCGCGTGCATGTGTGCCTGGGAAGGATTTCTCATGGGGTTTGCTGTAAACAAGGAAAGCTAAATCCTCTGCCAAAGCTTCTTTTTCTACCTTTAAATAACCTCCATATTAAATATTTCAGGAGCTAACATATCCAAAAATACTGAGAACGCAAAAAAATAAAGAACAATTACTTACATGGCAGCAAGTATACTGGAGATTTGTAGAACAAGACATTAAACGATCAAATACCTTGATGTGGCAAAACAGGCACAGAAGCAGTAATATGTTAATTCCTGCTTTCAGAAAATAGCAGTAAATTCAAAGAGCAGCGACAACAAAGCCCTAAAAATCTTAAATTCATGACCGATTCCAGAACGCAAATTTTCCTTACACACCTAAAGGCTCATCTTGCAAGGCAAAATGTTAACAAAAAGTCTGCAAGCACCTAGAGACAGAAAAATAATACATCTTAAAAAGAACTGTGCCACTTAGAATTTCTAAACACTTTAAATTGAAATACTCTGGCCAGTTGGATCTCTGCTTTAATGTTTTTCCTGGTTCTTAACATAATGAACTATGTATAATTTAAATGGAGATTAATTCTTCCATTTAAAGTGCTTTAAAATAATTCTGCCTATGATCTTGAGATCTCAGCCCAGCTCCTCCACAGTGCCTCTCCTCCAGTTTTCCTTGAGCTACATAAGTGGAACTGACAGATCACTGCTCAGATAGCAGCCACGTTCTTCCCCCAAAATGTTGCCTTTTTGCTATTCAGGAGTATCCTAATACCAACAAATGCTAAATGAAGTCTGACATGTACCCCTAAGAAACAAACTTGTAAGTTGTGGCTTCAAAGAAGACCTTGAATAAATAGGACACGTTGTGTACACCCAGGCTAACATCCAACATATGCTTTAGTTTCCCGATGCTGAGACAGAGCAAGAATAGCCTCTGGTCAAGTCTGTGATTTGCTGTTGCTGGTACTTCCAACATTTATAATGTACCATTTTTTTTTTTTTTTTGCCTGTATAAACAATTTTAAAAAAATGTAATTAAGAGGAGCACAGCACCATTTCAGAACACAGCACAGCCATGAATAATGGATTATTTGGCACGCCACTAGTTTGATCAACAGTAACAAACCAAACCCAAGAGCATTCCTCATCTTTCCTTGCAAAAGAACATTGCCACCAGTAAGTCATAACTGGAGAGGTGGTTTGATCAAATAAAGAAGTAACCTACAGAACGGATGTTTTTAATTCTTCCCTTTGGTGGTGGTGGTGGTGAACACGCCAAACAGCGAGCTGCGGCTGGTAGGGGCTATTGGCAGCTACGGATACGAAGAAAGTACGACAGAGACAGGGGTAGAGGACAGCCAGAAAACAAGATAAAACTACATTTAACTGCACGTACAGAATCAGGAGAGACATGCCATTCTTAAAAGGCAAATTTATTTATTCGTTATTTAGGGAAGACAGAGAAGGGATGGACAGAGAAGATAAAGATATGACCTACTTTAAGACATACATACAATGTCTACATATACTTTTGCCATTATTTAATGCTCTATTTTATGACTAATCCTTCTGAAACAACTAAAAGGAATTTAATTCAAGCTTATCACCCCCTTCTCTACTTTAAGTTCAATTCCCTTTCCCTTTTGTCCTCCCTTGCTCCGGATTTAGGGCAGGAAAGTATACCATTAAAATCCAAGTACAATAATTTACAAGATCTAAAGCATGTTCACCGAAACATTGTGACTTAAAACAAGTTTACTGTGGGCAGGACACAGGTTAATTGGTCACGACGTGTTACAACACAGCAGGAGCCCACCTACACCATGGGCCAGAGGCTGACCTACAGCGGAGTCGCTACACACAAAACTTAATTCTGGGATGTGGCATGCTAAGACCTGATTTAACATCGGAGTTGGAAAGTTTTTATTCTGGATTAGGTGCAGGCTCAAAGCACCCAAATGTATATTACGAACTCACAAACTTTAGTCCTTCAGAACCACTTTATTCTTCTCGGAAATTAAGGTTTGGTGAAGCTTTGGGAGGTTTTAAATTTTTTTTCACTGCAAGACACCATTTCTTTAAATTCTGCATAAAAATGTGGGTAACTAAGCTGTGGTCTTGTAAGTAAAGCAAAAGGCGGCCAGATACATCAGCATGAGCAAGTAGTTTCACTGGCAGCAAAAGTTCAGGTCCTTTTTTGATCCCTCTCACCAAATGACTCCGAGAGTCCTGCTAGCATCGCAGCTGCTCCTCTGAAGAGCTGTTAAGAGTCTCTGCCAGCGACCTGGTTTTATGAAACTCGTATGCACAGAGAGATGGCACAGTCCTCTCTGTCCACCAAACTGCTCGTCAGCATTCAGTGCTTCTCCTTTTTTCCTATTCAACACTCTTTGTTTCCAACATGCAGAGCGCGGGTTTGTTTCCCAGGGCCTGGGAAGGCGCCGCCGCCGTCAGCGACACCTCTCAGTCACTCACAGAGTTCCGTGCTGTAGTTCTGCACAGATGGACTGCATGGTATCTCGGCGCTGAACTTTCACTTACTGCAACACTGTTTAAAATGATTATTCGTCCAAGAAACTTGAAGACTAATTTTAAGCCTATCTTGTAAAAGTGTATCTTTAGAATGCTGGAGCAGTAAATAGCTGTGATACATCCAAACTATCTATTTAATCTGAGAAAACCTTCAATAGATTATAAATAGATTTCAAGCTATAGTGCTCTTATGAGAAGTGTAATTACAGTTAAGAGAACCACTTCGTTCTTCTTGCATGCTCCTGGGATCCCGTAAAACAGTCTAAGGGATAGCTTATGATAATGGAAAAATAAATCCGAGTTACTTCTATGTATGCTATTTACAGCAGCTCTTGTTACAGTATACAAAAGATACCACATAATCCCACAACAAATTTTGCTTCTAAATAACCTCTTATTTCCTCTAGACCTTAAAAAGAAGACAGAGAAGATGCAGTCTCCATCAGAGATAAATGATGGACTTAATTTTTACTTGAATCTCACCCCGCTCCCAAATAAGAACCTACACATATATATTCCTGCACAAATAGATAATTTTTTTTTTTCATTCTGCTGGGCTCTGTATGAGACAACTTGCAATTATCAACACACGCTTTTGCCAGAAGCCTCATAAATACTACCCGAGTCCAGTGTGCTTTGAGAGTCCCTCCTACTTCTTCCCAGTACAAAAGCCCCTATTGATAAGCTGATGAATAGTGTAAATGCAGTTCTAAAAAGGGAAAAGAGCTACCTTTATAATCAATTTTGTGTGAAGACCTTTCTGGCTGCCAAAAGGTCAGAAACTACATCTTCAGGTAAAAACCAACTAGAACCGTACCATGACTGAAGTAAATCAGTACCTAAGCTATTTATTCCTTGGAGGGCTCCTCCAGGCCTGCAAGGAATCTATGGCTTTTTGCCCTACCCTGAGCACATGTGGCATTTTGATATTACCTGGCTGACCCCATCACCAAGAAAGTTTTACCAAAACTTTCTGTCTTGGAGGGGAAGTAGAAAACGACTGGGGAAGGGGGAGTACCAATCTAACTAAAACCACACCCTGGAACAGCGTAGAATTCTGATGCAAAACAAAAATATTCAACAAAGTAAGTATCCTGGTATTCAAACCTCAGCAATGAACATTCTAGCATTTTGGATTTGTGCAAGTTCAGTATTTTTTAAATACCGAAGTTCTGACAGTTTGGGGAGGTAAGCTGCATGACATTGCGAAGTACTGAGATACAGCAGTTCGGATAAAGCTCAAGACACATGTACATCAACACAAACGCTAATATTGGGACAAGCAAAGTTTCTGGGTAGTCATTTGTCAAGTAAACCAACTAAACCTTCACCGATTTTGTCTCAGATTGCCTTGTGCATGTGAAGGGACAGAGAGCGAGCTAAGAAATTCTTTGCTTAGAAGATCCCCTGTGGCACCCGTGGCTGTAGAGCCATGCCAGGGACTTCTACCAGACTTATGTCAGGAACAAGGCAAAGAGGCTTACCCATTCTTACACTACAAACAAGACTGGCACTCCTTCCAAACGTGAATACACACGAACAGTTTCGAATTGTTATTTCTGGACAGCTACAATGAGTTCTATTAAATCATCGTTCAATTTTGAATGAACATCGGAAGATTTGCAGAAAGCATCTTCACATTCTCCCACTCAGACACTGACTTTGTGTAAGTGTTATGCACAAACATACCTAAAACTAGCTGATGCAGTAGATTAAATAACTCGGGCTGGAGGCATTTTTCCCTCTCATGAATTTATAACCCTTTATTTAAAGGGGTTTTAACAGAAACCATTCATGTCTTATAGCAATCTCTCGTATTTGATTATAATTACAATAAATGCTGTCTTTGCAGAGCAACCAATTTTACTGGCAATACGAGAATTAACTGATCCAGGTCTCATCCAACCCAGCGCAAGAACCACAACCAGCAGCCAGCTCACCCAGATAGGTCTGAAGTTATTTTGCACAGTGAAAGTGCTACAGCAAACCACTGAGCATTACTGGACTGATCGCACTTTCTTGACTCACGATACCTCAGAAGAAGTGTTCAGTCCAAGATGTGTATAGCAAAATCAGGCACAGCTGGGAAGTTGTAGGGACTCACCAGAACACCAGAATGTTTTCACCAATAAAACTAATTATATCATCTCTCACATCCAGTAGGTTACTGTTGTGAAAAAAACCATAATTTATCTACCAATTTAATGCTTAGGATGCCAGCTGAATCCTTCAAGTTGTTGTTCTTCCCTTTAGAAAGTCAATGTACGTGATCTACAGTTCCACACTTGCGTTCCCACCCACACCACAGCACAACGTAACAACGAAAGCACAGGAAGGCGACATACCGTCATAGTAGACAATAGCTCCAACAAGCTCGTCTTTGCGTAGCATTGGGAAGAGCTCCAAGGCTCTTGACTTGCTAAGGACATAACTACTTTTCAGACATTGACTTCCAGCCACAAGATCATATAGTTTTATTCCAAACCAGTAGTATGGCAACTGCCACCATCTGCAGGAAAAAAAAATTCCCCATGAAGTGAAATTTAAAAAAGACATTAAAAGTGCATGCACACAGTGTTATTGTAGTACAGAACATGTTAAATAGCACAGTGTGTTGTATACCAGTTTTACTTTGTACCATCACACAAATTCATGGTATCACAACATAATGTAAATATGCAAGAACTTGCATGTTGTTCACTGCTGCTTTCAACTGATCTACTCGCTGCAGTTAAGTCAAGCAGGTTCAAGGCTTTATTTCTTCTAGAATTAGGATCACAAATTGGCTTTTTGTACTTCAGTGTAAGGTGAGATACTAAAGCTATGGGTTGAGGGAAGAACCAGCCTGTACGTGCAAGCTGAAAGGGTTCCTCGAATGCACATCTTGACTAATGCCTCCTGCACAAACCGGATCAAATAAACACAGCTGACCCTGGCGTAGATGAGCTCCAGCTGTCACAAGCCCCTTCTACTAAAGGCAGGAATAAAGCCATAAATTAAGATAACGCAGCAAAACCTCACCGCTCTAAGTAGCCTGTTACAGGAACTGCTCTTACAGATCTAAAAACCTCACCCAAATCACTTGGAGTCTCTTTTCTCATACGAGAAGCAAACTGTTCTCTCAATACCAAACTGTCATGTGCTGCGGAAGGCAGACGCACCCAACTCCTGCACCGAACACCGGTGGTGGTAAGGACTAAAGAGCACGTTGCTAAGAACACTATGACAGCATGTGTCGAAGACAAGGATGCACTGGAAAGAATAGCAAGTAACATCCTGGGAACGAGAGTTCATTCCAGCTGCAGACTCCCCTTCTCTCCCCCACAGGGGTGGTAGAAATGATCTGAAAAGCTGAAGTCCGAGATGTGCTCCCAGACAGCGGCGATAGCTGTTGGTGCCATAAGAGAATTTCATGCTTCTACAATACGGCAACATCTCACCTCCTGGAGGACAAAGCTTGTGACAGGTTTAAAGACCTGCTTGCAAAGAGGCACCTGGAAACTTCTCCAGGGAAATAGCTTGCTTGTCAAAAGCAATGGTAAAGGAGAGATATTATAGCAGAGCTTACTTGTAAACAGGCAGCATTATCGGCAGAGGAGCTGATAGGTGAGGAGCAATTTCAAGCAGATTTGCACGCTCCTCAAGCGCTTCTTTCACCATCTTGTACTGAAAAATAGAAGTGTACATGTGAATCCCACATTACTCAGTTTTGTCTCCACGTGCAACATTTAATAAGAAACTGTTTATCAATGCAAATAGCTCACATCATTTTTACTGTTCTTTCAAAAACACACAGGGGTTTGCTGAAAAAAAAAAATAAATCAGAAGTTAAGAAGTTAAGGAAAATGTTTCCCAAGAAATTAAGTTTCACTAGTTCCATTTTGGTATCTTGGCAGGTCAGTTGAATAATTTTTTGTTTGAATGTAAAGCGCAATAAGCCATGTTACTCCGAACTGCAGGCAGGAGGCACTTCAGGAGGGTTAGAACTCATCCCACGGCACAGCTTCTGTGCCGAGTCCCACAATTAAATCCCACACTAACTCCGAGTTGCAAATGCAGAAGTGTTCTCCAAATCAACCAATATGAGTCAATATGAAGTCGTTCTTTGGCAAAAAAGGAAGTTGATTTCTATGACTGGGTAACTGCATGCTTTACATATTTTTTTCCCTGAGAAATCACCATCTCTGTAGCAGTATTCTAACCACTAAACCACACTTTAAGTTAGAGAGGTTTCAATGGGAAGACAAATCAATTTCCCAAAACAAGAACATCAGGCTTCCACCAGAACAAGAATACATAAAAGGTTTTATACATAATCACTCATTTATCTTTATATATAATCATCCATTTGCCACATTTTCTTTCCCCACTCTGAACTAAACAGGACAATCACTCACTCCCCCAGATTCTGATCATGACAGGTAGGAAGCTCTTTTTATTCCAAAGTCAGCCCGGTCTCTGCCTTCCCTCCCCAAAAGATACATGGTCTACAAGGCATGGCAATTAGATTGCCCGCAAGAGAATTTAGCAAAAGGCAGCAGCACTGATTTCCCTAGTCTGGAAAGCTCAGCTGGAGAAGACACTTTCTACGTACAGTGGCTGAGGAACTCAACAGTCAAGTATTGAAAAAATAAGAAGGAGCCTTGGATATAATTGGGCTAGGGGAAGTGTCTACTAGCAATTTTTGCTTAACAACCAGCATAAACAATTACCTGCTCAAAATCCAACTTCATGATGGCCTTCTGAAGATATCTCACTCCACCATGGATCAATTTAGTACTCCTGCTGCTGGTCCCTGATGAGAAATCATCTCTTTCTAGAAGGGCTGTTTTTAGTCCTGTGTTACCAGAAAACCAAATTAACTTCTTAAATTACACAATTTGTATGTAATTCATTAAAGACACTTCTCTAGGGTAGAGACAATCACAAGAAAAATTACTCTGTACATGGATAAATTTGTATTCAAAGTGTAGTGCACTGTCTATATTGTAATGAAAAATTTTAGCCTCCTTCCTAAGGGAAAAGTCAAAACAGAACTTAAACAGAAGCACATTAAAACCTGGATATTTCACAATAGAAAGGCATTACAGTACATTATAGGGGCCATGCTCCCTCAAGCAAATTATAGTTCGTATTCACGGCAGGAACAGAATATTTTCATGAATACTTTTAACTCTTTGCAGCAGAGAGCTCTAAACCTATCACACGAACAATTTAAGCAGGATATCAGAGAGGCAAACCACTAGCATCTTTGTCTGGTTACTTACAGCCTACTTAAGAGGTGTCCAAAACCAGAGGAGAGCCAGCCATGGGCATGCCCACTGCTCAGGGAGGCTCACTGCCGAACACGATGTACACACATATCTAATTCTGCCATATACATTAAATTGTTTCATAACTGAGGCTTAATACAAAGTATAGTAGCTTACCTAGGAAGCGTAGCAAAGGGAACAAGTTTGTTCACCTAGAGCTGCCAACGCAGACACTACAGTGTTCATACAGCACAGAGACACCCTCCTTCGACGCATTACATACGCAAAGGGCACGCGCACAAAACAGTCACTACAAGATACTACTAAGTATTTCCAAAAGACATTTACTCAAAATGGCTCATATATGTTCCCTGACGCCGGCCAGCCCTGACAGTCTGACTAGCTCAAGGAAGGGACAACCACACGGCTCACAGACGGTCACGCAGACCCGGAACACGACGTGCTCTACGATGAGCGTTGTAAAGCTCATCCCAACAAACACTTGGAAGGAGGTCGGCACGTTTGTTGCACAAGTAGTGTTGCCAGTTACCCTGAAGGCCAGGAAAAGGCCTTCCACGGGTGAAGGCACACCGCTTCGTATGGAAGTCGCTATGAAACCATATACCCCAATGCTGCCTACACTACACCCTTGTACGAGGGAAGTGCCAGCACCTTTGTGGTCTGGGTCGGCATTATGTGATGGAAGTTAGGTGAAAGCAAAAGTTGCAGGGAACAGATGATTAACAGATGCCTTTTTATGCTAAGAGACAGGCAACGGCCTGGCCACATCCTTTGGTACAGACCTACAAGACAGCCACCACTGACTTCCAACATCCAGCACAAGTGAACCCAACCAAGATAAGCACCACAGGACAAGCACATGGCAATCTTTCACTTATAAAACATACGTGGAAGGACGATCTGTGTTACAGAAGTTAGCACAACAGACCCCCTCCATCACTGGCAGGATTTTGAAGTTTGGCAGGCAAGGCAAAAAGTGAATTAAATTCAGTGACATTGCTACCAAACCCAAGAGCAACAGCATGACGGTGCGTAGCTGAGGAGGGGAGCATCATCTGCATCCCAAGTTATCCCTTGGGTCTTTCCTTCACCCTCTTTGAGGGGTGCTTCATGTTATCGGCTGGTGAACATATATTTTAACATCTGTTGGTCTCCCAAAACTTTTAAGTCCTTAAAAAAATCTAATTATTATTGGTAACTTCCAAAGATCAGAGTAATTTATTTTTGTCAAATGTGACTGGAGATTAATGGATACAATCAGAAATAATATGGTGAAGATATATCAAACACATGAAAAGCAAAATTTGTTGTTAAGTGAAGCAAGCATAATAAAAGAGCAAGTTCCATCAATGAACAGCAACAATACACAATTCATTAACCAAATGCCTAGGAATATTTCACACTTCAGAAATCTACTGATATAATCAGAGGATCTAGTAAAGGGATAAACACAGATTACCTATAATCATTTCTGTGTGCTTTACAACTGCATTTTCTACCACAACATAGCAGAGGCAGAAGTGAAAAGATCCCAAGTTATCTTTAACAATACATGAAAAAAATATTAATAACCAGATTTGAGTTTGTGTGTATCTACCAGTGGTGCAGACCTTACTGCTTTATCTGTTTCAAAATTATCACACCACCCGGACAAGTATTTACCAAACAAAACTACAAAACGCTCCTGGAGTCAGGTTTTGCCTCTTATTTCTGAGGTATATCTATGGGTTAAGGAACCTGAAGAATTTTATGGCTATCTGCTATGTTTTACACCATTTAGTTTTTTCCATTTTAGTTCCAAAACCTGAAACAAGGTCTACGAACATAGAAACTAAGGCAGATTGGTTCTCTCCCCCATGGGCTGATTGTACTGAAAACAACTGAGGAAACATATTCCAAGACAAGCTTTTCTCACAAATCTTTTACATAGCTTTTTGGATAAAAATATGGTATTCTGGGGGAATACAGCATTTTAATAGAACAGGAGTTGATGCTTCAGCTTCTCCTGCAGAAACAGTACCCATGCGTTCTCATCTCTGTATCTGAAGATCTATTTTCAGTAGGCTCATAAAATGACTTCTTCTCTTTGAGAGCTGTCAAATTGGAGTGAACCTGCTGGCCAATTTCAAAGTTACTGTGTGAGGTGGGTGATGCAGACAGAGCGGGCATTAGCATCCTGCTTTTTCACCCCCTGAGCAGAGCTTTTCACGTGTCTGACCGGCCGCATGAGCTATTGGGCAACATCTGCACATCTACTGGGCAACAACTGTCTGTCACCATACATGTTCTAATCCTCCTGCAAAAGTTGGGTAGAAGGCATTAGCCTCATTTTACCCTGAGCTTTCCCTTAAGCTAAGGCTATGCATAAACTTAACATCAATTCTGCTGCTTCTAGTAGCTTCTTAAACCAGTTACGCAGCTAAACACCCGGAAGAGGACAAATGGGAGCACAGATCTACTGCATGGACCTTCAGACTCAATGGCGCTAGTGCCTTTCATTGCAAATCCACAGAGACATCTCCAAACCTGCAGTACACTGAGCAGCTAGAAGGAATTAGCAGGAGTTGTAGATATCTCGTGTTATAAGAAATAGGAGCTGGACAGCCAATGCGCCTCATCTAGAATTCGTGCTCGGCCCTTTCAAAATAGTTACGAGGAGTGCCGTGCAAGCCTTGTTTTTGTCTTTGCTGCAGATATTCTCCTGCCCAAACAAGTGAAATGTGACTACAGGTAAACCCACTAACTAAGGTGCAACGGAGAATGAGAAGTCCATCTAAGAGCACCCAGCAAAAAGGTTTGTCAGACAACTGCATACAAGCACCTAGACAACGATGACTCTGCTGAAACAACAAAACGCAGCGACGTTTTTTCTTCAAGTTCATTTTAGCTTCTGAGAACAGAAGGAAGTTTTATAACCAGGCATTCAGAGTACACCTTTTCCATCTTCAAGTACTTTTGAAAAATTAATCTGGTAAATTTATTATAAACCATGTAATCCAAGAATAAGAATGCAATTACATTTTCAAGCCTTACCTCTAGTGACTGCATCTAAAGCACAGCCACAGCCTGTTGCTCCTCCGCCTATAACAAGGACATCAAATTCACCTGTGGTTTGCAGCGCCAAGATTTGTTGTTCTCTTGTGGGGAAATGGTTCTTTATTGGAACAGTCACAGCTTCTGCAGCTTGAACATGCACAAAGGGACCCTACAAAGATTAAAAACAACACATGAGGATCTGTATTTATTGTGTATACACACACATATGTGCACACGTATACACACACAACCCAAGCATGGTGTTTTCCATAACCATAAAGGTAAACTCAAATATTCCCAGTCACTTGTATTGAAATATTGTATTGAAACTTTATGGAGCAACAAATAGTACTAAAACTATAAAGGGTTAGCACACATTTACTTCATCTTGCCTACTTCAATACAGTGACGTACTCGCATGCTACTTCCTATATTAATTATTTCTAGGAATACTCTTCTGCTTTGTCCCTCATTCTGCCCCAAACTAACCCGTGAATTTCTCTCGCCATTATTTTTTAAGACCCAAAGGACCCATCTTTTCCACAACAGAGTAACCACCTGTACGTAAGTGCACCTGGCAGACAAGGCACCTGCATTTACAATATAGGAAGGGTGGCTGAGGTACTGGCCACCGAGCCAGAACGTCCTAGCTTGGCAGCAGACCCCCAACACAACCTTGAGGACATCACTTGAGCCAGGTCTTTCAGAAGTCACCAGATTTTGGTGTTCTGAATGTTGTTTGATTGAGAGGACTGCTTTTATTGGTACCTAGCACTTCCAAAGGAACTGTTTTAACCCCTACTGATTTGAAATATGTGTGTGGGAACAAATAGAGGCCTACACTATGCAGATAAGGAGACCAGGGCAGAGGAACTACTTGGCTGATTCAGAGTGGATCAAAATAAACAAAAGGGAAATTAACAACTAACGTCTTCAGAGTTTCCCAAAAATCATAAACACTTTCAACATAAGAAAAACCTGTTTAAATCCTATAGTCTAAGGTGTGAGCATAAACCAGTCTTTAGTCCAACTGGCAGACTTAACTGATGTAAAAAAGCTTGTGTCCAGATCTCCTAGACAGGGAAGAGTGAACTAATACAAATTCCAGTGACAAAACCCAAAATACGACTTTCTTACCCTCCTCTAGAACGATTCGCCTAATCTCTTTCCATCCACTGCTTGCAACGTGCAAGGAAGCTCTCTCATTTAAGTTTTTATTTCCAAGCACTCCTTGAACAAACCGAACCAGGCAAGTCGTTCAGTTATTTCTATAGCTTTACTGCTCATTGCACTGTTGACCATGAACTACAGCTGCCACAGAAGGACCTCCTAAGCCCCGTCTCAGGCTGCAAACACACCATCGCAAGCACCGTGCGCCCTGCCTCGGTGTTTTATGGCTGCTCAACCCACACGCCCAGTTCCCCAGACAGACGCTCCTAGAGCACGGTGGTTATGAAAAGCTCTCCGCTAATACGAGCTACCTCCAGGTTTTAGGAACCGCAGCCGCTTCCCCCGGCGCTTGCGACGGGGAAGGAACATAGGAGGACAGCTCGACTGACAAAAGGTAGCTCCGCCGCTTGCCACCGCCTGCTCCCAGGCGCAGCTGAGCGGGTGCCCGTGGCTCGCTAGCCAAGGCGCAGCTCCTCTTCAGCGGGCGATTCGCTGGTTGTCATAGCGCTCTGCGAGCAGACCTCGCGGGCCAACGGTAAAAGCGATTCTTGCAACACCTCCACTGCAAATTAACAGCCAATCCTGCCACGCACGAGAAGCCTGAACTCGGATTACATGCTGCATACATCCTAAATATTTTTGTTCAAAACTATTTGCTCATTCATCAGCAGTATGATGAGTGAAATACATTATTCCTCAATTTTCCCATCACTGCTATAAAAACGAAAACAAATTCTAATAACTAGTAGCCACATCTAAAGGAAGTGCATATTCAAAAGATAATTAATGATCAAGTCCATCCTGTAATCGTGGATTATACCGACTATAATGCAAGTAGCTCATGCAAATTACTTGGGACAGCAGCAACCGCTTTCATTGCACGTGCGTTCGAATTCAACCAGTGAGGGAAGCTGGACTAGAGAAAGAGCACTTCACTTTATCTTAAGGTCTGGTATTTTCCCAGAAATAAAGTGAAAACTGAGATTTAAACCCACCAAAATTTGGCAAAACTAAGATTTAAACCCACCAAAATTTGGCAAAACTAAGATTTAAACCCACCAAAATTTGGCAAAACTAAGATTTAAACCCACCAAAATTTGGCAAAACTAAGATTTAAACCCACCAAAATTTGACAAATCGTGACTCGAGCTATAGCGCTGGCACTGATTTTTCCCAGGCACGGTGCTTGCTGTTTCCGCTGGGGTCACCTCCAGCCCGGCCAGCCCCAGACCCCGGCCCAGCGAGGTGCTTAGGCAGGGGCTCACCTCCAGGTGCATGAGCAGCCGCATTAAGCACTCGACTGACTGTGGCCCAGGCTTAGTCACCAGCTATAAACACACAGTAATGAAAGGTCTCCAAATTAGAAGCTTGTTTAAACCCACCACAACCCCCAGACAGACACAGGTTCTGCCAGCCCCGGGAGTTAAGAGACCCACGCAGACAGCGGAGGGGTTGAGTCAAAGTGAAGCAGATGGGTCGATCTCGATGAGCCTCCCAGTTACAGCCTCCCCGCGCCCTCGTGTGCTTACACACCAACACATGGCAGCCGGCAAAGATCACCAGATGAGGTACAAAGTTTTGGCACTTCAAAGAAATCCAGCTTCCACGTTATTCTGCTGACCAATGAGTTCTGTACATTCCCACCTACTCTTGCCTCGCTCTCTCCCCAGCCTACTCGTCTCTAGCAGTGCTGAAAACTTTCATATCCCCCAAAGTATGGTAGAAACTTTGATATCCCTAAAGTATGGTACATTGGTCCAGTTCCAGAACATGTTTTCCAGGGAGAGGGAAATGTTTTCCCCACAGGTTTGCTGTGACCCCTCCGAACACCACCAGCAGCGGCTCTGCACAGCTTCCCCACC
Organism: Egretta garzetta; assembly: GCF_000687185.1. Classification (NCBI taxonomy): domain Eukaryota; kingdom Metazoa; phylum Chordata; class Aves; order Pelecaniformes; family Ardeidae; genus Egretta; species Egretta garzetta. The sequence goes on from NW_009258676.1 coordinate 155,153, forward strand.
CGAAAAGGGAGGGGGAAGCAGCGCATGAAAGGCTTTTCCCCTTGGATACCTGAAAACTGCAACAACGCTACAGCTTTCTGGGTTGTGTGGCAAGTCTGGCTTCCTCCACCGCCTCTGTTTTTTCCTCGGTAAGCTGTTGCATTAGCACTGCTGGATCATTGGAGAGCGTACAGACAGACAGCCGATGCCAATTTCCTCACCTCCCGAAATATCACCCTGCCACTTGGAGACAACGGTGGCAAGAAGGAAATTGGGACGATCAAAACGACCCTGGCTTAGTCTTGCCTGTGTTTTGGTTGACCAAATTCAGCCACATATGTTCAACTTCCCTAAGGTTTAAAAAAGTGAAAATCCCCATCTCAAGATTGGCTCTGCACTGGGTTTCCAGACACGCCTTCTTCCGCAGAAGAACCGACTGTTTTCAAACTTCAGGAATGCAAGAGAACACAAGAATGACAAAATTCGGAGTTCTAGAAGCACTAGCATCGTTCGGGTTTGACCGTATTTTTTGTTTTTAAACACACTGTTCACAACAAATGGCTTACGGTACAACACAGGCCAGAGTCGCAAGCAGATAGCCACTGGTGTAGCAAGAACAGAGAGATTAGCACGGCAATAGAAGCAAAGTGATTAGCGCACTAGGAATTGATATAGATATGATTCATCTTGCTGTCAATTAACTGCGAGAGTGAAGAAAAGCTGCATACAGGGATTCCATCTGCAATAACGTGATTAGTTTGGCAGTGAACAAGTATGTTTACTGAAATAAGCAATTGCTGTTTATATCTACAACTTCTCAGGCAAGAGTTCCTTGAATGGTTTTGATTACACTCTTAGGGAGAAGAAATTCAGTTTGGCAGTTTGAATTCAATCATGAAGTTATAAAGTGATCTAGTAATCCATAAGCAAGCATTCTTGTTAATGTGCTAATGTAAATCTCCGGGTAGGTTTATTAATTAAGAGCCCCCAAAGCAGGCCCCGGCGCGTTATCGTGTTATCACACTCTGGATTCACCTTGATGGGCAGCTCCTGCTGACCAGCACTGTCCTGCCCAGGGGGCTCCGTTCGGCAAAGACAGCAAGCTCTTCCAACTCCAGAACAAAGCAGTGCTTTTTCCCTTCATGATTACGGGGGGGCAGGGGAGGGAGACCTCAGCAATCTTCAGTTTAGACTTGGCGCATCAAAGAATACCCACATCATAGCCCACTCGGCTTCATGCATTCAAATAAAGGCACAAAAAGCAAGAATGCAGCAATTCAGTCAGCGCCTGCAAGAAGCAGGAGAAACTGGTTTCTCTGTCACCATTAGCGTTAGGAGGATGCATCGCCTTTGCCATTCAGGCGTCGGAATATCTGAGGCCCAATCAATCAATTATGGACGTAGCCTGTGTATTTTATGTCTCAGAGGGGTCCAGCTTCATCTCAGATGTGATTCTTCTTTTCAGGAGCTCGTGACTGGTAGTCAATGTAGCACACATGGACTTGAGAGTTTCCATACGCTTTAAGAAGAAACTCGTTTACAGCGGTAGCACTGAAAAAAGCGTGAAGTCTACACACACTTTGGCTGTAC
>NW_009258676.1:156754-157182 GCF_000687185.1 Egretta garzetta
TCAGGAGGGCCTAGTTTCTTCAGACCTCTGCACTCCTGCTGTGAAGAGTTCCCCAACTGTTTCCTTTCCTCTGGAGAAGGGTCTTTCTTTTTAATCTACCCAGAAGCCTCCTTCTCAGCCTTACGCATGTGCCCTCAACAGCCTAAGTCAGTAAGGCGGCACAGAAAGCTCAACCAGCTTCCTTACGGGTAACGGTTATTCAAGATGAAAGAACCACTCCTGTGTGTTTACTGGAAGAGGTTTTGCTTGAATTAGTGTCATCCCTACTTACTCCCTTACCCACAGCATTAAGCTAACCCAGCTTATTAATTCAGTGAATATCCCAGTGATCAGGTTATGAAACAAGACACCGAAGTGCAATATTCATCTATCAGCTTATGAGTTAAATTCAACAACAGTTCTGTCATGTCAACACATGTTCCCATCCT
>NW_009258676.1:157225-164288 GCF_000687185.1 Egretta garzetta
GCAATTTACCAAACTGCTTGTACGCCTGCATATGCCACACACAGATATTTATTCTCAGATTATATTGCCACAATTGCCGTTACAGAAACGCGCTCCAAAATGTCAGCACACGTGTGTGTGTGTGTGTATAGAAAAATAAATTGGGATAAAAATCTCAAAAACCAGGACAGATCTGAACCAAGGGAGTGTTTTGTTTCCAAGGTGTAAACACTTTAGAGCTGTTTACATACAGCCAAGGTTAACCGGGCTAACTGTGCTGTTCGCCTCACAGTCAGGCTTTGACTCTCAAACCTAGCAAGGACAACTGAAATTTCAACATCAGAAATTGCCAATACTCATCCCTTTTAGTAGGCAAACCACTCGCTAGCATGCTTGACTAACAAATCGTAGAATCGTTGCGGGTGGAAAGGACCTTTAGGATCATGGAGTCCAAATGACCTCCCACCCACGCTCAAGGGCCTGGCGTTCACCACCCTCCACCTTCTCCCTTGGAATTACCTGGGATAGCCAAGTTTCACAGAAACATCGAACACCAGCTGAGTGAACATGGAAAACAAACAAAGACAGATCAGCCAGATTGTGTGTTCAGGATTATTAGCCAGCCGAGGTCTTCATTCTGTAACTGGGTGCCCCTAATTCCAGGATGCTAGCCACAGCACAGGCATCCAGTCACCGAGTGCGGCAATACGAACGAGGGTTAAAAAAAAAAAAAAAAAAAAAAAAGAGCGTTTTATTTCTGTCTTACTGTGTGATGGATTCAGTTCTCGAAATAACAACAGATTTCCTACAACGTGTAGCCAGTTAGCGCACATCTTGGGGCAATATCCTTCGCTGGCAGAGGAAGACAAGATCTTTGCCCTAGCATATATTTGATTGGCAGGCATTATTAAAGAGAGGACACTTGGGCTGGGGGACATGCCCACAGCTTAGATATGTCAACACAACAAATGGACTGTCCTCCTTTGTGTCAATCCCCCCAGTTATGTTCCACCTGCTGCCCTATATTAGGTGTTTAAGGCAGCAGCTTTAAGGGCCATCACGTGGGAAATGTGTAAGTTAGTACAACATGAAAACAACATGCTGTTCACTTGACAGATCCATTTGCTTACACATATGCTGGAAATTTTCAGATCCTTTGTAGACTGATCCTACACAATAGGTTTAGAAATTGGGGGCCAAGTGGTTACTTCATTTTGACACCACGATCATCTTCTGTTAAACTTTGGTTTTTAATCTGTCTCTGGAAATTCATATTGGCCGTCCATTCCCAGAAAAATGGGAATTCCCCGAATTCTGGAATACCGCATCTACAACAAGCAAGCTACCCAGATCACTTTTCACTTCCAAATCCTTCTCCTATTTAAGAGTCCTAAAACTTGAAGCTGCCATTTCTGACAGTAATGAAGCCAGATTGTAAAATCCTGCGATAAAGACTCCAGAGAGAATTAGAAACAGTATTACCAGCTAGGTGCAAGACAGGCAGCCCAATGGGAAGCTCACTTTAAATGCTAGGTTTTATTTTCTGCAACATTTTTTCTGAAGCCATAAGGATCTTGGCTTATCCACTTTCCAGCTAGGTTCCCCAGAAATGACTCATCTCATTTGCTTTACCAGTACCTCAGCTGCTACTCCTCCTCCCCATGGAAACAGCCAGAAGATTCAGATTATCATGTATTCAGACATAATACACACCTTCACGGAGCTGAGCGAAGACTGTCTCCCATCACCCACTGTTTTACCTTCAACTAGACCATTAAGATCCGTTTCTTCTGTTCCTATTTTCAGTTTGCTCAATTTGAATAGCAACTTATAGTACATGTGTGGTAACTAAAGCAGTTCCCAGAGTAACGGCTTGCCGGGGTAAAGAGCTGACTGATGACATTTGTAAGGCGAAATGCGAAGTGAGCACCTGCGCACCTCGCTGCTCAGACACCACCTCAGAGGAAGGAGGAGGTGGCTCCTTGGGCTTAAGCTTTTTCCAAACCCAGACTGAAGCAAATCAGGCCAGAGCTCTGACTACACCTACTTCAACCAGTTTACAAAACACCGATTGCAAATATTTTTGGCCAAATGTGAGGTGCCAGCCTCGCAGTGCACATTTAACACAAGATCAGACAACATGTTCCCTTATACACATCTACTAAGGCCAGACAGGGTTATTTTATAACTCTAAAGCACAGCATTAAATAATGGGCATTTATCTGCTTTAAGACAAAGAGTAGTTGTTGATCCACACCAGCTCTGCCTAAAACCAGTCCGCAAGGCATCTTCCTTTTACCAATGTCTCCTTGGCTTCTGCATCGAGAAGCAGGTCAGAGCAAGCAGCTCCGACTCTACTGTGAGGAGCCGCTATGCCAATGAAATCTATTTTCTACAACAGCAAGAATCAATCCACAAACTGACATCGGAACCTGCTGCAGCTCTGCCTGCTACCACTGCTTTAACAGTAAGTCTCCAACATCACCCTTCAGAGCTCGGGGAGTTTATTCTGCCCGTGTGCCTTAGCTACCTGGAAGACAGCACTGAACTGTGCCTCGAGCTTACCAGCGTCTAGGTCGTGCCCACCAGAGAGCAGCCAGTGCTCACCAGAAACAACAGGGGCCTCGCCATTAACCTCTTTGGCACAGATCCTATCCTAGAACAGTTTTCAGCTTGTCGAACTGAACAAGAGCTGCCACCGTGGCTGTTTCAAAGCTGAGGTTCTCAGAGGTAGCGCTACTGGTTCTGCTTCACGCTTCTAAGTTTGAAAGTACTCTCCAAACTTTACTGAGAGCTTATACTTCAATCAGTACTTTCCACTCCTCCTCCTCCAAATCAGTAAAATCCCTAGTAGTACACAAAGGTCATTTTTTAAACACGAAGAATGATTTTTAAGACTCTCAACTTCCCCACTGGTTAAAGACCTACAACAGTCAAACATCGTTTAATGCCATCCTCCAGATTAGCACCCACCAGATCAAGCTGAGAGGCTCTTGGCATTGCTTCCCAAACAAAGCTATTCGTATAAGCCGAACATACGCTCAAACAGATTTTAAGTTTCATATTTTATCAGAAATCATAATTAATACTTACGTGTTTGTTTCTATACTGAGAAAATTGAGAGAGGCCAAAAACTGTTGCTATGGCACCTCCTCCAATGAGAGCAGTTCCTTTCACTGCCTTCTGAAATGCCATTTTTTACTGTAAGAAAAGAAGATAAAAATTAATAGGCAGTTTTACCACGTTAGAATCTAGGCTACACAGAATAGACCATTTGCAGAAACTAACGACAATGTTGTGACAAGCAGAAACTTAGGGTAGCAATATATTAATTAGAGATTTTCATTGCAGTATTAATAATTCCTAAACAGAGTCTAGACAGAGGCAAGCCAGAGTGCTCTGGTGTTTGCTGTGAAAGCTGAACGACAAGAGAGTGTTTAGATATACAAGTAGATGTACACCCACCCCCACCCCATTTAAAGTCTAAGTACTCGTCCATGTGACAAATGCTTAGGATACCGTGGCAAAGGCAGAACGAGAACGCCCTGTCGTCAGCCAGATGGCCACCAAATCCTTCTCACAACAGAACAGCTGATCTGCTTGACAAGATCACCTCTAGCTACCCTCCCGTCCCACCAAACTACTACAGCCACATTTGCCTAACAGCACTCCATCCTGCTTTCCAGCCAGGAATTACGGCCCCAGTATTCACGGCATACCAGCAAAGCTTGGCCTGCCCAGGAGCGGAGGAGAAGCGACACGCTGCTAGTCGGGAAGCAGGTCCTTCAGCGAGAAGCAGAAACAGTGGACGAGATTAAATGGCTTGAAGTAAGCACCGAACTTTTGTCATCCAGCTACAGAGGGTTTAAAACCAGCCCTATGTGGGTCAGGCAAATTCTTAAAAGACCCAGTGTTCGGATACTGAATGAAAAATTTGCATGGAACTGACCTGAATCTTAAGCAGGCACAACCTAATCCATCTTCCCAGGACCGCGGCAGCTCGCATCGCATTAGAAACAACATACATCACGTCTGACGGACTCCCGTCAGCGCTCCAAGCCCTCCAGTTACGAAGACAACTTTGTCCAAGCCCCAGATTCACCCAGCAGCCTCCGTGCAAGAGATTTAGCGCTGTTACAGCTTAAAGCAGAGGCAGGCAATGTGTGCAGTCCCGTGCCAACACCGGAACGCCAGCGGACTGCTAGTTCTTCCAGCTAGCACAATTGGTTTTCTTTCTTAAAAAAATACACCAAATATGTTTTAAGACACAAGCCAAACAAGAGAACTTCTTTCCGAAGATGGTCTAGATCTTAACTTCATTCCCTGTGCACTTTACATAGAGCAGACTCGGTGAGGGGGGAACCCACACAATTATTGTACGCAAACATCTGTATGTATGTGCGCAGATGCTGTATGTATGGACTATACACAAGTTGTTGTACAGAAGGCCAAGATGGTCAGCTTCCCACAAGTTTTTCTGAGGAGCAGCACGTACGCTCTTGGAGATTCCCACCATAACGCCCTTTCTTGGTGCGTATGTAGAGTATCACATTTTCCATCTACTTCATACTTTGGCCTCAAAAAAGACCAACTTTAAAGTACTAATTAATTAAAAACCTTAAACTTTCAAACTAATAGAAGTACTAAAGACAGGCCACACCAGTTCACATACCGCCTATAGCCGCACGGAGCATATGGCGATGGTGAATAAATACAGATCATCCAAGCACTCTGTGTACTACACACCCCTACCATAAGGTTTCTTTGAGTCGCTAGAATAACAACTCGTCTCTCAGATTGCAAACTGGTGGCAGTCTTGAAGGAGTTTCACACACCTTACCCATCAGCAAAGGAGGCACTTCAAACCAGAGTATGAAACCCTTGTAAGTGCCTGTTCTGGGAACACAATATGCTCTAGAAGACAAGGGAGTTTAAAAAGAGCAAATTAGCATCTTCCAACAAGCCGGCTTACATGTCTGCAGAGACACTGGCTTTCAAGAAAACAAATAGAAGTGCATCCTTGCGGTGTTTTACCATGTTCATCAGTAAGGCAAGGTGATGGCTGAGGCACAAATCCCAACTTATCCCGGTTCAAATAAACTCTTCAGAAGTTCATTAACTAGGAACAAACTAACCAAGCCCCGCAGCTCAGCAGCTGGCGTTCGATGGCCAGCGCAGTCCAACAGGCTCCTGGCCAAGCGCCGAGCACCCTCGCTGCGCAGCAAGGCACCCTCCACCCAAGGTCACGGCCGACACCGACCCTCGCGTCTTGTCCCCTGGCATCCCCAAGCCTTTTCTGGGATTTCATTCCAAAGACCAGGTACTAGAGTTAAACGATTACGTTTTCATTGAGGACTGGAAGAGCAGCACAAGGTACACAAACCACTGACTAGAAGTCTCAGTGATCATTGCCTACACCAGTTTACTTTAAAAATGCAGTTTCCCAGACAGCTTTGGAAGTTACTTAGTTTTTAAAACAAGGAAGTCATGATCTTCAGACTGTATGTTCTACTGGGCCTTATTTAACAAGCATTTTATCAACACTTCTGGAAAAAACCCCAAGTTTTTAAAACTGAAGAAATAAAGCAGCTATGTCTTTTATTTGGTTGACCTTTACTTCTTCAGTTATGGGTTAAAAAACCCTTACTGCATCAAGCAAAATCTAAAGTTTCCTTGTGAATCACCCTATCATTGCATATATGAAGAAAAAAAGCACAAATTCCCCCCCAGCTGTGTAGTAGATTCCCGAGCTGTTTGTACACCAATGCTGCACAAATTTATGAAAATAATCAGGAGGAATAAACTCAACACTCACCGCAATTGTGAGTTGCGTAGATAGTGTTGTGCTGTTCTGCAGCAGTTTGAAACGTCTATTCTGCTGATAACTTTTTTGTTAAAAAGCAACCCTCAGACACAGCACGGTCACGTACTGAATAAAAGCTGTCCTGGGCCAGAGCCGGGAGGTGAGACAGTGACCAATATTACACCTGTGCTCCATCTCTGCCCTTTCCATCTCCCGACAGGCCTCTGCAGAGAGCAGGCACAGACCCAAGGTCTCTGCTCCCGGTGCCCTTCCCTCTGTGCTTCCCACCGGCATCAGCAACCTGCCCTGCCAGCATACCTTTCCCACCCCCACCCCGCCGTTGTACCCACACGTGCTGACAGGCAACGTTGTGTTACGGATGCCATAGGTTCTCATTCATTAACTGGCATAAACACTACTTCTCCCAGATAAGGGAATTCATTTAAACAAACAGCAAAAACAACAAGAGCCCCCGTGCCCCCACAATGCTTGCTCTGCCGCAGAAAGCTTTGAGGCATCTGTCACCAGCTCCAACACAATACTAGAGAGGCAAGCAAACAGCTTTTATTTAACAGTTTCCTATACAAAACCTCTATAAGGAACCCAAACTGCACTGCCAATTGCATGCAATAAATATTCCTTCAGATGTACAAAGGACAGTCTCCAGAAGTTAAATGGTTAGCAAAATCAAACGGAAGTTCAACTCAGAATTGGTTTCTTGAAAACTTTGGATGAGATGCAAAGTCTGTAGAATGGTTTCTATTTACCGCAGCCTTTTGGCATACTAACCTTTCCCACCCTTGGATTTCTACCAGTGGCACTTTCCACCCTGCAGAACCCAGTGCAAGCAACACAACACACGCAGAAGTCTGCGGAGCAACACCAGCGCCTCAGAGTGCTGACACTCAACCACGGGCAGTTGGATCTGGGGAGCTGGAACAGAAGAGCCCGCCCCCCCCGCCCCCCCGAGCCGGCTTCCTCACACAAAGCCATACACACACGTGCGCTGGGAACAGGGTAGAGGGGGAAGAAAAAAGAAAAAAATATCCTTACAATACAAACGTGGCTGCCCACATACTGTTACAACTTGATCTGACTGCCCCATAGCTTCCTCCCACAAACGAGCACATTTTGGTTTTTTTTCCACTGCACATACAACAAGAAGCAGAGCTGCGATGAGCCTTTCCACTAACACAACCTGGTTTTGGCGACTGAGCTGACGCCAGCGGCGAGCTCCGTGCACTCCCAGAGCAGGCAGGAAGGTGCTGGCACACAGGGAGG